>NC_035109.1:379009159-379318687 GCF_002204515.2 Aedes aegypti
CTAGTAGATTTTGGGTAGCTGAATCTGATACCGTTCTCAGAAATGCTCCAGCACGTCACATTTTTTAGCAACAGATCGCCAAAGTTGTATAAAACATTGGTTTTATTGATGTTTACATGAAATTTCAAGTATGATTTATCAAACTTTTTTGTGATATAATCTACCAAGCATGCTAAATAAGACCTGAACTTTCAATTAAGATATAATTTAGTTGAAATTTTACAATAAATTTTAGTTTAAATCGATTTTTTTTTTCAACATGTATGCAGTTTTCATATAAAATTCTTCGTTTCTCTTATATGGCAAAATACAATACTTTTCTGAACCACCGAAAAATAACATTTTACAATCGAAAATATTATGAACTTTGGTGATAATTATTGTTTTATACATAAAGTTTGAATTCTGTGGCAAATTAAGCAAATAAATTGCCGTACAAGCTGGCAAACTTGCATGCAAGTTGACTGAAATAGTCAAATTTTGCATTTTCATCAGTCAACATCTCAAAAACTAGACGTGTCATGATATTTCTAAAAACGGCAATGGACTCAGCAACCCTTAATTTAGTAAATAGCGGTATTTTGGTGCTTGAGACAACAACATGTTCCGCAGTGTAATTTATACTCAATTGGTGCTGGCGCAATAATTTTGAAGTTTGTATGGGATATTCATTTCAAATATATTGAGATTTGACTTTTTGTCACTGTTTCGTTTCGTATTCTTGTAGGTCGCGTTCAATGAACTCCAAAATGACAAAAAGGCTAGTTGATACCCTACATGATTGCAGAAGGTCAAATTTTATTACTTTTTTAGTTGTTGAAAATTCGTCTTAGATCAGCAGCCCCGTACAATCACTTATATACACCTCATGCAGCAGCTCGCCCAGCGATGAAGAAATACAAAGAGTATTGCATGAGCTTAACAAATCTACTACATATGGTTAAAATACCAACTTTTTCAAATTTAATCATGATACAACCTTCTACAATATGGTTCGCTATGATATCAAGTAGTGTTTTTGACATTCTGGGTTAAACTGAACGCGATCAACAATTTTCCTGAACTTGGTGCAGGTCGTTAGGCCGAATGTCATTAGGCTGAATGGGTCATTAGGCCGAAAGGATCGTTAGGCCGAAATAACATTTAATCATTTACAACTATTTCAATCCGCTTACACATTCGTCAGTGTTTTTCCTTCTTTTAATCGAAGGCTGTTCTTTCTAGTTCAAATTCACAGCGGATATTGTGGGTTTCTAGGTAATGCAAATTATCCTGATCTAACAACTAACAATCAATCCGAACTGAAAATTCATTCAGCGGCTTCTAGGTCATGCAAATCATCCCTGTTAGTTATATCCATTCGACCTTACGGTTCATTAGAACTGTAGGCAATTTTCGGTCTAACGATACATTCGGCCTAATGGAATATAACCTCCTGAACCAAACAGTAGATGAAATGCTGTTTCCATATGCTTGAGCTGAAAATCCCATATTAACTTCAATTCGAATGCGTCAGCTCATAGAACGACCAAGTGAGCTAGAATATTCAGCAAGTCTTCCAATACCCCTAAGGAATAATCCTGGGGACTGCCCCGTAGAATCCTACAACTTTATTTTCTCCCATTCTGAGATGGCCCAGTTTACTGTACATGGTGAAACTTGCACCAATTCACGGCATAAAAATTAACAAGGCAGGCTCTTTACTGGTGTAAACATCAAATTTCATTGTTAACTTGTGACTTCACTCCATGGGGTAAGACACTCATTAATATTGGTATTAATGTCCGTTAATACGGATTAATATATATTATTTTTATGATATCATCGAGATAGCCACGATTTTCCATCTGACAGAAGTATCTTGAATTTAAGTCAATGTAGGGGGCTTATGTACAAGCAGCTAGGGATCGTGGATTGTATGTCTTGCGGATCTGACATACCGCAGGAAACAAATTGTATCGGAATCGAGTTGCGAAATGGCCCGGAAATCTTAGAAAGATGTGGGGCATTGATGACAATGAAGCTTCACCGAATGTGATGCATCGTACAAGGTGCCAGTCTCTTTCTATCCAGACAAACAGTGTGGTCTATGTAGTATTTCTCATATATTTTGCTCAATAAAGAGAATGGAGGTGAGGATGATCTAATCACTAAATTTATTAGTGGTAGTATGGGGAATATCCTAGTCTGCAGAGATCTGTCAGGTATAGATTCTGATATTACTCCAACACATATTATGCTTCAGAAATATGTTTTCTTTTCTTTTATTTTGGCTAAAAGGCAATTCTGATCCATTCACTCATCATAATATCACGACCAAATGGATCTGAGACGAGCTGGCAATAAACACAACTTGTTTTTTCATATAAATAATCAATTTGCCTTGGCAACTCCGGCAACAGACAAACAGCAAAACTCCATGCATACTTGATAATATTCTCAATATCAATATTAATATCTATATAAATAAAAATGGAATGGTGTTTGTATGTCACGAAATGGCTTCCGAACGGGTCAACCGATTTGAATGATTATTTTTCCGTTTTGTTTGTCAAGTGTTCCGACGTGTTTGTGTGTATAAAAATCACAGGATATTCACCGGGAAAGTCGGAAAAACATGCGTGAACGGATCTGTCATTTTTATGGGACGAACAATAGCGTTTTTCAACAGCCTACTTGATGGCAAGACGAAGTTTGCCGGGACCGCTAGTCATTAATAAATATTAATATTTTAATACTGGATCTAGTGTCCTGCCCCATGCTTCACTCCTATCGTTCCATATACCATCCGGACCACCAGAACATTTTTTTTTTCAATAAACTGTTCGAGGTGGATAGGAATGATGTCGTCAAATAGCTGTCCGTTTTCGGAATATATCACAGAATATATTAACGATACAAAAGCCAGTGCTACCAGTATCCTTTCAAAGTAAATCTTGTGAAGAAATTCAAATATCACGGCTTATAATTAGGTTGTTTCTCACACGATTCATTTTCTTAGTGCAATGGAGGATGTTGCCGATTAATCATTTTTGCTTATGTATATTGTGTGGCGGGTACGAAGATACTTCATGTTCTAGGAAGTCGAGGATTCTAACCCACGACCCACAGCTTGGTCTTGCTGAATCGATCTATTGGACTTCGAAAATGGATCATTTCAAGATTCTAATTCAATGGATGCTAAATAAGTCCGATTTTTCCCACTGTGCAGCGTGAGGAACACACATTCAGAGGGCTCTTTCATGGAAATGAAAATGTATGTTTATGGCTTTTCTTGGCGGAATGGATTTCGTCTTCTTCGTCGGGTTGCCTATCAGGCTCAGAGTTAGGAGAGGATACTCGTTAGAGACGGTAAGACCAGTAGCACTATATGTGGAAGAAGGTTATGATTATTATTTTGAATGTTTCGCTCATGTCGTCTGTCGGAAGCTTTTTATCCTCTGCCATCGTCGCTCAGATGGACGAACCAACCGACGATGGATTCCTCGGAGATGGAACCGCCTGGAAGTGACGATGTGTGTTGTATATTTATTAAGCTACTTTGAGGGATACGAGTCTCTTTAGAGGATGGACGTGAATAAAAGCTCTGATGCCGATACTCAAGAGAAGCGCAGTAAATTATCTGGAAGCATCCGAAGGCCGGAAGAGACTCGGTAATGAATGTGTCTTGTTGTCGGTTGGGCCGAGATGTGAATGAGCATCCCAAGTCAGAAAATGGTGATTCATGTTGTGAATGGAATGCTAATTTAAAACATTCTCCGCTGCCGTACGAAATGGACCTCAAAAGACGTGATCTCGGTCCTTCGTAAGAAGTTTACAAATGGTTGACGCACCAATCGATAGACTTTCCCCAGAACTCAACCCGCTCATTCAATCAAGTCGATAAGTATCTTTTAATTGGTTTGCTCATTTGGTACCCATTCACCACCCACTTAACTCACGACACTCTGTCCAACGACCCGAGCGACAGCAGCAGGTTGACAACGTCTCACTCAATCGAAAAGTTCAATCATTTCGGCTTTGTCGTGACGACGAGAGTCTATCGTTCTCTTCAACAGTCCTACGGGTCGTGAAAGAAGGTGATTACGCACGACGAACGAAATGGCTCAATTAGAGA
Organism: Aedes aegypti; assembly: GCF_002204515.2. Classification (NCBI taxonomy): domain Eukaryota; kingdom Metazoa; phylum Arthropoda; class Insecta; order Diptera; family Culicidae; genus Aedes; species Aedes aegypti. The sequence goes on from NC_035109.1 coordinate 379,013,277, forward strand.
ACTGCCGACATCACACATATGGAGGCCTTCATTGCCGGCATCGTGTTGCTCCTTCTACGGACTCGGCCTTCGCTCTAAAGTGGGTCTTTCTTCTGTGCGAAAAGTGGCAAAGTTTTCCGGACTTTGTTGGGCGCCGACTTTCGAAGCATTTGAATGAGCTTTTGAGTGAGTGCTGATAGAAATGTCAGATCAAAGTGCGTCATTCGAAGTAGAGCTGTCTTGCGGACAGGTGTTTTGTTCGGGGGATTACCGCAAATTGAGAAGGTATAAGGTAAAGTTTCAAGAATGGCAGCTCATTAGCGTTTTATAATTGTTCTATAAACTTCTCATTAATTTGGAAATTTGTACACAATCAGAGCGAAGTCAATTTTTTTCCGAAACAATATGTTTTCAAAATTTTGATCACGATTAAGCTACGGAATCTGTTGAAAACACTGTCTTCGATTTTGAACAAAAATCTGATCAAGAATCAAATTCATGCCCAGAACTTTAGTGACAACACTTACTACGTTTTCAAAGTGAACCCATTTCAAAATGTCAAAAAAAAAATCCTGCTAAGGATTTCAATAAGAATCCTTTTCAGCATTCCGAGTAAAATTTTGTCAGTATTATTTGGGGATTTTATTCTAAAAGTTTCTGAAAATAATCATTCAAAAGATTCCGTAAAGAATCCTGCTCATAGTTCAGAAGAGAATCCAGCTCAGGATTCTGAAAAGAACCCTGCTCAGGGTTCCGAAGAAAATCCAATTTTAAACGGAATCTTGCGAAAGATTCTTAAAAGAATCCTGCTCAGGGTTCTGAAAAAAAGTCCTGCTCAGGATTCTGAAAAGAATCCTGCTAAGGATTCTGAAGAGAATCCTGTTAAGGATTCTGAAAATAATCTTGCTAAGAATTTTTAAGAGAATCCTGCTCCGGATTCTAAAGAGAATCCTGCTCAGGTTTCAAGAGAAAATCCTGCTCAATGTTCAGGAGAGAATCCTGCTCAGGATTGTGAATAATCAAACTTCTGCAGAGAATCCTACTCAGGAATCAGGAGAGAGTCCTGCTCAAAACCCTGAGAATCCTGCTCAGGATTCCGACGAAAACCCTGCACAGCATTCTGTAGAAAATCATATTCAGGATTCTGAAGAGAATCCTGCTAAGAATTCTGAAGAGAATCCTGCTCAGAATTTTGAAAAGAGTTCTGCTGAAATCTCTGAGGAGAATCTTGCTCTAGTTTCAAGAGAGAATCCCGTTCAGTGTTAGAAAGAGAATCCTTCTCATGATCTTGGAGAGAATCCTGCTCAGTATTCTGAAGAGAATCCTGCTCAGGATTCCAAACGGAATCCTGCGAAAGATTTTGAAGAGAACCCGGCACAGGATTCTGAAGAGAATCCTGCTCAGGATTCTGAAGAGAATCCTGCTTAGCATCATGAAAAAAATCCTGCTCAGGATTCTAAAAAATATCCTGCTCAGGATTCTGAAAAACATCCTGCTTACGATTCCAAAGATGATTCTGTTGAGGATTCCAAAGAGAATCCTTCTATTGTTCCTAAAGAGAATCCTGCTCAGGATTCTGAAGAGAATCCTCCTCAGGATTCTGAAGAAAATCCTCCTCAGGATTCTGAAGAGAATCCTGTTAAGGATTCTAAAGAGGATATAAAAAAGAATCCTGCTCAGTGTTCGAGGAAGAATCCAGTTCAGGATTCTTAAGAGAATCTTGATCAGGATTTTTGAGAGATCCTGCTCAGAACTCGGAGGAGAATCTTGCTCTTTCTTTCAAGAGATAATCCTGCTCTGTGTTGAAGAGAGAATCCTTATCAGGATATAGAAAAGATTCCTGCTCAGGATTCTGAAAAGAAATTAGGTTCCAAGTGAAAATCCTGCTCAATGATCAAGAGAGGATCCTACTCAGGATACTGATAAGAATCCTGCTCAGGATTCTGAAAAGAATCCTACTCAAGATTCTGAAAAGAACCCAGCTTAGGGTTCCGAAGAGGATCCTACCCAGAATTCTGAAAAGAATGCTAAGGATCAGGATTCTGAAGAGAATTCTGCTCAGGATTCTGAAGAGAAATCAGGTTTCATGAGAAAATCCTGCTCAATGTTTAAGATAGGATCCTACACAGGATTCTGAAGAGAATCCTGCTCAGGATTCTGAAGAGAATCCTGCTCAGGATTCTGAAGAGAATCCTGCTCAGGATTCTGAAGAGAATCCTGCTCATGATTCTGAAGAGAATCCTGCTCAGGATTCTGAAAAGAATCCTGCTCAAGATTCTGAGGAGAATCCTGCTCAGGATTCAGAAGACAATCCTGCTTAGGATTCAGAATCTGCTCAGGATTCAAAATCTGCTCAAAATTCAGAAGAGAATCCTGCGATTCTGAAGAGAATCCTCCACAGGATTCTGAAGAGAATTCTGCTCAGGTTTCAAGAGAAAATCCTGCTCAATGTTCAAGCGAGAATCTTGCACAGGATTCTAAAGAGAATCCTGCTCGGGATTCTGAAGAGAATCCTGCTCAGGATTCTGAAGAGAATCCGGCTTAGCATCATGAAAAGAATCTTGCTCAGGATTCTGAAAAGTATCCTGCTCAGGATTCTGAAGAGAATCCCGTTCAGAGTTCTGAAGAGAATTCCGTTCAGGATTCTGAAGAGTATCCTGCTCAGGGTTCTGAAGAGAATCCTGCTCAGGATTCTGAAATGGATCCTGCTCAGGATTCCAAAAATGATTCTGTTGAGGATTTCAAAGAGAATCCTATTCAGGATTCCGAAGATAATCCTGCTCAGGATTCCGAAGAGAATCCTGCTCAGGATTCCGAAGAGAATCTTCTACAGTATTATGAAGAGAATCTTGCTCAGGTTTCAAGAGAGAATCCTTCTAAGGTTTCTGAACAGAATCCTCCTCAGGATTCTGAAGAGGATATAAAAAATAATCCTGCTTAGTGTTCAAGAAAGAATCCAGCTAAGGATTCTGAAGAGAATCTTCATCAGGATTTTGGAGAGGATCCTGCTCAGAACTCGGAGGAGAATCTTGCTCTAGTTTCAAGAGATAATCCTGCTCTGTGTTGAAGAGAGAATCCTTATCAGGATATAGAAAAAATTCGTGCTCAGGATTCTGAAAAAAATTCAGATTCCAAGAGAAAATCTAGCTCAATGTTCAAGACAGGATCCTACTCAGGATTCTGAAGAGAATCCTGCTCAGGGTTCTGAAAAAAATGATTCTTGTAAAGGAAGAAGATCCTGTTTGCATTTACCGTTCGTTGAAGAATGCTGAACAGATTTCTTGTTTTCCTAAAAAAAACTCTTATTAGGATCCTGAGCTGTATTCACATAAGAATTTACAATATGATTCAACAGAGAATACTGACAGGAACTTTTTCATAAAAATCCTGAACGGTATTCTCCTGAGAATTCTTATCAGGATTGTTTCCAGTATTCTATTCATGCATTTTAGACGTATTCTGATAAAACTTGGTATAAACGTTATGCAAGATTTGCATAAAATTCAATAAGAAATCTCCGTATGATTTCTGAAGGATGTTTATTCTCTATCTTCACGAATTTAATGAAAAATTACATGAATAGTCCTAATTACAACTTCATGCATTTAACAGTAATTCTACTCAACCATAATCTTAATAATTCATAATAATTCATAATTAATTGAAAGCTTCGAATTGCGAGAATTATCTTGATGACATAAAAAGTGTTTGCTAGAAAACTAGAGCAACATGTGCTCTGAAGTTAAATTTTCAACCGAGCCGAATCTAACTCTGTGTAATTTTAAACACCTAGCAAAACTTTCTCATTATTAATAGATCCCCACAATTCACACCTCACGAACAGCGCGTTAAGAACCACATTGGCACCGCAAATTTAATGGTCCCAACCTTGGTCCCAGCTAATTAAACAGCAATTTATTGTAACGGTCCGATTTAATTAATATTAATGAAATCGCCGTCCCTCGTCAAAGTCGCCACCGACCATCCAAAACAATCCGATGGGCCGTGTTTGCAGCAATCCATTGATTCAATGTGAACCAATGCCTGGCTTTGATGAGCTTTTGTGTTTTTGCTTATGATGTGTTATGATTAAAAAAAAAGTGGGTAACCGGCGGTTGTTTTGCAAATTGATGAAATTGACACATTTCATTATTTTTTCATACAATTAATTGTTTGTCTGCTAAATTTCAAAAGGTTTTTTTTCGTTGCCTGGCCTTGTCACACAATATGCACAATAATAATATAGGTCAATATTGTTTGGAGAAAGTTGATATTTTAAGAAAGATAGAGAAACCACAAGGGCAAAACGCGTCTCTCCATCATAATGTTGTGAAAGATTTCTCATTTAGATTCTCAACTTGATATTTGTGCACTAATCTACAATTTTCGGATCGTTTTAGATGACTTTTGTAATCAAAATCCTAAGAAATACTTCTTGTTTAGAAGCAGCATTACTTGCAAATAAATGTTATTGAACTATTTAAAATTAACATTACCTGATATAGTTTGAAAAATCACATTTTCATCCACTTTATCCAGTAAAGCCGCCCCAAAAACCGTCAACCAACCTGAAACATAGAGAAACAAAACAAAACAACGGATTATTAAATAATTCAGCTCCGATCCGGTCGTTTTGCGCAATAATTCATTTCACATTCCCTCGGAGCAAGGGGTCTCGATGTAACACCACGCTGCACTCAAAACAAAAAGTGGCAGTTAATGCGCTAAATGAGATTTTTCTTTCTCTCACCTATTGCCACCAAGTTGTGGTAATGTGGGTGCAATAAAGCTGACTCTAACTCGCATAAAATGGCAATAAAATGGTTAATCGTACCATTTTTGAGCACCCGTTGAAAGTATCAGGATGAAGCCACTTTGAAAATATGATCTGTATAAGTAGGTTTTTAGGATTGTCTGATTTTTGCGTTTATTGTTAATAATTAAGCATATGGTTATAATTTGTAATAAAACCGAATCAGCCGTGATTTTCAAAATATATCCGATTTTTAAACGAAGGTTTCCATTTTCGATTAGGTTCACTTTGAATTGAAATGTCTTCGTGTGATTTTAAAAAGATTGATCACCTCTTTCGGCGTCACCGTCCAACATTTTCCCAAAGTGATTGTTGTCAACGGCCTCATTAAGCTGTGCAGATTGCGTGAATCGTTTTGCCGGCGCAACGAGGTAACAAATCGACAAATTAGTGCTCTTTATTTTGTTGACATATGCCATTTTTTTCTTTTATGCTTTGTTTGATATTTTTTTGTATGAAACGCACAGGGTAATAGCCGGTAATGGATCCGGTTGACGGATGGTTTGTTTGGTTTTGTCACCTCAAGCCACGGCTGGAAGTCAACGGACGGCTTCAAACAGAAGCGAACTAGCAGCAGGTGACTTAAGAAAGCTGATTCGGAAAGTAAAATGGCGATAATTGATTGGATAAGCGATTGAATAACAGCTCACCCTATTTGAATATGAAATTATCACTACTCAAATGCTTAGTTCAAGAAATGCATTGCATTTAGCTCCTGATACATACATTTTTAAATCAATAAATGGGAATTATTATTGTTCAAATACAAACTAGTGTTTCAAGTGGTACTAAACTGCCCATAACTGCATATTTGTAACATTCGACAAAAGTAGGCATTAAGCAAATGGAATACCAAGTGTGAATTTTATGGCAGTATGAGAGGAAACTGAAGTTTCTAAAAATTACCAGGAATTCAAAAGTGCTTATTTGAGTCTGATATTTTGTACAACTCATATCGCATACTAGGCAAATATTCATAAAAAAAATTCTGATAGAAATTTCATTGCTATTACATTACGAGGCTCATTTATAATCTCAATGTAACTGTTATGCGGTTATAATAACCAATGTGACAAAACAACTTGGTATTTTTTCGAATTTTCTAGAACAATCTAACAGATTTCAGTAAATTGATCGAAAGTATTTATCATTTGATTACTCTCCATGGTATTGATTCCAATTTGTCAAAAATGTCGAATGTTACTGTTATGCAGTTATGGGTAGTGAAGAATGACTACAGTTTAAGGGCCATTCTCATTACGTCGTGCCGGGCACGGGCCGGGTCCGGGAAGTTAATGTTTTACGACGGTGTTTTTTCGTTCAGTTCACACTGCGACCGTGTGTACCGGGCGGTTACCGGGTTTTAAATGATATGCGAAATTACACGCACACTGAGAAGAAACTGTCAAATCGTTCTGTTTTTGCACTAATAAGCCTTTTCATGTGACAGGTCCGTCTATGCATTTGTTTACATCGGCGGAGGACCGGTGCTAACACGGGCCCGTCATTTTCATAGAAGAACTGTCAAAGAGCTTCCCGATCAGCTGATTTGAAACGTCTTGTGAATAGGCCTATCCTGCAGATTGAGATTGATAATAAGGTTCTGGTATCGATGTTAGGGTAGTTTGCCCATTATTGTGGCATAAGAATCCAATCCTTATTATGATTCGAAAACTCTATGTTGAATGAAAAATAATTGATGGTGAAGGTTTATAATATTCCTAAACTTTTCCTGATTGAAGTTTTGGAGAAATTCCTGAAAGAACTCCTGGAGAAGGTCCTGAACAAATTTCTGGATGAATTCCTGGAGGAATCCCTAAGACACTCCTGGAAGAGTTCCTAAAGGGGCTTCTGGAGTAAATCCTGAAGGATTTTCTAGATAAAAACTCCTGGAGAAATTAGTGAAGGATCTGTTGTAGGAATCCCTACTGGAGAAGTTCCTGAAGGAACTCCTAGAGCAATTCCTGAAAGTATTCCTGGAGGTAATACTAAAGAAACTCCTGGACGAATTACACAGCGTAACAAAAATGACACTTTTGCGTGTCTCAAGGATCAAATTATGTGTCTTTAGTAGATTTTGGGTCGCTGAATCTGATGCGGTTCTCAGAAATGTTCCAGCACGTCACAATTTTTAGCTACAGGTCGCCAAAGTTGCACAAAACACTGGTTTAAGCGATGTTTACATGAAATTTAAGGTACTATTTATCAAACTTTTTTGTGATATGATTTACCAAACATGCTAAATAGAACTTGAACTTTCAATTTAGATGCAAATCAGTTGATATTTAATGATAGAGAGATCGCAGCAAGCCGTGCGCGCGGGCGGCTGCGTTTTGAATTTTCTGTCACGTTTACCTCGGTTCCGCGTTTTGAATTTTTTTGGAATTCAGCTTGTGCTTTGAAACAATTCTTTGCGTAATCAAATTTGATGAAATAAAAATCGGTACTTAAAAAGCTACATTAGTGCAAAAAATGTGAATCGGCAAAAGTGGAATAAATTTGCACCTGACGTGTGATCGATCGTGAGCGTTTTCTGGCATGAGCGAAAGGGGATGGAAGCGCAGTAGATGGAAGCTTTCATGGCGATGACACCTCCACCGTGGCCTTCGATCAACTGAGTGAGATTGTTCTGATTATTATTGTTATTATTTCAAGTATACATATCAAAACAAATAGGGGAACGTAGTCCAAAATGCCACTTTAAGGATTTGTGGCGCTTTTGCGTGTGTTCATTGTTATTCACTATCAATTTACATACATAAATTGATGTTTTACGGGATGGGGATCAGAGTAACTTTTGTTTTCGTTTCAGAGAGCGAGTAAGGGCGCTTAAGCCCAGGCTTCAGAGCCAGGACATACGGGAGAAATGCCTGTATCCCATCCTAGGAAAAGGACAAACAACAATGGAGTGCGCATTAACTTTCTTAGCAACGCCACTCCCAACGATTTTGCCTATCTCCCTAAATGGAACGGTTGGTACGGTTGTCCCCGTTTCTTCCCTCACAATATTTCAAAATTTCCTGTCTATCATGTTATTCATTCGTGAATAATCTGATCGTCGGAAATATTTGAATTACCTTCAAACCCCAAGTCTGCACAGTGGGCCTGGCCATTTTAATATTTGTATCAAATCATTGATATGCTGCAAATATTAATGCTGACAAGAAAGTACTGGAAGAAATTTCAGTATTTCCAGGATGCTTTTCAATATTGGCTGTGCAAGTACTTAGAATAGAATAGAATAGAATAGAAATCAGTTGATATTTAATGATAAAATTTAGTTTAAATCGATTTTTTTCAACATGCTTGCAGTCTTCATATAAAATTGTTCGTTTCTCTTATATGGCATAATACAATACTTTTCTGAACCACCAAAAAAATAACATTTTACCATCGAAAATATTATGAACTTCGATGAAAATTATTGTTTTATACATGAAGTTTGAATTCTGTGACAAATTGAGCAAATAAATTACCGTACAAGTTGGAAAACTTGCATGCAAGTTGGCATTTTAAACAGTCAATATCTCAAAAACTAGACGTGCCATGATATATCTGGAAACGGCAATGGACTCAGCAACCCTTAATTTAGTAAATAGCGGTATTTTGGTGTTTGAGACAAAACCGTGTTCCGCAGTGTTATTGGAGATACTCCTGAAGAAACTTCTTAAGAAATTCCTGTAGAAACTCCTGAAGGCATTCCTTGAGGATCTACTGCAGTTATTACTGAAGGAACTTCTGAAGGAATTCCTGGAGATACTCGTGAAGTAATTCCTGAATGAACTTGGAAGAATTCCTGATGGAAATTCTGAAGGAATTCTTGTAGGAACTCCTGGAGAAATTCCTTATGGCACTCTAGGAGGTATTACTGAAAAAAAAAAACTCCTGAAGCAAATCCTAAGAGAACTTCTGGAAGAATCAGTAAAAATACTCCTAGAGGAACTCCTGAAGGAACTACTGGAGGAATATTTGGAGGCATTTCTGAAGTTATCCCAAGAGAAACTCCTGAAGCAATTATTGGACGAAATCCTCGAGGTATTATTGAAGGAACTCCTGGATGAATTCCTGAAAGAACTCTTGGAAGAATTTATAAAGTAACTTCTGAAGAAGTTCCTTTAGAAACTTATGAAGAAATTTCTCAAGGAATTCTGGAAGGAAACCCTGGAGATACACCTCGAGGATTTTTCTGAAGAAACACCTGGCAGAATTCGTGAAAGAACTTTTGGATAAATTCCTGAAGAATTTGTAAGAAACTTCTGAAAGTGATCCTTGAAGAACTCCTGGTGTACAAACTTCTGGATGAATTCCTGGAGTAATTCCTAAGGGAGCTCCGGAAGCAATACCTGAAGGATTTCCTAGAAAAACTCCTGAGGAACTCCGGGAGAAATTCCTTGAGGAATCCATGGAGGAATTTTTGAAGCTACTCCTGAAGAAATTCTTGAAGAAACTCCTTTAGGAATCCCTGCAATAATTGTTGAAAGAATCCATGGAAGAACTTCGGGAGAAATGTTTGTAATAATATTTGGAGGAATACCTGGAGGAACTTCTGTAGAAATTCACAAGGAAACTCCTGGAGGAATTCCTTAAGGAACTTCTAGAGAAATTCCTGAAAGTATTTCTGGGGTTATTAATGCAGGAATTCCTGTTGGAGATACTCCTGAAGGAACTCCTGGAAAAAATCCTAAAGGAACTTCTGAAGTAATTACTGTAGGAACTCCTGGAGACATTCCTTGAGGAACTACTGACAGTATTACTGAAGGAACTCCATGAAAGAACTTGGAAGAATTCCTGATGGAACTTCTGAAGGACTTCTTGTAGGAACTTCTGAAGGAATTCTTTAGGGAATCCTTGAAGGTATTACGGAAAGAACTCCTGGAGAAATTCGTGGTGATACTCCTGGAAGAATTCCTGAACGAACTCGTGAAGGAATACCTGAAGGAACTCGTGAATTCCTAATGGAACTCGTGGAGCAACTCCTGGAGTAATTCCTGAAGATTCTCCTGGAGGAATTTCTAAAGGAACTTTTGAAAGAATTCTTAAAGATACTTCTAGAGGAATTCATGAAGAAACGTCTGGAGGAAGTTCTGGAGGAATACCTGGAGACAATCCTGGAGAAACTAGTGGAGTAATCCCAGGAGAAACTCCTGGTGCAATTCTTGGAGGAACTCCTTAAGGTATTACTGAAGAAACTCCTGGATGAATTCCAGAAGAAACCTAAATTCTTCAAGGAACTCCTGGGGAAATTTCTGAAGGAACTCTTGGAAAATATTCCTGAAGGAATTCTGGAAGAAAACCCTGGAGAAATACCTGAAGATCCTCCTGGAGGATTTTCCTGTAGAAACTCCTGGTGGAATTCCTGGATGAAATCCTGGAGTAGGTCCTGAACGAACTTCTGGATAAATTTCTGGAGGAATTCCTAAAGGAGGTCCTGGAGTAAATCTGGAAGGCTTTCCTAGAAAAACTCCTGGAGGAATTCCTGAACGTGCTCCTGGAGTAATTCCTGAAAGATTCCATGGAGAAGTTCCTGAAGCTACTCCTGGAGAAATTCCTGAAGGAACTCTTGAAGGAATCCCTGCAAGATTTGCTGGGGGAAGAATCCATAAAGGAACTCTTGGAGGAATGTTTGGAGTTATAGGGTGCAGAACCACTTGGGCACTTTCATGATTCACTTTGGCATGGGGGGTTTTTCTCGGCCGAATTGTCCGAAACTTTGCAATAAGAAGCACTTCACTACGACGCATATTGTGGTCAAATATGAACTTTGTTGCTTTCAAAAAACCCCACTGCCGAAGTGAATCAAAAGTGCCAAGAATTGGGTTCGGCTCCCTATGTGGAGGAATTCTGGAAAAATTCCCGAAGAAAAGGTAAGGACTCCTGAAGAAACTACTGAAGAAGGTCTTGAAGGAACTCCTAGAGAAATTTCTGAAAGTATTCCTGAAGGTATTACTATGAAAACTCCCGCACGAACTACTGAAGATACTTCTGAAGGAACTCCTGGAAAAATTTCTAAGGAACTTCAAAAGGAAATCCTGTAGAAACTCCTGGAAGTATTCCTTGAGGATCTACGGAAGGTATTACTGAAGGAACTCCTGAAGGAATTCCTCGAGATACTCGTGAAGTAATTCCTGAAAGAACTAGGAAGAATTCCTGATGGAACTTCTGAAGCATTTCTTGTAGGAACTCCTGGAGGAATTCTTTAGGGAACTCTTGGAGGTATTATCGAGAGAACTCCTGCAGGAATTCCTGGGGATACTGCTGGAGGAATTCCTGAAGGAACTCCTGAAGGAATGCCTAAACGAACTTGTGAATTTCTAAAGGAACCCGGGGAGCAACTCCTGGAGGAATTCCTGAAAGTACTTCTGGAGGAATATTTGGAGGAATACCTTTATGAACTCCTGGAGTTACCCAGGAGAAACTCTTGAAGCAATTTTTGGAGGAATTCCTTGAGGTATTTACGGAAGGAATTGCTGGATGAATTCCAGAAGAAACTCTTGGAAGAATTCTTAAAGAAACTTCTGAACAAGTTCTTGTAGAAACATCTGAAGAAATTTCTAAAGAAACTCCTGGAGTAATTCCTGACGGAACTCTTGATAAAATTCCTGAAGGAATTCCAGAAGGAAACCCTGGAGAAACTCCTAACGATACTTCTCGAGGATTTTTCTGAAGAAACTCCTGGCGGAATTCCTTGAAGAACTTAAGGAAGAGTTCCTCAAAGGACTCTTCGAAAAATTCCAGAAGAATTCCTGGGGGAATCCGTAAGATACTCCTGAATAAACTGCTTAAGAAACTCCAAAAGCACTTCTTAAAGAGTATCCAAGAGGAACTCTTAGAGAAATTGCTGGAGGAATTCATGAAGGAATTTTTGGAGAAATTCATAACGAAAACCTTCATCTAACTCCTGAAGGAATTCATGGAGGGATTCCAGAAGTACATTCTTGAAGGTTTTATGAAAGATTTCCTGGAGTATTTCCTGAAGGAATTTCTGGAAGAATTCTTGAAGAAATTCAAAGAGGAATACCTGAAAAAAATCCTGCAGGGACCCTGTAGGATTTCCTGAAAGATCTCCTGGAGGAATCCTTAAGAATCTCCTGGAGAAAATTCTGGAGGACTTACTACAAAAACACCTGGAGATATTCCTAAAGGAATCCATGGAGAAATTCTTGAAGCTACTCCTGTAGGAATCCCTGCAAGAACCCATGGAAGAACTCCGGGAGGAATGTTTGGAGTTATATTTGGAGAAATATCTGGAGGAACTTCTGGAGAAATTCCCGAAGAAACTCCTGGAGAAATTCCTGAAGGAACTCCTAGATAAATTCCGGGTGGTATTCTTGAAGGTATTACTATAGGAACTCCTGGACGAAATATTGGAGATACTCCTGAAGGAACTCCTGGAAAAATTCGTGAGGGAACTTCTGAAGGAATTCCTGTAGGAACTCCTGGAGGCATTTCTTGAGGATCTACTGAAAGTATCACTGAAGGAACTCCTGGAGGAATTCGTGGAGATACTCGTGAACTAATTCCTGAAGGAACTTGGAAGAATTCCTGATGGAACTTCTGAAGGAATTCCTGTAGGAACTCGTGGAGCAACTCCTGGAGTAATTCCTGAAGGATCTCCTGGAGGAATTCCTGAATGAACTTCTGAAGGAATATTTGGAGGAATTTCTGGAGGAATACCTGGAGGAACTATAGGAGTAATCCCCGGAGAAACTCGTGGAGCAACTCTTGCAGTAACTCCTTGAGGTATTACTGAAGGAACTCCTGGATGAATTCCTGAAGGAACTCTTGACAGAATTCCTAAAGGAGTTCCAGTAGAAACTTCTGAAGGAACTCCTGTAGTCATTCCTGAAGGAACTCTTGGTTAAATTCCTGAAGGAATTCTGCAAGGAAACCCTGGAGGAATACCAGAAAATACTCATGGAGGATTTCCCTGAAGAAACTCCTGGCAGAATTCCTAGAAGAATCCGTGAAAGAACTCCTGGAGAAAGTCCTTAAGAATTTGTAGAAGAATCCGTGGGAAACTCCTGGAAAAATTCTTAAGGGAACTCCTGAAGCAATTCTTGAAGAGTTTCCTAGAGGAACTCCTTAAGGAATTCCTGAAGAAGACCTTGGACTAACTCCTGAAGAAATTTATGGAGGGATTCCAGAAGCACATCGTCGAAGATTTCCTGATAGATTTCCTGGAGTACTTATTGAAGGAATTCCTGGAAGAATTCTTGAAGAAATCCATAGGAACATACCTGAAAAAACCTCCTGCAGGAACCCTTGACGGAAGCACTGTAAGGTTTCCTGAAAGATCTCCTGGAGGAATCCCTGAAAATTCCCTGAATTCCTGAGGGATTTTCTAGAGGAACTCTTGGAGGAATTTGTGAAGGAACTCCTGAAGCAATTCTTGAAGGAAATCTTGAAGTAATTTCTGAAAAAAACTCCTTAAGGAATTGTTGATGGAACTCCTGAAACACTTCCTGAAGGAACTCCTGGAAGAATTCCTGAAAGAACTCCTGGAGGAATTCTTAAAGGAACTTTTTGAGGAAATCCTGAAGAAGCTCCTGGATGAATTCCTCGAGAAACTCTTAAAGGAATCTCTGTAGAAACTCATTGAAAAATTCCTGGAAGAATTCCTTTACAAATTCATGGAAAATGCCTTCTAGAATCCCTGGAATTTCACGAGAAACCTCAGAAGGAATCCCTAAAGTTACTTTTGGAGGAATTCCTAAAGAAATTCTAGGAGAAATACTTAAAGGATCTTCTAAAGGAACTCCTTCAAAAATCAAATAGAAAAACTAAAAATTTGTCAAGACATCAGTTCCGGGGATAAGCTTGATATATTCCCAAAATTTAACCACTACTTAAATTAAAATATCCTTTAATACTTTTTTTTGAAGAACATATAGAGATATTAAGCCATTACATGAAAAACCGATCTAGTGGGTCACCGAATTCCGTGAAAATTTGATATTTTGTTCCTTATCTGAAATAAAGAATGCACGTGTTTTTGGATTTTTTAATTAGAGTGACCATTTCCGAAATAGGAAGACCAGAAAAATCACGACTTCGCAATTCTTTATTTCTTCAGAAATCATTACCTTTGAACCGCTTGACCGATTTTCAATTTTCTTGGATGGAATGAAAGCTACAGATTTTGACTTCTCAAAAAATATATAAAATTGTTTTTTTTTACATCAAAAAAATCTGAAATTTCTATTTGTTTTTGTGTTTTGTCCATTTGCCTCGGGACAAATGGAGCTTTTGCTGTTCTTAGGTTTTTTTTTTTGAGAGTTCAGAAAATTTTACGTTCACTGTCTTAGCTTTTGAACAGTTCAACCGATTTACAATCTTTTTTTATGGAATGGAAGCTTGAGATTTCAACTTTACAGAAAAAATATAAAACACTGAAAAAAAAATCATAAAAATATATGAAAAGTTCAAGTTTTTTTTATATTTTTTCATGTTTTTTTATGTTAATTTTATATTTTTTCTAATAAGTTGAAATCTTAAGCTTTCATTTCATTAAAAAAATATTGGAAATCGGTTGAGCTGTTCAAAAGTTATGATTTTTTTATATGTAAATAAAGAAGTTTAATGTGCTAAGACCTAAAGTGTGTGCCAATAAAAAATGACTTATTTCTAATTAAAAAAAAAAAAAAAATAGCTCAAAACCTAAAAAACATACATTGCTGAAAATTTGACAGCAAATGTAAAATTTTCTGAACTTTCGAGAAAAAATAAGAACAGCAATAGCCTCTTTGCTTCCATGTAAAAAAATCAATTGTTTTGAAATTTTGTATTTTTCTTGAAAAAGTCAAATATTTTAGCTTTCATTTTGTCAAAGAAAATTGAAAATCGGTCAAGCGGTTCAAATGTTATGATTAAAAAAAAATAAATTGCAAGGTCGAGATTTTTCTGGTAACCCTTTTAGAAAATGGTCACCCTTATCAAAAAAATCCAAAAACACGCGTACCCTTTTTTCGGATAAGGAACAAAATAGAAAATTTTCACGTTATTCAGTGATTTCCAAAAATGATCCAAAATGTTTGCAAACAAATTTCAACCGCAATTATTACACCGTTGATGAAACTGATTGAATGTGCACTGTTCTTGAATATGCTCAGCAAGATGATGAAACCAAGGTCGAACAGTACTTTTTTATTGCGAGAAAATTTGAGCTCGATAATGATGACAGATCGAATCAGTTTCCATATCGGAAGTAGGTATCAAATTTTTGAAGACGTTTTGTGTCCAATGTGTTGTCTATTTGAAAATAAGATGATTCCATCAGAATTTTCACCAACGTTGCTGTCCTTAAACCGAATGAGGATAGTTTTTAAATAAATAACAAAAGTAATACCAAAAAACATCACTGTTAGAGTGTCTGGAAGAATTTTAGTAGCAATTGCGGAACACTTTCGCAATGGTATGTCTTAATCAAGATGTTTTTTTCAAATTTGATTTTTTCTATTATTCTATGTCGAATTTCTCTGAAGCATGTTTGAGCTGAGCTGCGAAAAAGACCATCTGATGTTATTATTGTTATAGAGAACACTCATACCGTTGAGCTTCAAAAGCCCAACCATTAGATACGCTGTGATGTTGAAATATGTTTATTCCAATTCTAAGTGGGCCACTCCTTAAGTTTTGTATTAATCTCAATAAGTCTCTAGCGAGTGAAACAAAATTGAAGTGCTCGGTACCGATCATCCGTGTAAATGCTCAGGTATTCAATTTATAATATATTTCTATCGTTTATCAAAACGAATCCTTTTCCATATTCAAACACTCAATGTTTTCTTGTGGAAACTCAGAGGACTCCTAGGCTTCCGTTAAGCAAGTTTCGTCCCGAAATTGACCTGCACTCGGACCTGCATATCCAGAAACAGGGTTGCGACCAAATTATAAATTTTTCAATCAAACTTATCTTTCCGAGAAACAATCTATCTCCCATCAAACGGAACGAAATGACAGCACCACCTTGTAATGATCTGAACTACATTTAGAACCTACCTCCATTTCCGGTAGCACAAATTCAACATTTTCCGTTTTTGTTGCTGCCCAGATCCGTAAAGTCGAATGCGATTTGATCCGCTTATCGACTCTTATCCAAGGAACTCTAAAAGCTCTCAGACCCACCAAAGTGATTGATCTGAGTCGATTTCCTTCGACATTTTCCCAACTCATTACCGAGGCCAAATCGGAAACTCGAGTCCCTTTGGGGGAGAAACCGAGCTCTGTGCCATAATCCCCAACGTCTTCGCCGCAGTCATCGTCGACGACGACGACGACGACAAGCTTCTACCACTGCTATTACTGCTTCCACTGCACTTAATCCCGGTGAATCGATCTTCCGCTTCGAAGGCTGGAAAATTGAAACCTCTACGGATGGGTCGACCCTTGGATGAGGGTGGGTGCCATCGATATCGAAGCTTCCGCTCCGGTGAGGCGTGCTATTATTTTAATTCGATACCCATTCTGGCCTCAAACTCGTTCGGCACTAATTTATTTACAACAATAAGGCCGGAACAAATCTTAAAATCTTCTTTTGTCACCTTCCATCAAAATGTGTCGAGGGGGGGGACAAAAAATAATAAAATGGAAATTCAGGGAAATTCATCATTTTTTATTCTCATATGGCGAAAAAGCATGTTTTGTCACATATATCCGTCAAATCAAAATGTTTGAATAATAAACACGGCACGGTTCATTGTTCGTAACATCGATCGCATAACATTTTTCATAAAACGGCTTTCAAATTGTACTCTAGCTATTAACAATTTCAAGAAGACTGCGAAAATGTTGCACTTATATCCAACTTGAAATCATATTTAGATTGTATCAATTTGGTCCAACATGCATGTAACATAAGGGCTATTCAAATTTTAAAAATTTTTGAAAATTCTCATATCTTCCTTATAATCTTCACCATAAAAATAGTGTAATGTGAAATTTTCAGCTTTCTATGTGATGATTTAAAGGTGGCCCAAAGACGATGTAGGTTTATATGAAAATTAATATTCAGAAATTCTAAAAAATGTTCCAATTACGTTAGTACTGTAAGTACAAACATATCATCCCATAGAGAAAACTTATTCTTCAAGTCTTAATGAAGGAAGTTGCTGAAGAAACAAATCCGTTTTGAGCAAATTTTGTTTTGGATTTTGTAGATGTGAAGTTAAATAATAGCTAACAAACTCATGAATATCTTTTCTCCTATCGGTCGGATTGAATTGCTCTCTTCAGCAAACTTCTTTGTTATGGTTCGAAGAATGAGTTTTTACTATGGGATGATAAATTTGTACATACATTCCAGTACTAAAGTGCTTGGAACATTTTTCAACATTTCTCCATAGTAATTTCCATATAAACCAACATCGTCTTTGGGCCACCTTCAAATCACAACCTAGAAAGCTGAAAATTTCACCGAACTCTATTTTTATGGTAAGGATTGTAAGAAAGATATGGGAGATAAAATTTAATTTTTTTTTTTATATTTTGAACAGCCCTAATGTAACACTCTCGGTCGGTCCAGCATCTTTTCGCTATTTGCTTAACTTCCCTGGGCATTAAGTGTCATCGTACCTGCCACATGATATACGAATGCGAAAATGGCAACTTAGGCAAAGAAAGCTCCCAGTTAATAATTGTGAAAGTGTTCATAAGGACACTAAGCTGAGAAGCAGGCTCTGTCCCGGTGGGCACGTAATGCCCAGAAGAAGAAGAATTCATGTAAATCATAAAAAAATCTATTTTTATAGACCACACTGTTACCAAAACCGAACAGATTGAGGACTTGTAATCCATTAACACCTGTTATCTCATATAATACAGTAAAGACGAATTACAAAGCTAGCTAAAAAACACGAAAAATAATGAAAATCAACACTGAAAATAAGATATTTTATTTATTTCCCCCTTCTGACTTTTTGGAAATTTTGGAGGGGGGGGAGACAAAAGTAAAATTTCAATTTTGTTCAGGCCTAAATAGTACTAGAGGATCGCAGTCCGAGGCAAGCTTGGTGCGCTACTGATACAGTGATTATTGCAAAAAACGTCTGCTAATAGGATAGGACTGAACATGGACGTAGCCAAAGGGGGAAGAATAACACTAACATTTTTTTTAGTAAATACTTTGAATTGGTGTTGAAAGTCGTTTGCGATATGTACAGGTACTTTCAATAGATTTTTTTCAGCATTCTTTCAGAAAATGTTCCATAATTATATTTTTTCGAGAATTTCTATCTAGACATTACTTGAATTGTCAGAGAATAGAATGAGTAGGGTCAACGTCCATTTTTGTGTTGTCAAACAATAGTTTCGAAACTCACAAAGAATGCGGAATGAGTCCAAAATTGTCATTTTGTGAAAAATGTCTGACCTCCCCCTGATCAAAATCCATACTACACCCATGTAGCCGCATGCGGTCAATTAGCGTTGCGACCCTCAATCCCACAAAAATGCTTCAATTCCTAGCGATGGAATTATTGGATTGTTTGCAGTCGGCCGTCATAATTGTGTGTGACGACCATTCATATTTGTACCGTTTTGTCCCCCTAGCGCCATCTGAAAATGGCTGTCACGCGGAACCACCCGGGGTGGTTGAGCGAGTGAGCGATTACTGCCCAACAATTGAGTCTAGATAATGCGGAAAACTAACTGTCCAAGCGTGAAGTGAGCTCTACCAGTTTGCCGTTCTATGGTCAGCGCTCAGGTAGCCAACGGTGACTCAGTGAGTGTGATTTTAACCTTGGACAATCAAATGGCGAAAATTGAAATGATTGACGACGGAGACGCCGAGGAACGATAGGTGACCGGCGTCAACACGTGCTCGGTGGAATTTAAGGTCGAAGTCGAGAATGGTGTCTCCATAAGTGGAAATTGGGGTGCGTTATGGATAGGTGATTTTTGTTCGCTGTAGGTATTTCGAAGGCGCCAAGGTCGTGACGTCCTGGGGGAGGAACTTTTTGTTAATGAGGAATGATAATAGGAACAACTTGCGTCAAGTATGACCGTGGTTTCAAGGAGTCTGATTTATTGTTAAATTATGGGTTATTACGTTTTCCGTATTCAATTCAATTCTTTCGATTAAAACGTTCCTTAGGTTTCTTTGTGCTTCTCATTTGAATCAGTACAATTTAATCAAAAGAGTTTTTAGCGATCAATCTTTTACGTTTTTTACTTCTTACCATCAGGCAATTGTACAGAATAATTTTCCAACACTGTTGGACAGCCAATATAAAAGTCCATTAGCTTGTTGGTAGAACTGTAGCAACATCTTCATCTTTGTTCTGATCAATCTTACCGAACGGCTCGGTAAAGTGATACTCAACCATAGTGTTATATTACTCCATACGGCCTCGGATTTGATGAAAAAAAATACTGCTTCCTGAATCCCATGATATTTCTGGAGGTTAAATCATACACAGAAGACTAGCTATGGTGACATCAGTTTTATGAAATCATTTGTCAGCGATGGAAGATTGTCTGGGATAACACGTTGTAGCGTATACTAGAAGTGTTCCCATCTTCTAAATTTTAACGAACAACCGGAGCAGTGAGCGATCTTTTCATCCAGCTTTTTACAAACGCTAATGGCTGCCGCAAACAGGTTCACTTTCTGGTAGGGATAAGTCGATTTGACGTTTGGCTTGGGTCCGTTCAATAGAAAACGACCTAAGCCAAACGTCAAATCGACTTATCCCTACCAAAAAGCGAGCCTGTTTACGGCAGCCATTAGCGCTTTTAAAAACCTGGATTCCCTTTCGTCTTGAATAATTTTACTTCGCCAACACGGTTCTCGTCAGCGGCTTCATCGGTTTTGTACAGCCTGAATGAGTGTCCCTCATCTTGGGGGCTCTTTGGATTCTATCGTCCATTGTGCTCCATCATGATCTTCTGTGAAAAATTCTTCTTTTTCCTTTTCAGGCTTTATGTCATAATAAACCTTGCTCTCAAATTCAGTATTATAAAGTAGTTATTAACAGAGAGCTTTCTCAGCCACATGACAAATTTTGAATTCGAATGTTGTGTGGCAAGCACGTATATGCTGTATGTTCCGGCTATTAATTCACACCAATGGTCTTGTTGAAAAACTGCGCGTTTTATAGGTATCTTTGGAGATATTCAGGTGTTTGACATAACACTACTTCCACCTGTCCAGTGCTTACCAACATTCACCATTTTTGCCAGCGATTTAGGGCTTTTGTGAATATGTGCAAGACATACTTTCGATAGAACACATCAAGAAAGAGATTGTGAAGAAAGATTTGTCAAAAACCTTTTCCACTAATCTTTTGACAAAAATTGAAACAATTTAAGGCAGATAATCCACATCATTACAGCTATAGGCTTCACTGGCTTAACATAACTAACGTTCAAAAAGCAAATCACGTAACAACCAGTAATGCAGCGAAGATTTTTTTGAATCAACATTGAAATCCTTCGTTATTTTCTCAATTGTGTTTGTCACAATTGTTTTCTGCAAATTTCATAATTCCGTTCAACTATTTGAGGGGTTTGGAAGCAAAGGGGTGTAAATGCAAAAATCTGCTTTCGGAAAAAACGATATTTATTTTTATCAGCAATTTTTCGTTCCATGCAAATTGCAGGGGAGCATAAATAACAAGCCTTTATTATAAGAAAGGGATGGTACACAAATTATGTCACGCTTAATTTCGACGCTTTTTGTATGAGTCCTCTGAAAATTCTGTAAGGCTTGTCACGCTATGCCTGACCGCAACCCCCTCCCCTTCGGAACTAAACTTCTTCTTCTTCTTCTTTCTGGCGTTACGTCCCCACTGGGACAGAGCCTGCTTCTCAGATAAGTGTTCTTATGAGCACTTCCACAGTTATTAACTGAGAGCTTACTATGCCAATGACCATTTTTGCATGTGTATATCGTGTGGCAGGTACGAAGATACTCTATGCCCTGGGAAGTCGAGAAAATTTCCAACCCGAAAAGATCCTCGACCGGTGGGATTCGAACCCACGACCCTCAGCTTGGTCTTGCTGAATAGTTGCGCGTTTACCGCTACGGCTATCTGGGCCCCTAACTTCTAAACCAAAAATCAGCGAAAATATCCCTTACAGCCTTTTGCGTTTGAGCCCCTCATTTCTTGAGAGTACCTTGAGATATATATTATAGAAAAGTAAAAATCATCAAACAAAGTTCATTTAGAACGAATAATGAATTCCGTCTCGTCTTTTTTCAAGAAGTTTTACCAGGTGAATTTTCTTTTACATTTCCGAGTTTATTTTGCCAGATATTATAATTAAGCATGGGAAACACTCACTCAGCTATTGCGTTTCCTTCTCTTACTTCCACGTATAGTCGAGAGCGAGGTTGCCTAAACAAAGCTGAACGTTTCAATTTCCAGTGTCCATTCTGCTTCTTCGGCGAGCTCTAAGTAAACCATAAAAACCACACAGATAGAGTCGCTACCGATTCTGAAAGCCGAAGGGAACTCAATGCTATAGGGGAACTGGGGGTAAAATGAAAACCCTAAGCAATTTTCATGTTTTCTTGCTTATGAAGCTGTCAGATCCTTTTTCAATTGCTCAGAATTGAAGAAGGATGTTTATGCAATGTAACAAGTTCAAATATTGTGATAGAAATAGAATTTTATGAACATTATTATAATTTTGAAAATTTCTTTCCACAGAGTCAATGTTCCAAACATGTGGGTAAAATGAACATGTAACGGGAGTAATATGAACATATACTTGGGGGTAAAATGAACATACAATGGGGGTAATATGAACACATTCCGGAGGTAAAATGAACACCATTCAAATTTAGCGGGTTGCGGCATGATGCTCGGCATCTGGTACATGTTCAATGCATATCTCACGGACAATCTGGAATCGATGGAACGTTTAGCCGCGTCCATTTGAATGGCTGTCCATGTATGTCTTTGTATTTTCTCCAGAAAACTCTCGGCATCTGAAATAAAATCCGGTAGTATTCACCCTGCGATGGTGTTCATATTACCCCCATCTCGAGTGGATCATTTTACCCCCAAAGAATCAACATGTTCAAATCATTTGTTCTAAGAATTTAGAAGATAAAAATACGTTCAGTGTCCGCCTTCTTATCATAAATAATTTAAAGATATGACGTGATACGCAGTTGAACAGATTTTTGATGATTTTAGTCATAAAAACCAGGAGTGAAAATTTACATCATATGAGAAAACGGAGAGGCGTACTTTGTTTTTGTTTACACTTTCAGCTTTTGATAGTTCAAGATCGCGCTAGAGTTGTCGAAATAGTTCCTTAGTCTGAGGATTATTGATGGTGCAATGTTTTGCATAGTTTTGTAGCATAATTACCGTAAAACACAAACCTGTTCATTTTACCCACAGTTCCCCTACCGATTTATTGTCTCCACTCTGATTCAGTTCGAGTGGCATTCGGCACATTTTCAGTGCTGATGAGCGTTCACCGACTGACAATACACGCCACGGAATCATTAAGTGAGTGGAATAACGCTTATTTAGCTGGATGCATTCGGTAAATGGATGCTACATGCGTTCTCTCGTGCCTGCAAGTGTATTGGTACTCACTTCTCTTCGTGTTCCTTCTGATTCTCGCTTTAACTCAATCGGTTTAGAAGGTTTATGCTACACTCTTCCCAGTACGATTCAGTTTTCATTAAACATTCGGTAGCAGTAGAGTGCCTATAAACAAGAGTGACGTCTTGTTCCAGCTTTGACAGATCTCCTGCTCGATTGGAATGCGGATTTGTATGGAAATGACAGTTCGCCACTGTTCCAATTTTGACATTGACGCCACTCTTATTTAAATCCACTCTGGGTAGCAGCAGCTGTTTTGCTATTTTAAATCGGTGACGTTTGGGTGAGTGAGTAATTTTTCCAATGCTTAACCCGTATAGGCCTGAGTGAAAGGAAAAATACCAAAACTCTCAATTTCAATTTTTTTTGTCGGTTTACTCGTACACATATCTAGTTTCTAAAAGTGGTCTAAGGAACGATTAAACCAGGTTTAAGGCCTAAGCGGTGGTGAAGAAACCGCTTATTAGTGAACTATTATGTTCGATATACCTTTAGAGATTTGAAACGCTTTAATACCTAACAAATCTAGGGCTGGTTCCTCAGGACATTAAGCCCGAGTGGTCGCATCTGGTACACTCTAAATGGTGCAAAACTATTAATTTATAATGTTGAACATCAGATCTTAATGATTCATGCAAAATAAAATGAATACCATTGGAGATAAATAAAGATAACCTAGCATGTCCCAAAAAATCGCATTTTTCTACCCGACTTGACCCAGTGACCCACTGCAATAACTCCCGCTAAAGAAATACAGTGAAACCTCCATGAGTCGATATTGAAGGGACCATCGACTCATGGAAATATTGAGTCATGGAACAGCAATTCTTTGGAAAGCTGCTTCTAGGGACCATCATAGTAACCATGAAATTATGTTTTTAGTATGGTTCCATGAGTCGATATCGAGTCATGGAACATCGACTCATGGAGGTATCACTGTATTCCCGAATTCTTCCGGCCATTTCTAGAAACTAGATATGTGGGCCAGTATACTGACAAAAAAATATTTGAATCCGGTTAGTATTCGCTGAGTGGTAAGGGATTTAGTATTTTTGCTTTCACTCAGGCCTATACGGGTTAATTATAACAAGAATTCCGGAAGAAGTTACTTCCAAACCGATCATTTTGACTAAAGAATAACTCCTGAAAATGGCCTATGAGCTTTTCATACAATTTATTTGCAAAATTCAAGCTCCGAAACTAATAAGTGTATGTAGGTATTGTGTGTGAATCTATGACAAAAGGTCGAAAGACAAAAGGTCGAAAGGACAAAAGGTCGAAAATCTTTTTTAAAAGTAGGAAAAACTTCCCTCCAAGTAAGTAATTTTCGACCATTTGTCCGTTCGACCTTTTGTCTTTGGACCTTTTGTCCTTTCGACCTTTTGTCTTTCGACCTTTTGTTCATAAGCCATTGTGTGTATTGTGATTAAGAATCCAGAATTGTGATTAAGAAACCTGCCATAGTCGTACAGTTCCTCTGAATTTATATCAAGATTTCCGTCTGGTGGTTTGACTTTCAGACGCTCGCCGTAGGCTGTTGGAGAAGAATGAACGTTTCTTCTTAGTGATTCGGACCTAGTATCCACGGCTTCCTCATACAGCCCGCGAACTGCCTGCCCACTTCCCACACGTATATAGTATCCCAACCAGTGGATTACAACAACATCATTACAACAACATTATATCATGATACGTTACAAATAACAAAATATGTTTTGGTTTTGTTAGAAGCCCTCTTAGTTGGTTGAGGAAGTTATGACACAATTGAAACAAATTCAGTTGTAATAGCAAGGGCTGCTTCAAACTTGTTTCAACTATAATCTTAATTATAATACAATTTGTTACAAAGTATCTGAGAGTAGTTGCTTATGCATGTTCAGTTATATAACATGTTAGGAAAATAACAAATTTTGTTATAAGTTAGTTATAGAGAATAACCAATGAGTTATATCTTTGTTTATTTTTAACATATTGAGTTATATTTTTGTTTAAAATATAAAATATATTGTTTGAATTTTGTTTAATGTAAAGGCAATTTTGTTATAATTTTTGTTATATGAACTACCGTTTTGATTCATATTACGGACAGCTTCAAATTCCGGACACTCTCGTTTGTATGGGAAACATTTCACACGAAATGTTTCAATTTTCGCCGTCCAAAAGTTCGCATTTTCGAGGCTCGTTTTATTAGGTTTTTCCCATAAATATCATTGCAAATTTATAATGCCCAACTACCTTAGATGTCTCTTAAGTGGTTGAACGATTTCAATTGATGATTTGACTGTTCCATTAATGATTATCATGAGCTGTCCGTAATTCGAATCAAAGCGTCCGGAATATGAGGCAAAAGTGAGGGAGCGTCCGGAATAAGAATCATGAAAAGGTCACACGTTTTGATTTATTTAAAATTATTCAAGTTGCGGACGCGTATTCTTTACCCACCATCCGAAAGTTAAGGGCTTCCGACGCTCGATAATGCTAAAAAATCATACAGAATGATTTATTTTGTATGGTCCAAGCTGGGTTATACTTCACTGAGGCCTTAAGTGTCCGTAATATGAATCAAAACGGTACTAACCGACTAAAGTTATAACATATTTTATTAGAAATACTTCCTATATAGCTTAGCTTAGCTTAGCCTGACTACACATATCAATGGTTGCTATTCCGTGATTGACTGAAGTCAGTGAAAACACACAAAGAATCAACTAAAAGCTCGGCTGGGGTTGGCCATAATCTTCTTCAGTGTGCATAATTCAGTGCCTCTATTTATACATGGTCAATAACGGCGCCGCCCACGTCCTTGCAGTCAGGTGGGATTGGGGGAAGGAATGTTAGTATGTAACCTTTGCTATTGGGAGACCGTGTTTGCCTCTGCATCTCCACAAAGGTTACTGGGAGGGATGTTTGTTACTGGGGAGGATTGTTGGGTCACAGGATTCACTTTGATAAGCGATTAGACCATGATAAATAATTATTGGTGAGATATAAACATGCTTATATGTAAAAATAGTATTTTCATTTGATATGAACAATATCTATGTAAAGAAAAAATATGCCGATACTTTTCGTGACAAACCTTTCAAAGTTTGTTGAATAAAGTGAACCTTTCGCAAGTCTACACTCGTAGTGTCGAACCATTCAAAGTATTTTCAATTACAAATAAAATATAAAATAAAAGTAAAAGGAAAAAGGTGTTTTGAAAAAAAAAAAAAAAAAAAAAAAAAAAAAAAAGAAAACTTATAAATCAGAGTTTATGTCGACACTCACAGTGACGAACCAGTCATAGTTCGTTGAAAAATCATATTTACGTCTCACCGTTGTAACGATTAAAGGTGCAGTCATACATATTTTATAGATTAGAATAGTAGCATGAAACGAGCTCACCAATTGATCCGTCATCCTTGAGCAGCAACAATCCACATTCAGCCTTCGTTTGCTCGGCTATATAAAAGCACTCAGAGAAAATATGCGCGCGACCCGAGAGGGAAAACAACTGACGACTGCTTTCTTGACGCACTGCCCAGGAGCAAGCGTCAACGTCGAAAGATCAAAAACACAACTAATCGAACGCGGCACTTTTTCACTTTACTCGACCGATGCGCGACATGTTTGATTCTGCCCTAATCGCCGGCCCCCGCAGGAGCAAGCTTCAGGGTCGGAGGATCAAACACAACTCCTTTATTAGAAATACTTCCTATATAAGTGACAAACTCTGTAATAATTCAGTTTTAATCCACTGTTCGGGATATGTATGAATATTGTTGAGCGTCAAAGGAAGTAGGATCAGAATGATGATGTAATGCGAGAGAGAAACGGTATAATTTTCGTTTCTGGTTCTAGCGATTGCTGTAACATACGAAGGAGCGTGGAATGAGTGAAAGATGAAAGATATTGTTAGATACAGATTTCACAACTAAGATAAATTTAATAATCTACCAATGGAAGAGGCCTGGGATTGAACCAATGATCTTCTGCGTACCATGCAGAAGCGGTAGTCATTAGACCACCAAACTTTATTATACCAATCCTTATTATTTTAAAATTTTCATCAAAGAATCGTGATATAAAACAAATGTTCGGGACAAAATTTCATGATGTAGACTAAAAAAAGGTTTTTCTTAAAACAACTTCTGGTAGATTTTAAAAACTTTGTTTATTTTTATTGTTAAACAAATCTATTTGATTATCAAATAAGAATCATAAAATTCTTCTGAACCATAATGATTATCATAATCACTTTTCTTGAAGAAGCCATTTGCTATATGTTTCAAGTTTAATTCAAATATTTGTTAATCCAATAACAAAAAAACATCGTGACTCTTCATCAAGAATAATATACACAGCTAAAACAATACTGTTAATCAATTCAAAATGTTGCATCAAACTTGATATAACTTTAAAAAGACCACTTCTCGGGGGTTTAGGGACAAAATGTCGAAAGACAAAACGTTGAATTCCAAAACGTCGAATGCCAAAACGTCGAATCCCAAAACGTCGAAAGGGACAAAACGTCGAAGGGACAAAACGTCGAAAGCTGTCATTTTTCTAGCGAAGGTGTTTGGATAAATAGTGTTGGTAAGGATGCGATGCAAACGGTGTTGGAAACAGCAAAATTTTCAATTTTCATCACAGTAAGCATAGAACAAATTTTCTGAAAAATGTCACTCTTACATCCATTTCTTGCGAGGAAAGAAGCACCTTATGAAGCTAATTGAAATTGAAGCCCAAGATACGCAGAACTGATCAAACTAGTCAATATTTATGTTGGGGAATATAGGTTTGTGGCTTATACATACATTCAGCAATGCATTCCGCTGCTCCCTAAGTTGTGTGAAAAATCGTGTTCCCAATAACTTGAATCCATTTTCAACTTTTCTTTTACAAACACTCCTAATCCAGGCACTATAACTTCCGTTAATCGTAGTTCTTTCCTTCCGATAATAATGTTCATCAGTCACATCGAATTAAACCACACAATTTTACTAAGACCTCGCGCGCGAATCTTGCTATCATTATTGCATGCATATAGATTGATCACTGATGAATCTATTAGTGTTGTTGAACGGTTTCGTCTCTCTTCGTGTTCCGAGAATGTGTTATTGTGCGATTGTTACAATGGACCGATGCACGAGTTCACTAATTTGACGTTAGAGCGGTGCCGAATTCACTGGTTTCCATGGCCACGTAAATAACCCGGCACCGCTCAAACGTCAAATAATGAACCCGTGCATCGGTCCATAGTGTTTGTAGTTAATGTCACTTAGAATAATAAACATAAACAGTTTGTATAGAATGGCATGATATTTCTGAACATGATAATTGCAATTACTTAATTTCGTTTGCGTGTTTAACTAATTTAATGTGATGTGAAATAATTACTAACATCTAAGACATGATTTTTGACAATTAGTGAATTCTTTATTCTTTAACAATCTACTCATTCTTTCCTCGATAAGTACACTTAAATCGAGTGATTGATTTTCTTTTCAGAAACAGATATTCGAAATCACATATATAGAAATCAGGATCTCTAGCAAGTTTCCACTATGTACTATAGAATGAAGTACTACACATAAAATGTAGAGAATTTATATTTTGATCATTTCTACGATATAAAAAAGTACTAAATAGTAAATACGATACAGGTATCGTTGAGTAAATGATAACTGTCTTAAGTAGGACACCATTTAATTCCAACTTAAGGTAATTGATAGTTTCAGTTCAAAACATGTGTTTGAATAAAATAAGTACTTTGATGAAAGTGTTTTATAACCTGAAAATTAAAAACAAATATCTTAAACAAAACCAACAAGTTTTAGCAATTTTCAATTTGCGTTTTTTCCATCCTTTCCAAGACCAACTAAAAAATACGGTGTCAAGGTTAAGAAATTAGAAAAAGATATATATACTGTCTAAACTTATCGAAACATTGTTTAGTATTTGCATCCCACGTCTAATTTTTATCGATTTTCTTCACATTTCTTCGCTTTAAATCGAATAAATTGAAGTTTTACCACATATTTACATTTTTTTTCTATTCGACGTTTTGACATTCGACATTTTGTCTTTCGACGTTTTGTCCCTTCGACGTTTTGTCCTTTCGACGTTTTGTCCTTTCGACGTTTTGGCATTCGACGTTTTGGCATTCGACATTTTGTCTTTCGACGTTTTGTCACCCAACCCTTCTCGGGAAATTATTACAATTTAAAAAATGGTTCAGAATAATTTCAAGTATCCTATTTGGTCAGTGTGCAGACAGAGTGGATATTGGTATTGATATTTTGGCGCTTTAATGATACTTTAAGAACTCTCTCAATTCTGATTTTTTTTATGCTGTTTTGATACAATTGTATCATCATATAAAAATGTTCCATTATTGCAGCAAATAATGAAAATATTTTGATTTTTCGAATGCCTGAGGTACGTCTAATTGAAACCATTGAAAGGGGCTTGGTCTAGTCTGTTTGAATACCGACCATTCGATAATCAAACAATATTTACTCTAACAAAAAAAAAAAAAATCGACCGAAAATTGTTTTAAGAAAAATCCATCATGAAGTTTGATTTCAAACATCGATTTTCCATCAAGAAAAAGAAAAAATTTGAAAAATAATGACAATAGAAGTTTATGTAATTAAAAATTCAGGTTTCATTTTTGAATTTATCATGACAAAAACATGTTTCCAGCTCATATTTTTTCCTTGTAGCCCACACAAATCACTACAACTTCTCTATAGGTATTTTTTTCTCTTAAATCAAAAGTTTCGGAGCTAGATTTTTTCAAAAATAGATGCACAAACTCAACGGTCATTTCTAGAAGTTATTCTTGAGTCAAAAGAATTGATTTATCTATGAAAAAGATTTTTTCCATTATAACGAAAACATTTGTAAAATTTCATCCAAATCGAAGATTATTGGGCACGATGACTAATAATTTAGGCTGATTCAGGACGGAATTTGTCAATTGGAGAGTACAATCAGAGACTTAAAGTACATATATTGTTAGCGGGTTGTTAATTCATAAACCACGAGGTACACCCCAACCTCTTTTTACGACCGTTATCGGGGGGTCGTAAAAAAATCGGTGGTAAAAAAAATCAGGTTTATAATTATGTTTTTGAAAAATGCAACGTCTAGATGCGGAAATACCGATTCGAGATATTCGGCAAAGTTGAAGCATGGATTTAGAACTTTCCAAAATGGCCGTTCAAGTTTTCATATTTTGGTAATAGATGGCAACACTGCTAGATTGTTATCAAAAAAGCTAATTTTATGGGGGTGTGATATGCAAATACCAAAAAAAAAATTAAAGATAACGATACCGAATGTTCACCAAAGTTGAAGGAACTGTTGCGTGCCATACAGTCGGCCGAATCAAAAATGTTCATGTGACTGGCAACACTGTTGAAGAAGAATAAAGTAAAGATCAAAACCATCAAACATGAGCGGAACAGAAAAATATAATGCTTGACAACATAGCAATACTTTTCAACTGTAATCCAGTTTTTCATAAAGTGTTCACAATTTTTTTCGTAGCTGGCAACACTGCTTAAATGAAATTGCGCCACCAGGCAGTACAAGTGTGCATGCAACTATTGTTTTGCGAATATCTCAGGATCCTGACCACTTAGAAAGATGGCGTCTTCGGCAAAGTTGTTCAGTAGCTCAAGCGCTACACTGAAAATAATCCACACGTTCGATCCTAATTATTTTCAACGTGTATCTGTCGTGTCGAATTGCAAGGTGAAATGACGTGTAAAACTTGTGATTCTGTGAAGGATTGACTTTGGTTCGATAGCAAAGTCTTTTACACAGGATTTGAACGTTTTTTACAATGGCGATATCCATCACTAGTAGAACTATTTTTCCTGTCATGACAATGACTCACATTTGCCGTTCACGCGTGACAAGACATGTTACTTTTGATGAAACCGGGTGCCCGTAATGGGTGCCTGGAATCAGAAAATCAAGCAATCGTTAATAAATCCTATTACAAAGTTTACGATAAATTGTAAATTTACGTATTTTAAATTTGAATATGGAGCCGATAGTGACTGGTTTTACACCATCGTTTGATGAGTTTTACAATAAGTGAAAACTCACGTGTGAAACACATTGATCCAGCTTGTAGAATGTTTTCAATGTATCATTTTAAAAGTTATGAGATATAAAATTTTGCCACCAGGCGGCGCTAGTGAGCATGATTTTTTTTTGCGAATATCTCAGGATCCTGACCACTTAGAAAGATGAAAAAACTGAACAACTTTGCCGGAGGCGCCATCTTTCCAAGTGGCCGGGATCCTAAGATAACCGCAAAACAAAAGTTTCATGCTCACTAGCGCCGCCTGGTGGTAAAATTTTGAACCTCATTGCGTTTATAATTATAGTCCTTGAGTTACTGAACAACTTTGCCTAAGACGCCATCTTTCTAAGTGGCCAGAATCCTTAGATATCCGCAAAACAAAAGTTTCATGCTCACTAGTGCCGCCTGGTGGAAAAATTTTGAACCTCATTGCGTTTATAATGATAGTCCTTGAGCTACTGAACAACTTTGCCGAAGACGCCATCTTTCTAAGTGGCCAGAATCCTGAGATATCCGCAAAACAAAATTTCTATGCTCACTAACGCCACCTAGTGGCAGAGCTCCGCAATTTAATGACCACCATATGTTAGCCCTTGAAGTACAGAACAATTTTTCTGAACATCATGATCCTCTATTTTGTATACTTTTTAAAATAATGATCATCTATAAAAACGGTTGTTATTCTGAATTTCGGTCGTAAAAAAGTGGTCGGAAAAAGAACCGTCGGTAAAAAAAACGGTCGTAAAAAGAGGTTGGAGTGTATCATATTTTCACTTCAGTTATTACTCAATAGCTGATATCGGAGAGTTTTCGATTATAAGTTAAGGTGAATTATGTACATGTAATTTTCAACCTAAAGTGAAAAAAAATATTTCCATAGATGCTGTCATTCATTCTTCAAATTTTTTTGTTCTCTAATCTGGTCAGTACTGTACATAGGGCTTCGCTGGATCTGATTTCAAGATTAAAAGTAAATACTTATAACAACCAAACCATAAGGCATCGTCTGTAGATCGGAGAGACTCCAGTTAACATTATCCTTGAATCAAAATTTACCTGCAATGAGAAAAATAAAACAGATTAGATGGGTTTTTAATTATTTCCCAATTATTATTTTTTTCGTAAATGAAATTGAATGATTTTTTGTGTCTTATCGCATTTTGCACATCCCATTGTAAACACTAGTCAAGTAGAGTGGCCCAACTTTCTGTGGAAGTTTCCAAAGCAAACAAAAATATGATTGTATTGTACCTCCAGAAACTAATGTAAAAACATGATGAAAATCAATTGAGGCTTACACAGCGCACAATGAGATTAAAGATAAATTGGTGAATATATTTTCATGAAAATCTATTGTAAACTAGTGGTCCCAGCTTACCATCAAGTAGGTTGCCCACACCAAATGACAGATTATTTTTCTTCATGTATTACCGACTATTACGGAGCCTTTCCTAAGCTTTTTGTATGCACGAACACGTCGGAGCCCTGAAAAAATGCGACTGTGAAAAAAAAACATCCAAATCCGATGACCCGTTCTTAAGCAATTTCGTGACATACAAACACCATTCTATTTTAAAATTTTATTAATACTCAAATACTACCAAATTTGGAATTCATAAAGAAAGCCTAATGATCCGTCTCATGTGGAAGAAGTAATATCCTACTTCGGATGTGTGTTTTTTGGGTCAAGTTCATTATCATACGCAGTTTGTGGTTATCCTACAGTAAATTTAACTGCAAATTCATGTGAAATCGATGAACGTGTAACATGAACCATTTCATACAGGAGACTGACTGCTCACAAACAACAATACAATCTTGATCAAAGCGTTTTTCAGATTATACCTTAATACAATAGATGGTAGAACTTATTCATCATCAACACGAATTAATTTCTCTCAAATAGAGCATCGATAGACACTATCTATACCCAAGACTTCAAATTGAGAATACTTCTGTATCTGCACATGTTAACGGCATCGAGCTCTATTTGGTCGTTTACTGTGCGAAGTGAGAGCATAGACGAAATAAGTGATATGCACGACCGGTCAACTGCGGTAGAAGGTCATTGATGATGATGTATTGTCAAATGAAAAATACCAAACATAAACAAAAACATACTTGTAGGGAGAACGTTGATGAGGAGTTTTGTGGTGTTCTTTATAAATTAAGTAGTTTTCCGTGTGATGTTATATCACGAAGAAGGAGGTGAGAACAGTAATTATTCGATAAGATTTATTTCAAGCAATTATAATGTGTGCATAATTAGGAAGTTCTTGTGATCGAAATCAGTGTCGATACCAATTCGCATCATTGCAAGAGGGAAAGAAAGTGAACTTTTTATTGTAAGTTGAAATTTAATTAGGGTAAAACCTATAAATAAAATAAACCCATAATGTCTATATCAGTTCTATAACAGCGCTGTGTAGCGGATTGGCGAAATTTACGGCTACGCGTGCTTTAGGTTTCCTGGGTCTTGCCATCTTCTTCTCAGCGACAAGTAGACGAAAATTTCAAGGGAAAACTTGAACACCAATACGTTTCAAAACCAGATAAATAAAATTCATATATTTTGTTTTTAATCCATTCTCACTTCGAATGACGGTGCTAAAAATTGTAAGGTGATTGGGGAATATGCCGGTTTTGTCAAAAACCGTGACCATCCGTCATTCTTAAGTCGGAAGCACTGCGATCCTCCCAACAGTGATAGACATCTCACCTACCTGCATCCCATGTTCAACATCCACGACCTATCACAACAACGAGGCCAAATTTGACAGCCATTTGCCAAAGCTGACGCACCTCAAGTTCAACCAGCCGATCAAACGCTCAAACGTCAAAACATACATCACTCGCAAATTGGCAGACCATCCCCCTTGTTCAGAATAAAAAACGTAATTGCTCTCCTTGCAAGAGGAGGAGGACACATCGTGCCTCACGACGACTTTCAGAGTATGACAGTAATGGCTGGCAGCAGCCAGCCAAAATCACGAGTTTTAGCTCTTTTTGCTTCGCAATGCGCTAAAACTCCAAATCCAGAGCAACTCCGGATAAATTAGCATTAAACTGCCATGGTGTTTAACCTCCACCAGTTCCAAGCGGCCAGAAAATCGCGGCCGTCGTAATTCATGTAAAATACTTCATTTTGAGTCAGTTTCGTACCAATCTGAAACCAAATAGACGAAAAGGAGCAAAGTTTCGCAAGAATCTAAGAACTGGCAGTGTCTTCCAACCCAAGAGTACGTTCTTAAAAGACACTCTCACGATTAAGTGGATTAATCATACACTTTTTTCTATTCTGCCTGGCGATCAGTCAGAAGAAGCACGCTAAATCGTGGCGAGGGAGGTCCGCGCAATACTGAGGTACCGTAATATGGGGTTGCTTTGAGGTAACTTTAAGATTTTATGCATTTAAATTTATTTATAGAACAAATCTCCAACAGAAGAGTTTTTTTTTCTCAGATAAACAAGGTTATGTGTGGAATGATGTGGAAGATATGGAACAATTCTTAAGTTAATGAATATATGGCGTTGCATACCTTTAGGCGTTCAACGTGGTATGGTAATGTCTGACTTTGATTTCAAAAACAAACCCTAATAGCATAGCATAGCATAGCATAGACTGACTGCACATGTCAATGGTTGCTACTCCGTGATTGATCGGAACTGGTAAGAATTGCACTACGATCCAAATGAATAAGGGATGGGAGTTTCCGCTTATTTTCGAAGTACAATTTTAGCAGATCTAATATTATTGATCAATAACGGCGCCGGCCAAGTCCTTACAGTCAGTTGGGATGGGGAAGGAATGTTAGGGTGTGATGATTGTTGCTTCTAGAGACCGAGAATACCTCTGCATCTCCACAATCACCACGGGGAGGGTTTTTATTAGTGAGGGAGGAAAAGATCTGGGAGTCACCATTGGTCAGTGATGCGATCCATGGATAAGGAGGGAAAATACAACTTAAACTTAAAGCTAGTTTTGCATTTTGTCTCGAGAAGTTTTCGGTAGAAGATATAAAATATACGTCAACATCCATTATGTCGAACCATTCAAAAGATGTTTAAGTAATGGCAAAAAGAAAAATATATATGTATATATTTTAAATAATATGAAAAAGGAACGATGCCGACACTTTTAGTGACGAACCAAACATAGTTTGTTTGAAAATTACAGAAGAGTAACGCTGTACATTATTGTCTCGAGATGAAAAGTTTTTGATAGGAGTTTTAAAATTTACGTCAACATCCATAATGTCGAACCATTCAAAAAATGTTTTTAGTAATGTTAAAGAGAGAAAATATATGCATATTGAAATTATATAAAACAGGCATAATGCCGACACTTGTAGTGACGAACCATTCAAAGTTTATTTGAACATTAAATAAAATAACGTTTTCATGAAAATATGTGTCATTATAAGCATGAAACGAGCTCACCAGTTGGTAATCCATCCTCGACTTAACACGGATATCTTTTCGCACTCACACAACGCGAACCGTAAAGCGACTCCCGGCGTCACGAAAACGACTCCCGGCGTCACGAAAACAAAGCGTCCTGCTTGGGCTCTCCGAAACACTGCCCAGCAAAACTCGCGAAACGAAAAACAACTCCCGGCGTCCCGAAAACAAAGCGTCCTGCTTGGGCTCTCCGAAACACTGCCCAGCAAAACTCGCGAAACGAAAAACGACTCCCGGCGTCCCGAAAACAAAGCGTCCTGCTTGGGCTCTCCGAAACACTGCCCAGCAAAACTCGCGAAACGAAAAACAACTCCCGGCGTCCCGAAAACAAAGCGTCTTGCTTGGGCTCTCCAAAACACTGCCCAGCAAAACTCGCGAAACGAAAAACGACTCCCGGCGTCCCGAAAACAAAGCGTCCTGCTTGGGCTCTCCGAAACACTGCCCAGCAAAACTCGCGAAACGAAAAACAACTCCCGGCGTCACGAAAACAAAGCGTCTTGCTTGGGCTCTCCAAAACACTGCCCAGCAAAACTCGCGAAACGAAGAACGACTCCCGGCGTCCCGAAAACAAAGCGTCCTGCTTGGGCTCTCCGAAACACTGCCCAGCAAAACTCGCGAAACGAAAAACAACTCCCGGCGTCACGAAAACAAAGCGTCTTGCTTGGGCTCTCCAAAACACTGCCCAGCAAAACTCGCGAAACGAAAAACGACTCCCGGCGTCCCGAAAACAAAGCGTCCTGCTTGGGCTCTCCGAAACACTGCCCAGCAAAACTCGCGAAACGAAAAACAACTCCCGGCGTCCGGAAAACAAAGCGTCCTGCTTGGGCCCTCCGAAACACTGCCCAGCAAAACTCGCGAAACGAAAAACGACTCCCGGCGTCCGGAAAACAAAGCGTCCTGCTTGGGCCCTCCGAAACACTGCCCAGCAAAACTCGCGAAACGAAAAAACGACTCCCGGCGTCCGGAAAACAAAGCGTCCTGCTTGGGCTCTCCGAAACACTGCCTAGCAAAACTCGCGAAGCGAAAAACAACTCCCGGCGTCACGAAAACAAAGCGTCTTGCTTGGGCTCTCCAAAACACTGCCCAGCAAAACTCGCGAAACGAAAAACGACTCCCGGCGTCCCGAAAACAAAGCGTCCTGCTTGGGCTCTCCAAAACACTGCCCAGCAAAACTCGCGAAACGAAAAACGACTCCCGGCGTCCGGAAAACAAAGCGTCCTGCTTGGGCCCTCCGAAACACTGCCCAGCAAAACTCGCGAAACGAAAAACAACTCCCGGCGTCACGAAAACAAAGCGTCCTGCTTGGGCTCTCCGAAACACTGCCCAGCAAAACTCGCGAAACGAAAAACAACTCCCGGCGTCACGAAAACAAAGCGTCTTGCTTGGGCTCTCCAAAACACTGCCCAGCAAAACTCGCGAAACGAAAAACGACTCCCGGCGTCCCGAAAACAAAGCGTCCTGCTTGGGCTCTCCAAAACACTGCCCAGCAAAACTCGCGAAACGAAAAACGACTCCCGGCGTCCGGAAAACAAAGCGTCCTGCTTGGGCCCTCCGAAACACTGCCCAGCAAAACTCGCGAAACGAAAAACGACTCCCGGCGTCCGGAAAACAAAGCGTCTTGCTTGGGCTCTCCAAAACACTGCCCAGCAAAACTCGCGAAACGAAAAACGACTCCCGGCGTCCCGAAAACAAAGCGTCCTGCTTGGGCTCTCCGAAACACTGCCCAGCAAAACTCGCGAAACGAAAAACAACTCCCGGCGTCACGAAAACAAAGCGTCTTGCTTGGGCTCTCCAAAACACTGCCCAGCAAAACTCGCGAAACGAAAAACAACTCCCGGCGTCCGGAAAACAAAGCGTCCTGCTTGGGCCCTCCGAAACACTGCCCAGCAAAACTCGCGAAACGAAAAACGACTCCCGGCGTCCCGAAAACAAAGCGTCCTGCTTGGGCTCTCCGAAACACTGCCCAGCAAAACTCGCGAAACGAAAAACAACTCCCGGCGTCCGGAAAACAAAGCGTCCTGCTTGGGCCCTCCGAAACACTGCCCAGCAAAACTCGCGAAACGAAAAACGACTCCCGGCGTCCGGAAAACAAAGCGTCCTGCTTGGGCCCTCCGAAACACTGCCCAGCAAAACTCGCGAAACGAAAAACGACTCCCGGCGTCCCGAAAACAAAGCGTCCTGCTTGGGCTCTCCGAAACACTGCCTAGCAAAACTCGCGAAGCGAAAAACAACTCCCGGCGTCACGAAAACAAAGCGTCTTGCTTGGGCTCTCCAAAACACTGCCCAGCAAAACTCGCGAAACGAAAAACGACTCCCGGCGTCCGGAAAACAAAGCGTCCTGCTTGGGCCCTCCGAAACACTGCCCAGCAAAACTCGCGAAACGAAAAAACAACTCCCGGCGTCCGGAAAACAAAGCGTCCTGCTTGGGCCCTCCGAAACACTGCCCAGCAAAACTCGCGAAACGAAAAACGACTCCCGGCGTCCCGAAAACAAAGCGTCCTGCTTGGGCTCTCCGAAACACTGCCTAGCAAAACTCGCGAAGCGAAAAACAACTCCCGGCGTCACGAAAACAAAGCGTCTTGCTTGGGCTCTCCAAAACACTGCCCAGCAAAACTCGCGAAACGAAAAACGACTCCCGGCGTCCCGAAAACAAAGCGTCCTGCTTGGGCTCTCCAAAACACTGCCCAGCAAAACTCGCGAAACGAAAAACGACTCCCGGCGTCCGGAAAACAAAGCGTCCTGCTTGGGCCCTCCGAAACACTGCCCAGCAAAACTCGCGAAACGAAAAACAACTCCCGGCGTCACGAAAACAAAGCGTCTTGCTTGGGCTCTCCAAAACACTGCCCAGCAAAACTCGCGAAACGAAAAACGACTCCCGGCGTCCCGAAAACAAAGCGTCCTGCTTGGGCTCTCCGAAACACTGCCCAGCAAAACTCGCGAAACGAAAAACAACTCCCGGCGTCACGAAAACAAAGCGTCTTGCTTGGGCTCTCCAAAACACTGCCCAGCAAAACTCGCGAAACGAAAAACGACTCCCGGCGTCCCGAAAACAAAGCGTCCTGCTTGGGCTCTCCGAAACACTGCCCAGCAAAACTCGCGAAACGAAAAACAACTCCCGGCGTCCGGAAAACAAAGCGTCCTGCTTGGGCCCTCCGAAACACTGCCCAGCAAAACTCGCGAAACGAAAAACGACTCCCGGCGTCCGGAAAACAAAGCGTCCTGCTTGGGCCCTCCGAAACACTGCCCAGCAAAACTCACGAAACGAAAAACGACTCCCGGCGTCCCGAAAACAAAGCGTCCTGCTTGGGCTCTCCGAAACACTGCCTAGCAAAACTCGCGAAGCGAAAAACAACTCCCGGCGTCACGAAAACAAAGCGTCTTGCTTGGGCTCTCCAAAACACTGCCCAGCAAAACTCGCGAAACGAAAAACGACTCCCGGCGTCCCGAAAACAAAGCGTCCTGCTTGGGCTCTCCAAAACACTGCCCAGCAAAACTCGCGAAACGAAAAACGACTCCCGGCGTCCGGAAAACAAAGCGTCCTGCTTGGGCCCTCCGAAACACTGCCCAGCAAAACTCGCGAAACGAAAAACAACTCCCGGCGTCACGAAAACAAAGCGTCTTGCTTGGGCTCTCCAAAACACTGCCCAGCAAAACTCGCGAAACGAAAAACGACTCCCGGCGTCCCGAAAACAAAGCGTCCTGCTTGGGCTCTCCAAAACACTGCCCAGCAAAACTCGCGAAACGAAAAACAACTCCCGGCGTCCGGAAAACAAAGCGTCCTGCTTGGGCCCTCCGAAACACTGCCCAGCAAAACTCGCGAAACGAAAAACGACTCCCGGCGTCCCGAAAACAAAGCGTCCTGCTTGGGCTCTCCAAAACACTGCCCAGCAAAACTCGCGAAACGAAAAAACAACTCCCGGCGTCCGGAAAACAAAGCGTCCTGCTTGGGCCCTCCGAAACACTGCCCAGCAAAACTCGCGAAACGAAAAACGACTCCCGGCGTCCCGAAAACAAAGCGTCCTGCTTGGGCTCTCCGAAACACTGCCCAGCAAAACTCGCGAAACGAAAAACAACTCCCGGCGTCCGGAAAACAAAGCGTCCTGCTTGGGCCCTCCGAAACACTGCCCAGCAAAACTCGCGAAACGAAAAACGACTCCCGGCGTCCGGAAAACAAAGCGTCCTGCTTGGGCCCTCCGAAACACTCTTGATTTCAAAAACAAACCCTAATTTTGAAAAACGGGTCTTTTCTCAATACCAATTTCTTAGCGAATTGAGAAATTGAAGTTCTACAATAAATAGCCTCTCAGAGATAACTGACGAACTTCTGAAAACTTCCTCAAATAGTGATAGAATAACCGACGATTTGAAAGTGTTTCAAAAACACCCCATTTTACGGTACCAATTACCTTCCCCCTTAGTGCTGGGCAACGTGTCGCTCTCCAGCGGCATGGACCGATCGTAAATTAAATTAAGTTGCCTCGAATCAAACGGCGGTAATCCATGCGCTTGGGCCCAATTCGAGTCACTTTCGATGGCTTTTTTTTCCTCTCGATTTCGCCAGATACTAAGTGAGAAATAGAGACAAGACGGTTGTTGTTGTTTTTTTTTTTCTCGGCGACTAAACTATAGGTTAGCGCTGAACTAACGCGAAAGGGTTGCGTAAGAGGCTAGAACTTTGAACAATGCGATTATAAATGGCACTGAGCTATTGCGATGGAAGGTGAACAATGTGTCTGGGGAATTTAATAGGGCAGAATCTATGAGTCATAGATTTCGAGCCTATCAAATTCAATTTTGATTTCGATTCTATTAGAATTCGATTTAAAATAGAGAAATGAATAGAAATAGAAACAGGGATACAAATATGAATAACAAGAGGATTGAGAAGAGGAATAGGAATTGGAATAGGAAAAGAAATATGAGTAGGAGTAGAGATAGGAAAATGAATATGAATTGGAATAGTAATAGGTAAATGAAAAAGAGTAGGAATTGGAATATGAATAAAAATATAGAAAAGAAATGAAATTGTAATATAATTGGAAAAGGACTGAAAAATGAATAGAAAAAGAGATAAGAATGGGAATAAGAATAGTATTGATTGCTCAACTATTGGAAATAGCTGCGATTCCAGCATATAAGTATCCATGATGAATAATTCACAAACTTCAGCCGCAAATATAACTTTAAACTGTCCGTGAACTTAGAACTCCATATCATCCTCAAGGGACACGTCCATTCTAAAATTGTCTCCGTCTTACACACTCATGTTCAACATCTTAACAAGCATCGTAAGATGCCATTGACAGTGCGGCTTTCGGAAGCAGCCCGTGTGTCATGTTCCTTCTGGACTTGAACCACTATCGCATCGCCTTTAGTCTGGCATCGAGATGGTCATTCGCTCGCCAGTCCGCCAGTTGTGGGATGCCGCCACATGCATAATATATGAAGATGACAGCACCAGAATGTTCAAGATTCAAATTCTCCCGGGAACTGCCCGGGGCTTGCCTAAAACTTTTCACTTTTGGTCGGTCACAAACTTGGCCTTTGAAAACGTGTGTGCCCGACGGACGAACTTGTGCGATGGTTTCGGCTGCGGTTGGCGTCGGTCGCGTCTGATTAGATTAGTTCTTCTGGTTCGGCTGGCAGCAGAGCAACCAAATCGCAAATCCATTTACTGATTGGCGGCGAAAGTTTTATCCGTCCACCACCATTCCCCTGTCTATTTGAAGGTTGGGCTGCCCTTTGAAGTTCTTTTTCCCCCCAATGGTTGAAGTGGCTCGTTGCGGTTTGGGCCACATACCGGCAACATCATAGATACAGGTGATGCCAAACCGCAATTGACTGCTAACGTGGTTAACGACGAGCGTAACTTGGTTTGGATTCCGGCTTTTGAGGTAAACCATGACATTGAAGCGGGTAGATTCGATGGTCGTTAGTAATTGATTCTATTTATTGGGTTGGTCACTGTTGGAAAATACCATACTTTTTGTGAAAAATGCATCGAACTTTAAGTATCAGGTATACGAAAAGTAACAATGGCAATACCTTATGGTCTTAGAAGTTATTTATTAAGGTTTTATCAGAGATGCATTTAATTATAACAGATTAAATAAGGCATTGAATAGAGCAGTTGAAGTAAAACCGCTTCAAATTCAGCTAAAACTTATTTGTCGGCCAAGTTTGATGATGATGAATTGTGTTTTGAAGAAGCTGTGTAGTGTCCTTTAAAACCTAGTTATGTAATCATAAAACTTCTAGTCCTAAAGATCCTACAAGGATAGATGTATTCATGCGCATCAAAATTTGGCAGGGGACGGACCTGGTGTAGTGGTTAGAACACACGCCTCTCACGCCGAGGACCTGGGATCGAATCCCATCCCCGGCAAAGTCACTTATGACATTAAAGGTTATAGTGACGACTTCCTTCGGAAGGGAAGTAAATCCGTTGGTCCCGAGATGAACTAGCCCAGGGCTAAAAATCTCGTTAATGAAGATAGAAAATAATAGTAGAATAGAAACGGTTCCAAGTAAAAGTTTTTACAACCTCTTGAAGTATATGCCTTTTCGGGTTTAACAGAGTTCTATCAAAGTTTTATTAAAGTTGTTAAGAGAAATAAGTTCCAAAATCAGTTTTAACGAAATGGTGGTAGGTAAATCTATATAAATAAAAATGGAGTGGTGTTTGTATGTCACGAAATGCCTTACGAACGGGTCAACGTATTTGAATGATAATCTTTACGTTTTGTTCCTCAAGGGTTCCGACGTGTTTGTATGTTTAAAAATCCCAGAATATTCACCGAAAAAGTAGGGAAAAACGAGAGTGAACGGAACTGTCATTTTATATCGGAAGATCCATAGCGTTTTTCAACAGCCTACTTGATGGCAAGACGAAGTTTGCCGGGACCACTAGTTTTTTATAAAATAAAAACAAACTAAAACATATACTTGTTAAGTATCACGTACAAAAAAGCTGGTTCAAAAGGCATGATCCCCGCCAATCAGAAGAAATTTATGTCATGACCGAATTTATGACTATTTTGTCAACCCACGATTAATCAGAAAAAAAATCTTATGGAGGTTGGAAAACACAATAAGATTTTCGTTGTATTCTCATGTCAAGTAAGGCATGAACTGGTTTGAACATGACCCCTAAAAGTTCTGGCTCTTGAATAGAACGATTGAGAATATCTTTAGTGAAAATTCTGGGATACTAACTGTAATGATTGTTATAAGAAGCATCTTGTAAAATTGAGAAATCCTCTATGGATGGTATCTTAAAAATATCTACGCCCAATTCTTATGTTCTTGGACAAATTGTCATGCGCTTTCCTGGAAGTAATTCTTGAGAATTTTCTGGAACCTTCATATAGAATTATCAGAAAATGATTTAAGAATCTTGGAATGAATCAATGAATTAATCTAATACCATTATCAGCATGTTAACACGATGTGTGCTAGAGATTTCTGAACGTGCAATCACTCTCGATATAATCTATCCAAGCATTGCTTGACGATTTTCAGAGCAATTCCTAGCAAACTCCCACAGCACACGCTCTAAATGTTTTTGGCTGATTCTGTAGAAATTTCCAAAAGTAGTTCTTAGTAAATTCCTGAAAAATGGTTTGATTAAATTCCTTTTGATATTTTCATATCAAAAATCATTCATAAAAATATTTAGAGCAGATTATGACGATTTTTGAAAGATTTTTGAAAGATTTTTTTAGAAGTGTTGAAGAAATTCCAGCGGAATATTTGGCGGAGTTTCTACTTGCTGAAACATTTTTTTTTCACAGAATATTTGCTGTACATCCATGTTAGAAATAGATATGGAAATTAGAACCATTAGTTTGGTCTATTTTTCTCAAATTTTTTTAATGAAATTTGTTGACCCAATGAATGATCCTAAAGACAGGAATATAGTAGGTTTATTTGTTGAGACGAGGTATCTATTTTAATGCAAGTCTCTATTTTAATGGAAGGTTTCTAAAGAATATATTTTATCTAAATAGGTCTTTAAAGTCCCTTATTTCTTTATGCTGCTTGCAATGAATCCTGATGCAAAGTTGTACAAGCTCCGAAGAAACCTTCAGAGACTATAATGAGTTTAACATGCTCCTAAATAATTTCGTCCCATATTCCCCTAGGAAAAACTTTATGAATTACAATAGTGATTTGATTTTGAATACTTTCAAGGTTTCCTACAGGGATTTTTCCATAAATTTTTCAAGAGATTTCTCTACAAATTCTACCAGAAATTCTTTCAGTGATTTTTTATAGGATGGTTAGAAGAATTTCTCCAGAATTTCTCCAGATTTTCTCCATAATTTGCCCCATGAAATCCTTGAGAACTCCAGAGCTACTGCTTACAGTAATTTTCTCAGGTATTACTTTGATTTCATTTTTCCAAAATTATCCTAGAACTTCCTTCAGATATTTTGTCGGTAATCCTTCTACTGAATTCTCTAGTTGTTACTCTTCAGGGGTGGTAAATGACTGGACAATGCGTACCATTGGTACTTCGCGTACCTGCAGGTATAAAATAGACCCCATTTGTGGTCCTTAGCCTCTTGTCCAGTAACTCCTATCCCTACCTCCCCGTGGTGCCGCCTGGGATACGAGTAACCGTAGGGAAGAA
Organism: Aedes aegypti; assembly: GCF_002204515.2. Classification (NCBI taxonomy): domain Eukaryota; kingdom Metazoa; phylum Arthropoda; class Insecta; order Diptera; family Culicidae; genus Aedes; species Aedes aegypti. The sequence goes on from NC_035109.1 coordinate 379,056,812, forward strand.
CCAACCCTGGTGGAACCTTGGTCGTATGCTGACAGGGAAGGGGGGCTCCTCTCTTCTGAGGGTGTAGCTTATCAGAGCGTCTATTCTCCATGTTAGGGGCGGCTCAAAACAGCGTCTGTTCTCCATGTTAGGAGCGGCTGATCATCGTCCTAGTGCCAGCGTGGGACTCTAAACAGTGCTGTGCACGATGATCCTCCGGCGAGACAGGGGGTTGGTGCAGGCCTTACAAGCCAGCCGTAAAAATCAACAGTACAGGAAGCATACAATGTAAATTCGGACCGGAACAATCGGCATAGACCCAGGCATCAAAAACGGACTAACGATTGGAAACTCGGATCATGGAACAGTAAGTCTCTCAATTACTTGGGAAGTACCCGCATTCTTTCCGAATTATTGAGGGTCCGCAAGTTCGACATCGTAGCGCTGCAGGAGGTTTGCTGGAAAGGGTCGACGGTACATACGTATAGGGATGGTTATACCATCTACCAGAGCTGCGGCAATAGACATGAGCTGGGCACAGCTTTTATCGTGATGGGCGAAATGCAGAGGCGCGTGATTGGGTGGTGGCCAATCGACAACAGAATGTGCAAGTTGAGGATCAAAGGCCGTTTCTTCAATATCAGCATAATCAACGCGCACAGCCCTCACCTAGCAAGTGACGATGACGATAAAAACGCTATCTACGCGCAGCTGGAACGTGAATACGACGGCTGCCCAAGCCATGATGTCAAAATCGTTATCGGAGATCTCAACGCCCAGGTTGGCCAGGAGGAGGAATTTAGACCGATTATAGGGAAGTTCAGCGTACACCAGCTTGCGAACGAAAACGGCCTTAGACTGATTGATTTCGCCGCCTCCAAAACCATGGCCATACGTAGTATCTACTTCCAGCACAGCCTCCCGTATCGGTACACCTGGAGATCACCCCAACAGACTGAATCACAAATCAACCACGTTTTGATTGATGGAAGGCACTTCTCGGACATTATCGACGTCATACCACTACCTTGTGACGGTTAAATGCAGCGCGGGCGATGATGCTGCAGCATGGCACCCGTCAAAACGCGGAACGATACAAACAGAAGCGAAGACAGCAAACCCATCTATTCCGGGATAAAAAGCGCCGCCTGGAAGAGTTGGAGTGCGAAGAGATGGAGCAGTTGTATCGTTCTCAAGAAACACGTAAGTTCTACAAGAAACTAAATGCATCCCGCAAAGGCTTTGTGCCGCGGGCCGAAATGTGCCGGGATAAGGATGGAGGTATCTTGACGGACGGTGGAAGCAGCACTACGATGAAAACCTAAACGGCGCAGAGGAGGAAGATCAAGACAGCAGGAGGAATGGCTTCATCAGTACGGCGGATGAGGGAGACGTGCCAACTCCCACAATAGGTGAAGTTAAGGATGCTATCAAACAGCTCAAGAAAAACAAAGCAGCTGGAAAGGATGGTATTGGAGCGGAACTTATTAAAATGGGCCCGGACAGGTTGGCCACTTGTCTGCACCGATTGATAGCCAGGATCTGGGATACAGAACAGCTACCGGAGGAGTGGAAGGAGGGAATAATATACCCAATATACAAAAAGGGTGACAAGTTAGAATGTGAGAGCGAGCGATCACCATTCTTAATGCAGCCTATAAAGTGCTTTTCCAGATCATCTTCCGCCGTCTATCGCCACTGGCAAGCAGATTTGTTGGAAGTTATCAAGCCGGATTTGTGGACGGTCGATCGACGACAGACCAAATCTTTATGTTGCGGCAGATCCTCCAAAAGTGTCGCGAATATCAAGTCCCTACGCACCACCTATTCATCGATTTCAAAGCGGCCTATGATACCATCGACCGCGAAGAGCTATGGAAGATTATGGACGAGAACGGTTTTCCCGGGAAACTGACTAGACTGATCAAAGCTACGATGGATAGTGTACAGTGCTGTGTGAAGATATCGGGTGCTTTATCGGACCCGTTTGAAACACGCAAATGACTTCGACAAGGCGATGGTTTTTCCTGCCTCCTGTTCAATATTGCGCTAGAAGGTGTTATGAAACGGGCGGGCTTCAACATGCGGGGCACGATCTTCAATAAATCCAGCCAGTTCATTTGTTTCGCTGACGACGTGGACATTGTCGGAAGAACGTTCCAGGTGGTTGCTGAACAGTATACCAAGCTGAAACGTGAAGCAGATCGGGTTGGATTGAAGGTAAATACGTCGAAGACGAAATATCTGCTGGCTGGAGGAACCGAGCGCGATAGAGCTCGCATAGGCAGACGCGTGACGATCGACGGGGATGAGTTCGAGGTGGTGGACGAATTTGTCTACCTCGGATCATTGATAACGTCGGATAACAACTGCAGCAGAAAATTTCGATGGTGTGTCATTGCCGGAATTCGTGCTTTCTACGGACTCCACAAGTCCTTGCGGTCTGGTAAACTTCACTTCCGTACTAAGTGTACCATGTACAAGACGCTAATAAGACCGGTAATCCTCTACGGGCATGAGACGTGGACAATGCTCGAAGAGGACCTGCAAGCGCTAGGAGTTTTTGAACGACGTGTGCTTAGGACGATCTTTGGCGGAGTATGTGAGAACGGCGTATGGAGGAGAAGAATGAACCACGAGCTTGCGCAACTCTACGGTGAACCCAGTATCACGAAAGTCGCCAAAGCTGGAAGGGTACGATGGGCGGGACACGTTGTGAGAATGCCGGACAACAATCCCGCAAAAATGGTGTTCAACTCAAATCCGGCCGGTACAAGACGAAGGGGAGCGCGACGAGCTAGGTGGTTTGACCAAGTGGAGCAGGGTCTTGGAGACGATCTGGAAGAAACTGGAGGCAAGCAGCCATGGACCGAGTTTGTTGGCGTAACATCGTGGCGCAGGTCATATCTTCAAGGACGTAGCGCCATCAAAAATAAGGTAAGTAGAAGAAGATAAGAAGAATTATGAAGATTTTTTGAGGTGACTATGGAGAAATTCACAAAACAGTTTCAGAAGAATTTAATGAATCCCATGAGAAACGTCTGGAAAAAAAACTGTTTTGATGATTTCCTGGTGATTTACCTATATGAATTAATAAAAAAAAACTTCAGAAACTGTTGTAGGAGTTTCTTGAAGGATACCTGGTAGAATACCTATATGAAAGAAATATTTGCAGGAATCGCAATTGGAATCACTGGAAGAATTCACGAAGGCATCTTTTAAGAAATTTTAGGAGAATTATCTGAAATATAAATGGAAAATAAATCTCTGTGAATCTATGGTGAAATTTTGGAACCAATCTCTACGACTTTTTGAAGGTTTACACCTGGAGGAGTGCTGAGTGGAATTGTTGATTGGAGATATCACCAAGTAATTTCTAGAAGATAATTTGTAAATTCTCTGAATGAAACTCTAAGAAAATTCCTGGAGGAATTCCTAGAGGCAAATTTAGACGAATTTGTCATAGGATCTTAGGAAGCGCTATTGGAGATATCTCCATACAAATGCTTGGAAAAAATGCCAGCACGAATAATTGAATTAATTTTTGAAGAAATTATTAAAGAAATAACTATTTGTATCATTTCAAGACTTCATGAAGGAATTTATGACTGAAACTCAGAAATAATTTTTACAAGATTCATGCCTTAGCTGCCAAAGGTAGGCATAGTAGAATTCGTTCTCAATTGATTTTGGAGCACGATCACAGCAAGCGAAGAAAAACATCGCATCTGTATCTGTTCATGATCGACAACGTATGGCAAGTTACACTTAGCTTCACAAATAGCAGCAGCGAAGGGAGTCTCAAAGAGAAGGCGATGATAAAACTCATTGAGGCACTACAGCGATAGTGCCTTCCAGGTTTGGAGCTTATTTCGATGGGTTTTTATCTCTGTTATCCGCCGATCTCATCAGAGCTGTAGCAGTAGATGATGAACAGACTCTCATGATGTGTTGCGGATCATGATTGTTACAGAGAGTGATAAGTGAGAGATTCTCTCAATTTGCTCAGAATTCAACATCTGGCCCCAGATGATATGATGAGCATTGGAATCCGTTGGAGATGGTTAATTACATGGTAACAATAGACAATTGGTTTTGGATTTCGGATTTTGAAGTCAACCACGACATTCAAGCGAGTAATGATTGTCCAATTATTAATTTATTTAATTTGCCACGGTTATGATCGAACCCACTATCGTAAAATCCCGTACTTTGTATGAGTTATGCGTCGCAGTTAAAACCATCTTTTATGGTCGGAAGGGTTCATTCTCATGGCCATGCTGAAGAAGCGACCTTTACAGATCCCCGTATGATCAACGACTTGCCACTTTAAGCGCGCTACATTAAAGTTATGTTTTATGAGCACCAAACAAACGCTAAGTTCGTAAAAACCAACGATCTTCACCGATCACAGCCAAATGCCAAGCCTTCCTTCTTAGCCCTTTGCCACCCCATTGCTTCAAATTTATGCATTCGGCGAAGGTCTTCGACAATGGCTGTATTTAACCAACGTCAGAACCAATTGCGGCATTCTGGTCCCCCGTGTGATTTAACGATCGCCGCATAATGATCGATCGCTTTCGAGTCGACGATTTGCGCCCCCACTCGGAAGGACTTGAACTCAATGAACCGTTTTCCGAACAATTTGTGTTTTTGCGCTCTTCACAAATGACACAACCACCCGAACCTCTATGAAACCACCCCGAAGGTAGAGCGAATGAACCGCGAAATTAATTACCGCTTCGAATGACTCACGGCACGCGCGCACAATACTCCGCCACGGGCGATCACTTTACAGGGCCGTCTGACTTCTGCGGAATTTCGCTTGCCTTGGTGACGATTAATTATGACAGTCAACGTCAAGCATGAATACACGGTCCAACATTAGGGCACTTTGATTAGTAGCTCTTCGTCAGTTAAAAAGTCACCGCGCCGTTGGTTTATTTCTGCAATGAACAACAATACCGGCGCGGCGCGATTCGCGTGATTCCAAATAAGCCGATGAGGAGTCGGAGTTTTTTTTTTCTGGTGCGAAAAATCAGCAACGATTATGAACTTTTTGTGTGCAAACGATACGCCTGAATGAGCCCAATTGCAAATCGTTGCATTTGTTGGACACGAATCGGTTGGCGTGCTTTCATGTTGAGGTGCGCATTGCATTGCATTAGTACCGTTTAGGGTTGCGATCCGGCACAGTGGGGTGGTCCACATTTTATGGTAATTTGTTGCAAATATTTGGCACATATTTTATGCGCGATTGCAACTGGCTTAATTAGATGGTTTTAATATGGGTTACGGTGTCTGTACTAGTAGCGGATTCAACAAAACGCTTATTGTTGACAAAACAGAAAATTAATCAATTTTACAAGAAATCATATTCGCTTTTCTATTCACAGTTCGAAACTCGCTACTCGCTACTCGCTATTCGTCATTCGCTAATCGCTATTCGCTACTCGCTAATCGCTATTGGTTATTATCTATTCGCTAATCGCTAATCGCTAATCGCTATTCGTTATTCGCTATTCGCTATTCGCTATTCGCTATTCGTTATTCGCTATTCGCTATTCGCTATTCGCTATTCGCTATTCGCTACTCGCTACTCGCTATTCCCTATTCGCTATTCGCTATTCGCTATTCACTATTCGCTATTTGGTATTCGCTGTTCGCTATTCGCTTTTCGCTTTATGCCATTCGCTATTCACTATATGCTATTCACTTTTCGCTAAGCATAAACTTCAAGCATGGAGCAATTTATCAATTTTCTTGCCAATTTTTTATCTGCCTTTTCTTGCGATACTTTACACAAAGGCTTGGCACAAAGGAGAGTGTTGAAAAGCTCTAAAAGGCACTCCAAAGAAATATGTTAAAAATAATAAGTTTTTTTTTTCTCTGGAACCTGTAAGAAGTTTTTCGTTGGCAAATTTAAGGTTCGTTTCGCTACAAGCTAATAGGAACCTGCCACTGAAAGCTCCAAGGACCTTCCACTGGAAGTTCTGAGAAGTCTTCCACTAGATGCTCTGAACACCCATCCTCTGGTTTCTCTAAGAAGCTTTTCTCTGGTAGCTCCAAGAAGCCTTCAGCTGGAAGCTCTCGAAAGAGCCTTTGCCTGGAAGCTATCGGAAGAGTCTCCGTTTGCAAGCTTTCGAAAAAGCCTTCTTCTCGATGCTCTCGAAAGAGCCTTTCTCTGGAAGCTATCGAAAGAGTCATAGCCTGGAAGCTTTCGAAAGAACCTTCGTCTGCAAGCTCCCGAAAGAGCATTCATCTGAAAGCTCTCAGAAGAGCCTTTCTTTGGAAGCTTTCGAAAAAACCTTCTAAAAGCTCTCGAAAGAGCACTCCTATGGAAGTTCTCGAAAAAGCTTTTCTGTGGAAGCTCTCGAAGGAGTTTTCCTGTTTTGAAAGAGCCTTCCTCGGGAAGCTTTCAATAGAGTCTTCCTTCGAAAGCTCTCGAAAAAGCTTTTCTCAGGAAGCTATCGAAAGAGCATTCCTCTAGAAGCTTTCAAAAATGCCGTCCTCTGGAAGCTCCTGAAACAGCCTTCCTCTGGAAGCTATTGACAGAATCTTCCTCTGAAAACTCACAAAAAAAATCTTCGTCTAGAATCCCTTGAAAGAGCATTCAACTCGAAGCTCTCGGAAAAGCTTTCTCTGGAAGCTCTAGAAAAGGCTTTTTTCTGGAAGCTCTCGAAAAGGCCTTTCTCTAGAAGGATTGTACCCCGTTTGGCATAAAGTTGTTTGGCATAAGGTCATTTGACATAAAGCCGTTTGGCATAATGGTCGTTTGGCATAATGGCCGTTTGGCATAATGGTCATTTGGCATAATGGTCATTTGGCATAATGATTGACTTAAAATAAATATCGGCATTTTTTAAGCTTTCACCGAGATCAACACCACCGAGCCCATAGCAAAAAAATTGGTAGGTTCTAAACAAGCGTGGTGTTCGTTCAGAGATTTTCCAAGCTAAGAATTCCAAAAATTGTTGTGAGATTAGAGAGCATTACTAAATTAAATTCGTGACGGGTCTCTACATCTCACAACATAGAGTATCTTTGAGCTTGTTGCGATATACATATTTGAAAACACTAAATTGGCAAAGAAAGTTCGCAGTTATTCATCAAGGGAACGCTCATAGAATATGTCGCTGCAGATCAAGCTCTGTTCCAGTTTTCACGTAACACTGGATAAAAATTACTTGATAAAAGAATGTATTTTTTTTTTTTTGCAAAATGTCTAAAGCTATAATCCAAAGATCTATCAATGCAACTTAAGGCAAAAATAGCCTCTTTTCGAGAGCAGATTATTTTTCGTTTAAAATGTTTAAGGCTCTAACACAACAAAAAAACTTTCACAGCATAGCTCAAATGAACAACACATCTTTAAAAGAAAATATTTGTGACAAAACTTTTCAACGGTTCAACATAAATTCTAATTTTGGAAGTGTGCATCAAAAACATCGGCTACTATCGAGAGAAGGGAAAATTTGTGATTGAAATAATTTTTTTTTCAGCATATCTCGGAAGGAGATCAGGCGTTTCTTTCAAAAAAAAGTATATGTTGAATATTGGCAGGTTCTAAAATAATTATCGTTCTAACAACACATCTGACAAGAATTGATAAAACAGTAAAATATAAATTAATTAAATGTTAACCTTTAGCTTTACTAAATAATAAAATTTTAAACAGTATATATGTAATGAACAGCCTATTTTTAAAAGAAGGCTAAATTAATAATTATAATTTGAACCAATAGAAGAATGGACGCCAAAAATTATTGCGGCATAATAAAATGAATAGACGTAAATAAGTGCGTTCAGAATCATCGAAGTGATTGTGCTACTTTTCCCCGAATGCCTTTTTCCTGAAAGAAAGAACGACAAACAGTCAAAAGAAGGAAGTATTCTGTTATTCTCGGTTATACACATGTTGGCAAAAATGCTGAGGACGGTAAAACTCGAAAGAATCGCCAATTAAATAAAGAAGGGTGCATATTAGATGGTCAGTTCGTTCACCACCCTGAAATGTATAAAGTTACGACAATTATGAGTGCTAAAAACTTTTCGGGGAAGTGAGCTAGACGGGGAAACAAGAAATTCGGAGAACTAGCATTCGGGGAACTGGAGTTCGGGGAAACGACATTCGGGGAAAAGTAGCACAACCCGTCGAAGTAACTGCTGTAATCGATTTTTCTTTTCGCTGATCATTTTAGCAGATCAATGTTAATGATTGCCGCCCCTTTGTCAGTTGGAAACAAAAAAATATAGCTCCAAAGAACAGTCTATGCATGAAAGAAGGAGAAATTTAATGAAATTTTAAATCAACAGTTTTCATACCTATAATTATGGTTACATCATATTTAGAAAACAAAATATAACAATTAAAAGAAGAGTAGATTTGTGCTAAATATATAAAAATCTTCAGTGCAAAAATTTGTTCCAATAGCGAAACTGAAAAGAAAAATTAATATTTGGAAAAAGGGTAATTTCTGGTTAAATGATAAAATACTATTGGCAATAACTTTCCTAATATGCTTAAGTTTATTCAAGAGCGAATGATTGTTGAATAAAGTGTCATTTTGTATCAATTGACTCCAAAACAAGCCTGATGTCATCAGAAAGATTCAAAAGAAAAGTAAAAACGAAAAATTGAGAAATTCTTGATTTCAGACTCATTATGCCAAACGACTATTATGCCAAACGACCATTATGTCAAACTACCATTATGCCAAACGACTTTATGCCAAATGACCTACCACCCTCTAGAAGCTCTCGAAAAAGAATTTCTCGGAAAGCTCTCGAAAAAGTCTTCCTCTGGAAGCTCTGGAGAGAGTCTTCGTCTGGAAGCTTTTGAAAGGGCTTTTTTTCAGAAACTTTTGAAAGAGCCTTCTTCTGAAAGCTCTCGAAAAGCCTCGAAGCTCTCGAAGAGCCTTCCTTTAGAAGCTCTCCAAAGAGCATTCCTGTGGAAGCTCTCGAAAGAGCATTTGTCTGGAAGCTCTTGGATGAGTCTTCCATTTGAAGCTTCCTCTTTCGAAAGAGCCTTCCTCTGGAACCTCTCGAAGGGCTCTTTTGGAAGTGCCTTTTTTCCAAAACTTTCGAAAGAGCCTTCTTATGGAAGTTCTCGAAGCTCTCGAAGAACCGTTCTCTGGAAGCCCTTGAAAAAGCCTTCCTTCAAAAGTTCTCGAAAGAACCATCCTCTGGAAACTTCCGAACAAAACTTCCTCTGGAAGCTCTCAAAAGAGCAATCCTTCGTTTGTAAGCTGTCGGAAAAGCCTTTTTCTGGCAGTTCTCGAAACAGCCTTTTTCTGGAATTTCTCGAAAAAAACTGGAAGCTTTCGAAAGAGCCTCTCTCTAGAACTCTCGAAAAAGCAATCCTCCGGAAGCTTTCGAAAGAGTCTTGCTCTAGAAGCTATCGGAAGAGCCCTCTTCTGGAAGCTTTAGAAAAAGATTTTTTTCTGGAAGCTTTCGAAAGGGCCTTTTTCCAATAGATTTCGAAAGAGTTTTGCTCTGGAAGCTCTCGAAAAAGTCTTTCTCTAGAAGCTTTCGAAAGAGCCTTACTCTGGAAACTTTCGAAAGAGCCTTTTTCAGGAAGCTCTCGAAATAGCCTTTTCCTGGAAGCTTTTGAAAAAGCCTTTCTCTGGAAGCTCTCAAAACAGCCTTTCTCTGGATGCTTTTGAAAGAGCCTTCCTCTGAAAGCTCTCAAAAGAGCCTTTCGCTGCAAGCTTTTGAAAAAAGCCTACTTCTTTCGAAAGAGCCTTTCTCTGGAAGTTCTCAAAAGAGCATTTCTTTTGAAGCTTTTGAAAGAGCCTTCCTCTGGATGCTTTCGAAAGAGCCTTCCTCTTGAAGCACTCATAAGAGCCTGCCTCTGGAAGCTCACGGCAGGGCATTCCTTTGGATGCTCTCGAAAGAATCTTTCTCTGGAAGCTCTCAAAAGAGCCATTCTCTGGAAGCTCTCAGAAGAGCCTTTCCTTGGAAGCTCTCATTAGTGCGTTCCTCTGGACGCTCTCAAAAGAGCCTTTCTATGGAAGCTCTCAAAGGAACCTTTCTCTGGATGCTTTTGAAAGAGCCTTCCTCTGGAAGCTCTCGAAAGAGCCTTCGCTGGAAGCTTTTGAAAGAGCCTTCCTCTGAACGCTTTCGAGTGGACTTCCTGTGGATCAAAAGAGCCGTTCTCTAGAAAAGCGTTCCTCTGGAAGTTCTCAAAAGAACCTTTCTTTTGAAGCTTTCGAAAGAGCCTTCCTCTTGAAGCTCTCATAAGAGCCTTCCTCTGGAAGCTCTCGGAAAGGCATTCCTTTGGATGTCTCGAAAGAATCTTTCTCTGGAAGCTCTAAAAAGAGCCTTTCTCTGCATGCTCTCAAAAGAGCGTTTCCCTGGAAGCTCTCTAAGAGCCTTGCTCTGGAAGCTCTCATAAGAGCCTTGCTCTGGAAGCTCTCAAAAGAACCTTTCTCTGGATGCTTTTGTAAGAGCATTCCTCTGGAAGTTCTCAAAAGATCCTTTCTTTTGAAGCTTTTGAAAGAGCCTTCCTATGTATGCTTTCGAAAGAGCCTTTCTCTGGAAGCTCTCGAAAAAGCTTTCCTCTGAAAGCTCTCGAAAGATGCTTCCGCCAGAAGCTCTCGAATGAGCATTTTTTTCGGAAGCTCTAAAAAGTGTCTTCCTCTGGAAACTCTCGAAAGAGCTTTTCTCAGGAAAATCTCTATAGCGCCTTCCTCAGAAAGCTTTCGAAAGAGTCTTTCTTTGGAAACTCGAAAAAGCTTTTCTCGGGAAGCTCTCGAAAGAGCCTTCCTCAGAAAGCTCTCAAAAAAGCCTGTCTCTGGAAGCTTTTAAAAGGGTCTTTTTCCCGAAGCTCTCGAAAAAGCGTTCTTCTGGCTGGAAGTTAGAGAGCTTCCTCTGGAAAGTCTAGAAAGGCCTTTTTTGTAAATATTTTTTAAGAGCTGTCATCTAGAAACTCTCGAAAGAGCTTTTTCTTGCAAGCTCTCAAATGAGACTTCCTTTGAAAACTTTCATAAAAATGTTCATCTAGAAGCTTTTTAAAATGCTTTTCTTAGCAAAGTCTCGAAAAATCCTTCTTCAGAAAACTTTCGATAGAGCTTTCATCAGGAAGCTCTTCAAAAAAACTTTCCCTTGCAAGATCTCGAAAGAGGTTTTTTTCTGGAAGCTCACGGATTAGTCTTCTCCCAAATGCTCTCTGAAGAGCTTTATTCTTGAAGCCCTCGAAAAAATCTTCCTTTGTATTCAGAAAGCATCTGGATCAACACTTTTCTGGACACGGTGCTCCCCTGACCGTTATTATCAGAAAAAAATCTCCATCAAATCTGTGATCACCAGTCGTTTTCTATAGCTAAACTGCATGTCTGGGCAAAATTTCAAAAAAATCGTAGGGCCCGTTTTGCAGTTACGCCCTTTTTATTGTATAAGTCTACTAATTCAAAGGAAATCTGAGATATTTGAACGAATTTTCATTGGCCATGCTTATCAGAAGAAATATACCATCAAAATTTGGTTCAAAGTTGGTTTGTTTAGTTATTTGTAACCTCTTGGTGGAGTTTTGAATGAGAAAATAGGCGAAATTTGAAGTTACGCCCTTTTTGAGGTGTAACCATTGAAAACACTAATTTCAAATAGATTAATTAGGCATTCTAATACCGATAAGCATTTTCAAATAATTTCAATGACATATTGCAACTTAATATCACCAAAGTATTTCACAAATGATCCATTTGTCAAAGGCTCATATGCTTTAAGGCATTACGGAGCAATTTTTGTGACATTATTATTAGTCAAAAAATATTGTTATAGCTCAACTAGCCACCCCTTTGGCTGTTCCGGCCAACATTGTACTGCGCTAGAACTTGAACTTCAATCGCTTAGTAATGGACTATTGGCTAAGCTATGGAACTCTAGATCACTGTCAATACTTTTGTGATCATTTGTAGCACACATTACTACATTCAGATTTTGCGCGAATCTACAATATATCCTTTGAGTTTCCCGGTCTTTTCGATTAAACAAACCGATAAGAGCCCAGGATAAATACAATAGTGAAAGAAATGTATACATCAATTCATTCATTCTCAGGCTAACTCGCGAAGAGAAAGCATCAGTACTTGTAATACGCTTAAGAGAAGTAAGAAACATGCGCTATTATTTGGTTTCATTGATTTCAAAAACATAACACTTGCAGAGCCTAATGTTACATATCTTCCTTATGTATCATAACTCCCTTTAGAATATTCTAAACCCAAACCCCGAGTTTCATTTCCCGGAATTTCTTTATCCCGAGTTTCATCACACTGAACGCACTGTTACGGTGAATGCTATTGTCCCTAATATATTATTACCTTGAACGATATTATCCCGTGATAATGGAATTTGAAGTAATGCTATTCTTGGAACTGGAACTCACGGTGATGATTTTCAGGTATTCGGGCTAATGGATCTCAAAGTTAAGGGGTGAATTAAACAAAATATTAAATATGATAAATATATAGTTGTTCATGGATTCTACGTTAATTCCAGTTTTGGTTACCGGAAAACTGTTAATTGTTCTATGGCCCTGTTGATTACCTGCTGGTCTACCTACAATAATATGGTTTGAATCTAACTCAAACTGAAGATTTATATGTAAACTTTATTTTTTTGATTGCTAGCTGTGCTTGTGAAGTAATAACATACCAGCTGCTATGGCCCTTTACAAACAAAAAAAATCATATTTTGGAAGCTACACAAAGTTTTTTCAAACTACAAAGACAAACATTCAATATTAAACTCTGTAAATGCTACGATTTTGAAATCCATTAAACAAAATAACAACGGATGTTCTAAACTTTGCATTATATTCTTCCATTTCGAATCACTGCTTTCTACGTAGCTGATTTTATTGTATTCCATACACTGCTACCCATTACCAAAAACTTAACTCTTTAAGTACTTCTTGACGTATGCTTCGAATTTGATATACAACAGGTAGTAGCAATCAGTAGCATTTAAAATAATCTGAATCGTGAGTACATTGGTTCACCAACCTATCCAGAATATTGTGTTACAAGAACTAATTTGGTTACATGATGAAATTAGCTCCATAATGCCTTAAAACATATGAGCCTATGGAAAATCAGTTGATAGTGAAAGACTTTTGTGGCATGTGAGTGCAATGAGTCATTGAAAACATTTGAACAGGCTCAACAGTATTAGAATGCCTAATTATTCTTTTTAAAATTAGTGTTTTCAATGGTTACACATCGAAAAGGGCGTAACTTCAAATTTCGCCTATTTTCTCATTCAAAACTCCACCAAGAGGTTACAAATAACTAAACAAACCAACTTTGAACCAAATTTTGATGGTATTTTTCTTCTGATAAGCATGGCCAATGAAAATCCGTTCAAATATCTCAGATTTCCTTTGAATTAGTAGACTTATACAATGAAAAGGGCGTAACTGCAACGGGCCCTACGATTTTTTTGAAATTTTGCCCAGACATGCAGCTTAGCTATAGAAAACGACTGGTGAGCACAGATTAGATGGAGATTTTTTTCTGATAATAACGGTCAGGGGAGCACCGTGCTGGAGTTCTCGAGTGCGACAGAAATACCTAGATGTTGCTATAGCCGAATGGAGACGAGTTCTATATGGTTCCCCTTGAGGACTGTTGGAGGACAGGCAAACCGGCCGGAGGTACTGTAGAATACATGGAGCTAAACTTAAAAACAATAAAGTCAACGAATAAGAAAGAATTTGTGGGTTTGTTTATATATTTAAATCATTCACCATAAGGTTGAAAATTCTAACACTGTGATATTTCAAACAATGAAAAAAAAGGAATATCCAAAAAAAAGGTGCTTTTCCGCTTCAATTCCTATGCAAATCCGTATGAGTTGCATAAAACCTTTACCGATTACCCTGTTCATTCAGCCTAAACCGATTTGTAATTTGTCTACTTTTCCCACGTTTGATTGTGGGGGATCGCTAACGGGGCTGCCCACTTTTTCATAGCCATTTGCTTTGAATAACAACAATTCACCATTAATGAACGCATAATCACCGTAGGCAGCATTGAGCATTCAAATATGTAAAACAAATTTACATCATGACAAATTGTATCAGCTCCCTCTCACAACTCTCTCCCCTTCTGGTTGATGTGCAGTAATCGATGGCCGCAATTCGCATTCCGATCAGATCAAACCATTCCCGAACAGTGGAATATAACAGAGTTGTATCAGATGTTGTGAGCCAGTTTTTTTTCCTTACAAAATTTATTGTACTTTTGGCTTGTTATTTGTTATAAAATCAAAATTTATTACAAGAAATCCGCTAAATGTACCGACATGGAAGCAAGATATGACCGATTTTCAAATTTCTTGGACGAAATGAAATTTAAAGATGTTTACTTTTTAAGAAAAATATAATATTTCACAATAATTGTTTTTTACATGAAAATAAATAAATCCAAAATTTTCGTTTTCATGTTTTGAAGGCTTCGGGATAAAAGGGACTATTGCAGTTCTCATTTTTTTCTTGAAAGTTCAGAAATTTTTACGTTTGTTGTCAAATTTTCAGCGATGTTTATTTTTTAGTTTTTGAGATGTTTTTTTTTTTTTTTTTTTGAAGATAAAAAAACAGTCATTTTTTATCGGCACACACTGTAGGTCTCAGCGCACAAGTTACTTATTTGAAAAAATAAACATAAGTTTTCAACAGCTCAACCGATTTCCAATCTTTTTAACCTTTCTGAACTTTCAAGAAAAAAAAATGAGAACTGCAATAGCCCCTTTGGTCCCGAAGCCTTCAAAACACGAAACATTTTTTGACTTTTTCCATGTAAAAAAAAAACATTTTTTTGTGAAATATTATATTTTTCTTGAAAATTCAATCTTAAGCTTTCATCTCAACCAAGAAAATTGAAAATCGGTCAAGCAGTTCAAAAGAAATGTTTGTTTTTAATAAAAATTTTGCGAATTCGCGATTTTTCTAGTCACCTTTTTTCGGAAATGGTCATCCTAAAAAAAATCCAAAAACACGTGTATCTTTATTTCGGATAAGGAACAAAATAGCAAATTTTCACAGAATTCGGTGACCCTCTTCAGTGATTCCCAAAGTGGGTGAATTCGCCCCCCTGGGGGCGATTTTTAGGCTCAAGGGGGCGAAAATTTTAAAAAAAGAATTTGGGGGGCGAAAATTCCAGAATGGGGGCGAAAAGGCTAACACGGAAGCATTTGAAAACAATTACTTATAATCATTTAAGGATACACATCTGAAGGTTAATCAATTCCAAACTTTATTAATTCCAGGTTGGTTCGGTATATCTCCAATCAGGGTCATTTTAAAAACATGATAGTTGATAATTGTCAAACACATGTTATGTATTCAGGTATATATGTGAGTTTTAAGAATGGTCGATATTTGAAATTTTCACAAGGTCGGATGATGAGTCACAGATAACATTTACAACACAACATAATTTGGATGTACAAAACATGTATCTGAGAATTTTTAGAACTTTTTGCAAATGCCCAATATTTTATGTAAAGATTGTTTTATGAGGGAGCTTTGAGGTTAGGAATCTAATTCTAATTCTTTCATTGGCATCCAGCTTTTTTGACAGAAAAAAATCAACAGTACCCATTTTCAAGTTTCGGATGCACTCATTCTTATCATTTCTTATGGTACAAATCATTTTAGAGACAAATTTTTCTTGGTGTTAGAAAAAATACCCTGTCTATATATTGCATTGAAATATGAGTTTAAAAACATTCTAGATTTCATATTTGCACAGTGTTTTTGGATTAAATGAAAAAAAAAAATCGTCAAACATTTACTATTCACAATTTCTGAAAATTATTTCAGTAATTTTAGAAATAAAAGAAATCACCATGACCGAATCATTCCCCAACTACGTCACAAGTTGGTGCCTATGCATATATTATATTCAAAAAGTTTAAACTGGGTCGAACTTGTATCGAAAATTGATTCAGTAGCCTGTCTTGCACGCAAAATACTGTTAAAATTGCTTTTTTAAATTGTTATCTAGTAAATCATACCTAATTATTTTGGAATATCGATATTAGGGGGGCGATTCTAGATAAATGTTGGCCTCAAGGGGGCGAAAGTTGAAAAAGTTTGGGAAGCACTAGATCGGTTTTTCATGGATTGGCTGAATAAATATTTTCAAACCGAATCCTTTATTCCTAATTTCAAAAACATTAATTTGAATTGTTAATGAATAAACATTCACTCTCTATTTCTTTATTACAAATTGTGGTTTCATTTCCAACAACATATTTCATTTGAATTTCAGTCAAACATTTTTTTTTACAGCTTTTGTTAACTGGTCCAAGTTTGTTAATTTTAACTTATTTTGTTCTAATCGAAAATCAGTTTTTTCATAATCCGTTAATCGGGTCGGTACGAGAGCAGGTTGGTTACCACTCCACAATTGCGAAGCCTTAGCCACATATTGGGATTAACTTTTTTTCTAGCTCTGGCTTGCTCAGTCCTATTTGTTGCAGCCAAACTCATTTCGATCCTCCCCAATTTGATTATTGGAAGCTATTTTGCATATTTTTTTCTGCTGCTGCCCAGTTGTCGTCATCACAATAATTTCGTTACAGCTGGCTCGAATCATTACGGCGATGATGGTATCGATATCGAGACTGCAGCTCTGGCATCAGTCGTGGTTTACCGATTTAAGAGTACTGTAAAACGGGGTAGCTTTGGAAATATGGGACCTTCAACTTACTAAACTAGCAACTGGTGAGCTCGTTCCATGCTTATTCTAAATATTTTTTATCGTTGCAATGCTACGTTTAGGTTTTTGTTTCAAACAAAATTTAAATATTTTTTTTCTCATCGTAATATTTTGGTTTATGTGGGAATATTATTAGTTGAGTGTTGGAAGCGTTACGAGAAATCTTCCATTTTTGCAAATATGAAGAAAACATATTGAAACTTTTTTGCAATCTATTAAAGATGACACGAAGGCTTCGTCCTTTGGCGGAGAGGCTTGTGTCATCCACAAACAAAGATTTTTGACATCCCTGAGGTAACACAGGTAAGACAGAATAACATTGGTCCCAAAATGTTGCCTTGAGGAACAACATCTTTTACAGAAATTCTTTCAGACTTGGAGTTCTGATAATAAATCTTTCAAAGCTACCCCGTTTTACAATATTTCAAATGCCGCAGGTTGGTCGGTACTGACGCCGCTTCAGTTCTAAACATAGTTCACTGGGACAGCAATAATGCTTGAAGAGCCGGAGCTTCACTAAATGTCAAAGCGATTTTGACCATAAGAGCGTTTACTCTCATAGAAGTGGGTTTGCATGCATACTTTGGAAACAATGTGACTAAACGTTGTCTTCTTCAATGCTTTACATAGTAAGTAGCATCGGTGAACGGCGGAGGAGCGAGCGGTTGCATAAGGCATTTAACGGGTAATGTGCTTAGTGAGTCGAACTAATGGCCCTTCTATTGGGAGCATCTCGAAGGCAGCATTAGATTTGGTCGTCTCGGTGCGGGGGTGTCTCAAGATCAGTCTAAAGGTCTTAGGCTGGCTTAAAGAGATGGAACTTGAAATGAGCCATTTCCGACTCGTTGTGTTGGTAGTGTTTTGCGATAATTGCCCGACAGAAGGTTATGGCGAGGTCTGAACCGATGCGATGGGCAACAACTAATAGGAAAAGTGAAAACCGGTGTCGGTGATGGTGAAACCTAATTTTGTACGATGGTGTGATGCGGTTTTCAGGTAATATGTAAAACACTGTGCGTGGTACGCATGTATGTTTATTGGCTGGTTATTGATGGGAGAACATTTCAACATGGTAATTATCGCAATTTGAGCTTTAGCAACATAATTAGGGCTCGGTGGCGATACAGCCTGCTTTTGTGACCATTTGCCTTTTTGTGGAAGCCTTGAATGATAGTTGAAAAGGTGAGGGTTTTCTAATTTCCGTTAGCTCTATTCATAGTGTGAACATTTTGCATGGAATTACGTTTGTCATAGATCGGACGATTACACATATTTCCAGGTTACGAGAACAAAACATAAACGTTCAGTCTGACAAAACATGTTATAACGTCATTATTTTAACGTGGTGAGCTCGTTCTATATAAATTATTACTAACGCAACTTCTTCTTCCTAGCACATGCATGAATCTCTATATGTAGCCACGGGGTTTATGCTTCTTCTTGGCATTACCGTCCTCACTGGCGACAGAGCCTGCTTCTCAGCTTAGTGTTCTTATGACCACTTTCACAGTTATTAACTGAGAGCTTTCTTTGCCAAAGTTGCCATTTTTCGCATTCGTATATCGTGTGGCAGGTACGATGATACTCTATATACAAGGAAGGCGAGGCAATTTCCATCATGGAAAGATCCTGGACCGACCGTGAATCGAACCTAGAAACCATGACAACATGGCTTTGCTTTGTAGCCGCAGACACTAACCACTCGGCTAAGGAAGCCCCCGGGAGTTTATGCATACGTGTTCATAATAAATTTGTCTATAACTTACGTATCGTCCGTGGCTATAAATTTAAACAATGCTAGGAGTGTCATAATTATTTGTTAAAAAATAAAAACAGTGAAACACTTTTAGAACAGTATGCTGATAAGCAGGCTCTGTCCCAGAAGAGTCATATTGCCAATAGAGGAATAAGACAAAGCTTTTAATGAAGTCGGCTTCAAAATGCATCATTGTTTGCATATTTCGTTTCGTGCTATGTTGTTTATGAATTTCTTCGAAACAGACTTGACTTTCGGATTGACGAGAGTAACTCACGTTAGTCTATTTCCTGTATCGCCTAGTTACCAATCCATGTACAGAACATCAACGCACCATACGTAGAATACCCTAAAGCCATTCCATACACATCAACCTTATCGTTCCCCAATCCCAAAGATTTACAATTGCTACAATTTGCTCTTGAACCATCCTCCCACACCTCAAATTTCGGAACCCCATCTCGCTGTTGTTCGTCGAACCCATCCCCTCTGACATTAACCGACGCAATTAACACAAATGCCAACCAACCTCCGTCCGCCCGCTGCTGCGTCGAGATTTTAGAAGTTGAGCTTGTTCGAGGTGCGCGTCGTGGGAGTTTCGAAACAAGCTCCAATTGCGAAAAGTACTTCATCTAGAGAGAAGAAGTGTGTGTGGAGAGTACCTTTTGAACATCTCGCAGTTAATTTATTCCGAAATTGCGTCAAAAGAAGGCGTTCGCCGACGGTGAGCTCAGTTGGGCTGGGAAGTGGCTCAAGTTCAAGTGCAACAACGCCGTCGGTTTGCTCCCACCGGTCTTGTTGCCATATTTTTCATAGATGAGCTCAAATGAGTGATTGTTTCCGTAAATTATTCAAGCAGCTCCGCGGATGGTCCTATTCTAGCGCTAGCTGTGGTGTAGGGTGCGACAGATTTTTTGCAAGTTCTATGAGGGAAATATGACACATATAACGTAATAAAATACCCGTGTTCATTCAATTTGAGAAAACCGAAATGGCCACTCTTTGTTTTTAGCATATACCAACGATCAGTTGCGTTAAATTGAAATTCAATGGCGGCCTGGTTTCAGCGAGAATTGCTCTCATAAACTATTGGGAATAACTCAATGCAACCTTCGGACGAAATGTTCTTCACATCAAAAGGCATTTAGAAAGGTGAGCATATCGTGGTGAGAGAATTGATTCGTAGTCGTATAGCGCAAAAACTCCGAAAATATTATATCGATTTTTCACATGTTTTACAATGCTTCTAACCAATACAAGCATCTTTGCTGAACATTTTGATAATATACGAACAGTGTTGCGATGAATCTTCTTCACGAACGATAATCTACGCATCGTTGCGATCCAACAATCGTTAACATTCATTTTTAATTTTGCATCACGAAGAGCATCACAAAATGCGAACGGAAGCTACACCGAAGAAGCAAAACGAACACATTGAAAGGATGCTCGAAAGAAGGCTTCACTCGTAGTATTCATTTATCTACGCGCTATTCATTATCGTGATTCATTGCAATAATGTTGATTTTTCTCTCAAACTCAAGCAAACACCCTGCTGGTCGCAACCGGAAAAAAGAACGCTTGTTGTACATAACACGAGCGTGGCAGGGAGTGTGATCGCTATTGAACTGATTGAGCCACAATATAACTTTTTTTTGGTAGTGCTTTTGGGACAGTTACCATATAATATCTATGGCGTGTATATAAATCGCAAAATGTACAGATTTATATACCAATTATTAGCAAGATGCGTGTGAGGTCTGGGAGGTTTTGATTGCAGGTTTCAAAAGAATATTAATTCCTATTATTTAAATAACCACAAAAGATACAAACAAGTAAATTTCATTTTTAAAATTAATAAAATACGAATCTGTCATTCAAATACTTGTCAATTTTCATGCAAAATCTACGTTTTCTCTGCTATAAATTCATTCTATGGAAACCACTTTCCCAGGCCTATTAAAGACACGCATAACAAACTCACCTTTCGTGGCACACTAGCTTGTTACGGGTTCGCATGAAGATAATCGAAATGAGTATTTTCCTGCTCTTCGCGAAAAAAATGAATCATGAACGATACAAACAAATAAAAACGGTGTTGTTCATGTTCATTCGCGCTTTCTACTTTGATGTCTAGGAAAATTCATCGTGCCTCGTGTCTCGAAGGTTCCACATGTTTTTACTCATTAAATTCTTAAACTAACGAAGTAGTTCAATTGGTTTACTGACATTTCGGTCTATTTTTGCTCAGAGTAAGAGGGAGCAAGGAGAAGAAGGCAATACCAACTATGAACTAATGTCGTTTTCGATTATTCCCGACGGTGCACCGCGCGAGTGTAGCAATTGACACCGGAAAATAGAACGGTTTCGGTGCAATATTTTGACAGCGTATGATGGTGTTAGTGAAGGTGACAACCAAAACAAATGTCATTCATCAAGAATAAACAAAACGACCGTTGCTTTTGTAGTTGGTCTGCGTTTGATGTTTGGAAATTTTAGACTCATTTATGTTTCGAATAGTTTTTGTAGTAGGTTTGTGCAATGGCAAAAGACATATCTCTCGAGGATTATGCTCCAATGGTTGATGAAAATAATTGTCTTCTGTACGAAGAGGAATATATTTTTTTGAGAAACAAATATGGTGCGTATATTGAAATATTTTTCGTATTGAAGTTACACATTTATGTTTGTTTTAGTGGACGAAACAGTGAAAGTTAGATATTGTCTGATAGCGGAGTTTTATGGTTTCCCGCTTGAAATAACTGCAAAAACTCCAAGCACACCCGGTTCAACAGATTTCCAAGAAACCACTCCTGAAAGCACCCCATCGGCTACAGCTCATGAGTGGTCAGACGGGCAAACGAAGATGATGCTAACTCTTTACAAGGAGAATTTAGATAATGTTGGTCCTCTAAAGGATTTCAAAAATAAGAAGAAGATGAGGGAGTTTATTCGTGACCAGCTTCTCGAGCAGTGTGGTGTGTCGTTCAGTTCAAAACAAGTTTAGAATCGCTATAAAACTATTTCGATAAGACGCCAAATTGCAAAAGCTAATAATCGGACCTCAGGAAGCACTTTTGCGAGCACTCCGTTCGATGCGGAATTCGAAGAAATCGTGGCTATCGATGACTCTATTGAACCTGAATTGCAAATGGATACCACTTCGATGAAAACGAAAATTACGTCTTCGAAATCAAACGATTCAAAAAGAACGCCATCGTCAGGATCTGTGACTCCATCACAATCACCCTCGCCTAAGCCAACGAAAAATAAAGGAGGAAGTAGAAGTCACCTATTGCAGGAAAAAATGCTGGAGGCTTTCGCTAAAGCCCAAGAGGAGAAAAAGGAGAGGCATAGGGAGCGCATGGAAAAGTTGGATACAATAACTCAACTGTTGCAACGTATAGCAGATAAATGAATAATGATAATGTTCAACTGACAAATTTGATGCCTAGATTTTAAAATACACAATCAATTTTCTCTTATTCAACTATTTCGCTTTTTATTTCCGTCATTTATGTAAAAGTGTTTACAATAGTGTTTCTTTTCATCTCTCCTAGCCTTTTTAAAAGATTGTCTCTTGTATTACATTCTTGATAATTATTTATTCTAACATTGTCTTGAGAATTATCTACGTCTTCATTGTTTTCTTCGTTGGTTGTTAAAAATAAGTCGTTTTGATCGATGCATATGTTATGTAGAACACAACATGCCATTATAAATTTACACATTTTTTTAACAGTAAAAAAATCTAGACGCATAAGTTGTCTAAAACGTTGTTTCAATAATTGAAAACAATTTTCTATTTTAACTCGTGTTTGACAATGACGTTTGTTATACTTTTTTTGCCTATTTGACAGGTTACCATAATCCCTAAAAGAAGTTAAGGCGAAGTAGGCCGTCAATGAAATTTGTACGCGTCGTTGATGATTGTTGCTAATCCATCTCACGATTTCGAATTAAAGAAAATCTGTTGGTTTTGTACTGACACATCTGAAAAAGTATCAGCATACTTATAGTAAGTAGTAAGGCTAGAGTCAAAATGGCGAGCCGATGATGCAAAAAGGCATTTTTGGGCATAAAGAAAGCATGTGCAAAATTTCATCCAAATCAAAAAATACAAAAGTAAACCGACATTCGAATTTGAATGGAACCGCTCATCACTTGCTCGACAGCGAAAACAACAAAACCTACCAAAGCGATCAAAACACGAATATCACTGACAGCTAAGCATCATGCATGTATTGGTAAAAAGAGTGCAGTACCTGATACACCCAACTCGATCAGGGTGTAGAATTTACTGCACCGTTGGCGATCGAGTGCAGAAACGGTGTACTACCTGCGGAATAAAAGAACGGTTTGGGTGCAAGTTTTGCTACACCGGTGGGAAAACGGTGCAGGCGGTGCAAATAAAGGAAAACGACATACCGTTTTGACTCATATTCCGAACACTTAAGGCCAACAGTGACTTCAAATGCATCTGATGGGCATACATTGGCTGATATTCGTGTTTATTTTTTTTTCTCCGCCAAGTCTAACTGTTAGCTGTTGGGTGTACCGATAATAATGTTGATTTAGTTAGTTTTAGTATTGTTTGTACGTAAAAGTATGGAACAACATTTTGATTCAAATGCCGAACACTGTGTTCATTCTGTCTCATATTCCGAACACCTTGATTCAAATTCCGAACAGCACGAATAAATCGTACTCAAATGAAAAATTTCGCATATAAATTTATCTGAGCTTATTCTACTGGTCTCAAACTAGAGAATCATCACTACTCCCGTGGAATAAATTATATTGGAGACGTTAAAATTGAATTGCAATTTACTACCATTTCTTTGTTATTTGGTGACATATATCAGCGAAACATTTCAAATAAGTCGCCATACAAAAACCGAGTGTTCGGAATATGAGTCTGTTCGGAATTTGAGACAAAACGGTAATTTACGATGACATCACGTTGCAACTCCAGCGGGGAAAAAAATCTTTACTGCGGGCCGTGTTTACAAAATAATAATGATTTTCCACTCAATGTTCATCCGGTGAACATTCATTTACGACCCGCATTTAGAGTGGAAGAGAATAAGAAAAGCAACAATAAAAGAAGACCGTGGATATGTCCATATGGACAGATACCGCAAGGGACTGTAACTTTGATTATCGATTCAAAAAAAGTTCCACTTTAAATCACGCACAGACATGTTTCTTAGAGTGTCCTCTAAGAGGTCTGGAAGATACTGCTGCAACTTTCAGAAACTTTTCGAGATTTTTTACTTTTTTTAGGTACACTCGCTAACCAGCACAAGTATAAAAATTAGTTGCTTATGATAAAAAAATACGAAAATCTTGTAACACTATATGGCCTTGACTCAACCAAACTTTACACCAGAGCAAGTTTATGCTCAAAACAATATATTATAAACGTAGTTTACAATATTTTAATTGAAATTTTATATTAAAATTATATCTTCTATATAAATAAAAATGGAATGGTGTTTGTATGTCACGAAATGGCTTACGAACGGGTCAACGGATTGGAATGATTCTTTCTCTGTTTTGTTCGTCAAGGGTTCCGCCCAAGTAGCACTGGTAACAAATGGAAAATTTTAGAAAAATAAAACAAATTACATTGTCGTTGCATATCAGATAATTTGTAGCATATCTTATTGATGGTTTTCAATTTTGGTTACCAAACTATTACATGGTAACTTACGCTTTGTTTACATTACATAGGTGTTGCATTTTTACTTGCATGTAACATAACCTAGAGCTGTCAAAATTAATAAGTTACATTGAAATTGAATCTGTGGTTGCAAAGAAACAAATAACACGCTAGGTTACATACAGATTGCTAAGTCACATGTGTGTAACAGCATAAAGTTTGTTTACCATTTGTCATAGGGGAAGGGGTGAAAAAATGAACAGGATGGTAAAATGAACACCAAACTTGTTACGCATGAACAACAAATTTCAATAATTTTTATTACGCACGGATGATTTAGAGCATAAATAAGAGAGTTTTTGTTGATACGGAGATAAATTGAAGTCAGAACCACGTTCAGAAATTATAACTGATGTAATTTTAGGCACGGAGATGTTGAGGTTTTTCAATGAGGTGAATATCGTAATGATATGATGTCGAAGCAGAAATCTTTAGAACTGGTTCGAAGGGATTATAATCATTCATAGATGTTTTTTTAGGACTGTGATAAAAAAAATTCAAAAATGTCTGTTTTGCTCGTGTGTTTTACCACCAACATAAAATGAATATTTTTTCATAATATTTTAATGACGATGAAAGTACCTGAAAATTCAGCTGTCTTAGCCTTAATTCGTGTCGCTGAGTTAATTAACATCTCTATTTTTGATGTTGTGCGATAGAACAAGTTATAATTAATAAACAAATTAATAAATGAAGAACAATTTCTGCGAGGACATCGAGTTACATTTGTAATGTTCTCTCTACTACTTTTGTGGGGAACGCCAATTTTTGAGCCGATGACACGGAATGATGAGTTTTTGTTTAAGGGGGCAGGATCCGTCATCAATTCGATAATTTTCAAAAGCAGTTTTTTCGTTCAAAATCATGAATATATTCATGTGTTCACTGTATTTTATTCTCCAACCGAAACACAGTGAACACATTTTCGACGAATAAATTTCAGTTTTGAACAGAAAAATGGCTGTTGAAGTTTCGATGATTACGATGACGGATCCTTGAACGTTAAAGTGTTTGGGTCCTCTAGACAATTTGTAATCAATCGTCAACATTCCACCGCAAAATCGCTAGTGTTTGGAGGTAATGTTTACTTCAAAATTTCGAAATCAACATCTCCAACTTAGTTCTAATACCCTCCGTCAACGAATTATTGTAACGCGTCGATCGTCGCAAGTTTCTCCTTAAACAGTCAATCCCGTAAATGATTGTGTTTTGTTCAGCTTAATTACTTTTAGACGTCAGCAGTCAGTGGCTGTCTTCTTTGTTGAAATTTGTTCTGGGAATCCAACTCCCACAGGGTCCACTTATGCACTATCATAGTTTGTATTACGTGCAATAAATATGTTAAATTTGTCCTTGAAAAACTTATCGAAGGACCTAAACTTTAATCAACTCGTGGGGGCAAAACGCGCAAATTAGAACCTTACAAATGTATTTTTTTTGCATTAGCATGTATATATTATTGATCAATAACATCAGAACAATCGCCTGTAGGTATGCATCATTTATGCATAATCGATGAAGAGAAATAACTCATGTTAGTAAGGCCCTATTGAAGTGACAGCACAGAAATGCACAAGGGGCTACCATTAACAACGCTGTTTTTTCCCAAGTTTAGATCCCCCTAGTAGTCATTTGTCCATACACAAAATTTACAATTTGTATGGACCGTGGTCATTGGGCAGAATCTCTCCCCTCCCCCAATAAATGACTACGTGGTTAATGGATGACCCATAAGCACGCATTTTTTTAATTGATTTATTAACCCTAGAAATACTCAAATGAATGGATGATGTTTCTACTATTTGATAGAGAACATAATTAGAGAGATTATAATAAAAAAAGCATGTTTTCCACATCTAAATCGCTATTTTCCTTATCATGGGCATATATCCCCTGTCCCTAATATTGGCACAAATTGATCAATTTCCAAATTCAATTCGTTGTTTCACCTCAGGACGCAAGATTGCATTACTTCCTAGCGTCTTGTAGTGAAAAATTGTTAACAAACCCGCATCTTGTCACCTATATTCACAGAAGAGAGGATCGATGAAAAGAAATCGATCATGCGACTTTCGCCCTTATTATAGCACATGCTTGAATTTGCCTTCTTTTGAGCTATTTGAGCCATTTGAGCACATTACAAACCATGTGCTTTCTTGGACCGAGCATTTAGTTTTCATACTTTTGTAAGGTTCCAGTCAATTGGCTTAGGCGATTTTTGCACATTATTTGATGATTTAACGCAAATTCATCGTTTTTCCCATTAAAAGCAAGACGATATCGTTTGGGTGTTAATTTTAATACCCCTTCCTCTATTGACAGCAGTGTAATTTATTGGCAGTTTCAGTATAGTTACACATCAGTTTCAAAATAACATAAGATTTCTGGGTAACTAATGTGTAACAAACGAGTAACTTGCTGACAGTGGTCAACACTACATGTCAAACATTTTTATACGTATTGTGAATTTTGATATAAGAACTTTACTATTTTATGACTAGTTATTGTTTTCATAGATATTTTTCCAGATATTAATTACAATTGTTGAATTTACAATTTGCAGCCTCTCTAACAGCTTTTTAATAGTTATCATCATTTTAGATTGGCTGTCCTCAAACAGTTATTCGGAAGTGTTTCTGCAGCAAGATGAAATTATATGACGATTTATGATAGGCAACCCAGAAAATCCAACTGCGGGACACGAAACAACATGATTTTGGAATCACAATCTTCACATACAATTAAATTAAAATCAAAACACTGCTGATTTGAGTAACAGTGTCAACATCCATTTTTTGTGTCAGTTCTAATGGAATAATACCTCAACAATCCTGGTATCATGTGTTATTCAATATGCAATTAATATCTATTTTATGAGCGCGTCAATTTTGAGCATGTAAAATGATTGATTTCACCACAAATTCAAATCGGCATGTTAAATCTATTATGTACTTGTGTATAATTACGCGTTTGAAAATCATACCTATTACTTTTATTGACATTCAATTCTAAAATGGTTGTTCGGTTTCAAAACTGTCAGAAAGTAACAACAAATTCAACGCCGTTTCATTTATTTTGTCGCAGGAAAACCCATGCGTAATCAATAAATTACATAGCAGTCGCTTGCAAAACTTCTTATGTAACAAACAAACAAGTTACATAAGGCTCGACTTTTTGCGCTTTTTTGGTTACATAGCAGTATTTTTCCATGTTGCAAATGTATCATATTGTAACTATTGAATATGTTAAGAAGCCGTTGCTGTAAGCTACTTGTAACAATATGTGCTGCTTGGGCGACGTGTTTGTGTGTATAACAATCCCAGGATGTTCCCCGGGAAAGTTGAAAAAACGAGCGTGAACGAAACTGTCATTTTGTATGAGACGATTAACAGCGTTTTTCAACAGCCTACTTAATGGCAAGACGAAGTTTGCCGGGACCACTAGTTAATAAAAAATTAATAAAACGATTTTTGCGTAAAGGCGTATAAATCACTTTTGCAGCTACAAGTGAGAAAAAAAAAAATGCAAAAAACTTCTTAAAACATTATGAGAAATAAAAGTGCAAATTGTAAGGTTTTTCTTGGAAAATAATGAAATTGGCGCTTGCGACAGTTTTGCGATTATTCGTACATTACATGTCATTTATGCAAACAATAACTCTTTTGACCAGAAGCAACTTTCCCTTCCTATCGCTAAAATCGCTTGAGCTTCCAGCTTTTATTATTGTCCCGCATCTCCATTTGCCTGGGACACGGTTATATGGAAAATATAGATTCTCGCTTCAGCCCACTTTTTGAATTGCATTTAGATCCCATAACGACTGTGCAAAATTTCAGCTCGATCGAAGAAACTATATGTTAGCTTTTTCTTTGCAAAAGTAATTTTTCCCATAGTAAATCCCAAACAAACTTTGAACGGCTGGCGCTATAGTTTCACCGATCGAGCTGAAATTTTGCACAGTTGGTATGGGACCTAAATGCAATCCAAAAAGTGGATTGGAGCGAGAATCTAAATTATGTCCCACACTAATCTCCATACCTTCAACACACTGTGTACCGGTGCCAATAGTGGATGGCATAATCAAATATATTTATAACAATAACGAAAAGTCCTTAAAGTAAAGTGACCAAACGTCCCGGATTGTGCAGGACAGTGGTTCTATTTCGTTAGGCCGAATGTCGTTAGTCCAAAGACCATTAAGTCGAATGCCGTTAGGCCGAAAGGGTCATTAGGCCGACAATGACCGATAGTTCTAATGAGGTCGAATTGGTAACTAATAATGGTGGGTGAGGATAATTTGCATTACCTTAAGCCCACAATATTCGTATATAACTAGAAAGAACAGCCTTTGAATGAAGGAAGGAAAAAAAACACTGATGAATGCGTTAGCTATTTGAAATAGTAGTAAAAGATCAAATTTATTTCGGCTTAACGGCTTTCTCCCTGCTTAATCAAATATATAAACAATAACGAAAAGTCAAATGACCAAACGTCCAGGAGTGTGCGGGACAGTACCGGATTTCAGCAACCTGTCCCGCATCACCAAGCGTCCCGGATTGTATTGATAGCCAAAAATGATGAAATTTAAACTTGAAATGTGAACAATCAATTGTTATAGCCATTTTTATATGGAAATGTAAAGTTAAAATCCATGTACTGATCAGCTTTATCTATGGACAAACAATATTTTAATCGAAATCTTGACAGGATCCTAAAAGAATTCTGGTCAATCTTATCAGATTTTTTTTCTTATTCTTGCAAAATTTCTAAATCTCCACAAAATATCATTGGAATTCCTAACATAATTCTGTGCGCACTCAACATTGCTGTAATCATTTGGATTATGATTGAAATGTTTGGAATCCACAGATTCTCTTGTAGTCGGATTCCTGCTAGAAATCAAAATTTAGTATTCACGGCCACGAGTATGATTTTTTACAATATTTCTGCCAAAGTCCTGATGAAATACTAACAGGATTCGAAACAGCATTTATTGTATTTGAGGCACATGATTTGGTTCACAATCTTCTCATAGGTTTGTCAGGGAATCTCTAATGATTATGTTCAGAACCTTGCAATAATTTCCAATGATTCTGATCTCTAAACATAAGCGAGAAGAATTCGGCTGATATGATGGTACTGGAGCTACTAATTTCGGCGTTGTACACTTGGGTAATCAAAACGACTGTTTCGGATTTTTCCCGACATTTCGATTTTAATCCGAGTCTTCTTCAGGGGGGGATTTTGTTTAATCGTATTTCGCATGAAACGTCGGGAAAAACCATAAATAGTCGTTTTGATTACTCAAGAGTACAACGCCAATATTAGTATTTAGCTTCAATACCTACATATCAATCAAAACTGCATTGCCGAAACTAGTAGCTCCAAGATTTCTAAATGTGTTTTCTATTCCTGCAAAGATTTTGCTCAGAATCATGTCTGAATTCCGTTTGGTAAGCAAACCAACTCATCGGATATATCTAGATTTAGAAGCTTTCTTGGATTACATATATTCAGTCCTGAATCTTACAAGCATTCAGTCCGAAATGCTATATTTTTTTCGCTTTGAATGCTATCAGTTTTGTTCCGCATTGAGGCCAAACATGTCTTGTCATTTTACCTTAAACATATCAATCGAAAACAAAATAGTTGATTTTGACATGGGTTGAAATTATTTCCCTCAGAGCAGCAACCAAAACTTTTCGAATCAAACATAAAGATCATATCTGCGACGTTTCTCCATTTTAATATATCTTTCCTAAAAACCCTAAACTACTGGCGTAAGGGAGCAATTGTTTGCGAAAATTTAATATTTATAAGACTTAAGATAAGATAAAAAGCAGAAATTTTGATAATCGACTATACTAGTGGCGATTTATCAACCATAAACCATTGGTAACGACATTTTTCTCCATAACGGAAATTTATAAATTTTGTGTGTATTCTGATGCAAAAGGGTTTAATATGTATTGTAGCTTTAGAAAATTCGTGATTATCCTGACCTGAAAATGAAAAATCGACATGTGACTTTTCAAAGGTCTCAGGTTCGGCTAGACATCAGTTTGGCTTCGTTACATATAATATTATGAATATTTGTTTATCAAAACATTTGAGGGGGCTAGAAGCAAAATGGTGTAAGTGACAAAAAAATGATTGAAGAAAATAGTTATTTATGCAACAAGTTGCAAAATAATGATTTTTTCAGCACGAGTTGTACATTTATCCAACGAGGCTCGCCGAGTTGGATAAATACAACGAGTGCTGAAAAAATCGAGTTTTGCAACGAGTTGCATACAACATTTTTTGCTATTACGAAAAACTCCGTTTAGGCTGGATCATTTCCAAAAGCACAAACAAACATTTCAACAGAAACCACGTGAGCATACATCCACGCGTAGTACTTATCATTTCAGTATTTTTCAATCGCGTAGGCTGCGACTCAGTAGTATCTTTGAATGTCACAAAGTTTGTTGTCCACATACCTACATTCCCTATAGGAGGACAGAACAGGTAAGACAACGCGTATAGTAGTGAATTCTGCTGCAACCTCTACGAATTCTGGACGATCCGTTCTCAGTTCCGCAGTTCGCTGGTAACGGATTTTTCTCGGAATCCTTGCAAGATACCCTGCATCGAAAGTAGGGTGCATTAGTGCATGTCCGGATGCGAATTGAATGCACCACTGCCGAAGTTAGGCATCTCGCATAGATTTTGAGAAAATCCAACTTCAGCGAGAAACCGATTCAATGTTTTTATCGCGCCGACAATATCACCAGTCTTGCATCTGTATCGGACATCAGCTATAGAATCATATGCTATAGCAGAATAGACTGGGATATTTTGCTGACGCCTTCCAAACAGAACTGAAAAGTGCTACTTTTCAGCACCGAAAACAGTGCTGAAAAGTAGCACTTTTCAGCATTGTTTTTTTGGTAGGAAAAGTAGGCCATTATGTAGTGCAAATCATCAATGAAAAGTTGATTAGTTTGCAACGGAATCGCAAAAACTAGTTTAAAATTTTTACAGCAATTTACATTATGTTAATTTTTCTGTTGGATGATGAATGTCACTTAAAAAATATCATAAGAGAGCTAGAAAACAGTACAATTTCTCAGTATTCTTAACTCCAAATCGACCAAAATGTCAGTTACTCCCCTTTGCGTTTGAGCGTCTCATTTTTTCGTGCTGGGCACCTTAAAAGCTCATGTTTTTTTTATTGATCAATGTTAATGTTGAAAAATAGAAGAGTTAAAAATGTTCTGTCTTCCTCAAAAGTTATCGAGCAGATTATCTATTATTGAAAGCATCGAATATATTAAACAAATTTGTCTGTAATCTTTATTTCGACGTTGCGTTGTTAACCTATTTTTAATCTAATAAAAAACAATGTTTTTTTAGAATAAGACGTACATAATTGTTAACCATTTATATTAATTTTTAGTAAGTTTCTAGATCTCCGATGCCGATAAAAAATCATGCCTCATCCCTCCTAGGATGGAATTAGGCGTTAATAATCATACAAAAATTCTAAAATGGTCCAAACTTCTTAATTATTTAACGTGATAAATTAACGGTCCCCAATTGTTAAAAAGTTGAAATGTTGAAATGCAAACATGTTATGCAAAATTCATTAAACCTCATTTCTTGGCGCGATTCTTAAGCACCGCGCTGATGCTGTGTACGAAAAGTGAGGGTTCCCCCTGTTTGTGTATAAAAAAATAAACAACAGTACAAACACTGAGGTACCAAAACCAGTTAAGTAACGTAGGTAATCAAAATGTTAGGTGAGAGCATAAAATATAAACTATTTTTTTTTTTCAGAGTTTGTGCACTAGAACACTACAAAAAAGGAACATAACGCTACGACATGTTCACTTTTTGATGAAGGCTTAGGGAAAAATCTATCCGAAAAATTGAAAAATGAGTTTTGGTAATAAAGACAGAATTTTGTTTGCATACAATGACCTCAAAAATGTTAAACTGCATTTTTTTTTTTTTTTTCAAAAGATTGAACTTTGTTGGCCATAATTTAATAGATACTCAATCGGTTTTGATTTAGTCAAGAACACACAAACACACGATTTTTTCAACAAAATGCTCTAAAATTTTCAAACTGTAACTAACAAAAAATAGAAAATAGGGCAATTTTTATTTAAATATTAATAATTTTTTTTAAGTTTTTATAATTAAGTAAAAAAAAAACAAACATAATTATTTGCATGTGATAATAACATATGCATCTTACTAGCAGTTATAGTTAGCTACTATCAAAACTTCAATTGAAAAGTAAAAGAATAAACTAGGGCCGGCAAACTTGAAGTTATATTTGAATTTATTTTAGGTTTTTGATAGTGTTTGTAACAGGGTTGTTAACGTTAATCAACGATTAACGCCGTTAACGTTAAATTGTTTGTTGATCAAAGTTAACGCCGTTGCGTTGATTTTCATAGCAGTTAGCGTCAACTTCAACGGGTTGCGTTGAATAAACGTCAACGGGTATCGCTAATTGAACGTTAATTATGAGATTTATGGAGCTGCGGTTTTATTGTTATTTCCATAAACAACTCGTTTCTATGCATGTCCGTTTCTAAGGAAAATTCATCATTCTGCATTCAACATTCAGCTTGATTGGACCGATCTGTCATACGTTTTCGCTATATTCCCAATCATGAGGTGGCCTCCGTCGTCTCAATCCAGCCCAAGCAACACACATGTTATAATTGTGTATTATCAACTAATATATGACTAATTTTGGTCATATGGTCGGGGTTCTGCTAAAACGCACCAAACGCCATTTTTTCCAAAAATGAGTTATTTGCACTAGAGGATTCAGATTATCATAACCTATCTACATTTAAGATATCGAATAATTTGAACCATCCCTCGTTGAGTAAATTCAAAATTTTTCTCTAGCAGGATATGTAAAACTGAAATTGTATCCAACCAGAGCGAACCATAAACCTTAGCTAGTCATTGGAGGTAATTTAGAATTCTGATTAAAGACGGCATTTTTTATAATTCTTCCTCAAATATTGCTAAGTGGCCATTCCGGACAACATACAGTAACAACACCAACGGATTTCAGTATGTCATGTAAGTTAACGGCTTTGTAAAATACAGTATTGTTTCGGTGGTGCTGATCTAATATCATTCCAATTTTGTTCAGCCACACCGCACCAAGTACCATTTATATAAAAATCGTGTTTTTGTATGAAGAAAAAAAATCAACATTCGCTAAACGCTTGCCTTCGCTCTATATAAAATATGTCGATGGGTCTATGGAAGAGCCGTGATGAAATAACAAGACATTTAAATTTGATGTTGTCTGAATAATTTGGAAGCACTTGGTGCGCTTTAGCTGTTCAGAAAATGACGTTTTCACCTGTTTTCATCATCAATCCTCCTTGATCAGATTGCGCACAGCTTGTTTCGAGTTATTCGCTCTCAATTCAACAGTTCAAAATGACCGAGAGGTAGCACGCCTAATCACCACTCAAAGGACACGAGTTCGAATCCCGATTAATATTTTTTTACGTTTCCCTAACAGGGAGTCATAAAAAATCAATCAACTTTCAGCTTTTATGACTATTTTTGAACAATAAAGCACAAGCAGTTTCATGTACAACGGGAATGATGAAATGCATGCCATTCCTGGTATGCACTTCACATAAATAATCGTGAACTTGTTCAGCCAAAGTGTGCTAAATGGGAGTAACTTGGTGCGCTCTGGCAGATCAAATTCATGGTTTTCTTCGATCGTCACATTCTTTAACTACATCAGTATTGTGTTTTTCAAATCTTTGAATGCGCGAGGGACTTGGTTCAATAACTCTTCTGTTGAAATAGATAATCCATCAAGAGAAAGTCGGTTGAACACGTTAGAATACGAATTGGCTTGTACCATTTCATACCACTACATTGTGGCCAGTTCTATGGAAAATTACAAATCTTTTCCGTTCATAGTGCATAAACATTTGTGACAAGCATTCCAACATGTATGGCGATGATATGAACCCTTATTTTTCCTTTTTTTTTTTGTTCTTGGAAATCACGAAACACATTCAGCCATACCGAACTGAAAACCATTTTCTTCAATTTTTGTTCAGCCAGAGTGAACTGAGTACCTCTTGATTTGAAATCAAATCTAATTAAATGGAAAATATTTGATGTTTTTTTTAATATTCTATCTTGAGTTACTTATTGGACCCTGTTTGTCATTCGTGAACGGTGAAATTTTCAAAAGAGTCATTTGCGATTTACTCGCAGATGAGTGAACTTCAAACTTAAATATCTCAAAATAATACTTTTGGCACTTGGTGCGGTTTAGCAGAACCCCGAGCATATATCAGTTGATAATACACAATTATAACATGTGTGTTGCTAGGGAGTACTCAAGCGGTTTCAAGTCACCACACGTAAAATTTCAGCACTAGGGTATTAGAACGGGTTCATTGAGTGGTCATCAAGCAAGAATTCGGATTTCACCATAAAAAGAATACTTCTCGCTCTTCATCCATTTTGTTACCCGTTCTATAGCAAGACCGTTGTATTTCTATAAACCGAGTTCTCGTTTGAATAAACGACGACGCCGATCTCAAATATATATGAAAATAAAAAAGAACAAACTAATATTTAGAAATTATTGTTGTAAACTTTGAAAACATGAGAACATTTCAGTATTTTTAACAAGAAATCGATCAAACTGACACTTAGACCCCTTTGCCCTAAAAAAACGAATTTCAATCCAGCTTCAACTTAGTATCACAATATCCAGATAGGTACCATATAGTTAACGTTAAATATAATGAAGTGTTGATCAAAAATTTTAAACGAGTCAACGGAAGATTCGTTAAGCGTTACAATCAACGTTAACGAAACGGCGTTAATCGTTAATCAACGTTAACAACCCTGGTTTGTAAAGTATTGCAGTTATAACGATATTTTCACTGTATGTGTTGTTTACACTGTGTGCTAACAAACAAATTTTCTTCAGATGCATGGAAAACTGACTTCAAATCAGTTGAGTTTTCTTGGAGCTATTATGATTAATAAAATTTTAAACATTAGAAACATTTAGATTCAACTATTTTTAACGGATACTAGTTGAAGTTTTAACCAAAACTGATCTACTTAATTATTTTATGACCCTTTTTCTAAACAAAATAAGACACATTTTAAATCAAAATTGATTGAAAAATTATTGTAAGTTTCACTGATGATAATATCTTGTAACTTGAAAACTCTCCTCTACTTATATTTTTATATTTTTGGCTCTACCTTTTAGGTTTGTCTATTATGTTATTTCAATTTGGGAGACCACACGAATTTTGATTCTAAGAATTTCCGGAAAAATGATCCACACCCTACTGTGAACCCCCCTCGATTGTGTAATTTTCAATTGCAGCCCAACAGCAGCAGCAACGGTAGATTTGTTCTGCAATGCAGCTCAATTGCAACTCGGAGGGGCATTTTAAAATTTCATCAATCCAAATCCAATCGCGGCAACGAACATTATGGCGACAACACGGGGTGGGGCACGGAAACAATTGTAATCGTCCATAAGGTTGGCGTGTGCCACACGATAAGCGATAGAGCAATTTGGTTTGCAGAGGTTTAGCCTTTCTTTCGCGGGATTTTTTTCCACCGAAACCACAAAGGATCGTGTAGGAATCAAATGGGGCAGAACAGTTGGTTGGGTGGCCTAATTGAAGAATGAATTTTTAACGCCCGCCGTCGTCATCAATTGCATGCAATGGTTTTATACGGCGAAGGCATGTCATCACAAAGCAGGACTGACATTTGTTCCAATCGTGTTTGAACTGATTGTGTAGATATTTGCTGAGAATGGGAAAAAAATGTTGGATGGTGGTTCATTGCCGACGGGAACAAATATGTGTAGTGCATCTTTATTGGTTTAGCTTATTGGATTCGGTGAAATTGATATGATGGGCTTTGATATGTGAATTTTATAAATGTGAAAAGTGATTTTAAAGAAGGGTGGGATATTATAGAGTTTGAACATCCAACAGAAATTTTTCAAACAGTGATGGGTTCAATAACCCACTCATCGACTAGTTAAATAGATCAGTGATTCGAATTTGAAGCAATTTTATCGTTTTGATCGAAAAAAAATACTTTGAATGGATTCTCACCTATATGGCGCACTACGTATTCTCATCAATAGAAATAAGTAATTCACAAACTTCTTAACGTAAATCTGTTAAACTTGGAAATATATACACAAATTTCAAATATAAATATAGGGTCGATGTACCAATAGCCGCATAGCTAAGAACAAATATTCGTATAAAATCGAAAAATAACGCTAGCGTCATTATTTTTACATCATCTGAAAGCTTTTCATCTTGATTTTGTGGGAAAAATATGAAAACTGCGAAAATTCATATGTTTGCATTTATTATCGCTTGTGCCACTATAGGAATACATGTGCCTATAGTAGCACTATTTCTAATGTCTGTTCCTATAGTAGCACTAGCATCACGACGTTGGCAAAATACTAATCAAAACCGTATTTTTACAAAGCTTTTATATTTTTCCTTCAAAGTGTGGATCAAAAACTTTCGTTTGATGTTGAAAAAGTACTTATTTCATTAATTATTTCGTATAATAAAAAATAGTTTCTCTCAGAAGTGCTACTATAGGAACAATAGGTTAACTATAGGCGCAAGGGAGCTCAAATTTTAAGCAAAACTAATTATTTCGATCATTTTTTGAACAAAATCAAGCTGTGTATCAATGGTTTTTAAATAAATAGCTCCTGACCTTCATGTCAAAAAATATTTTGAAAAGATTCATAGCAAAACGGCCGTAAAAAGCCACTAGTGCGACTATAGGGGACTGTCCACTAAGGGAACACTGACCCTATTGTTAAAATAAAATCTCATAAAGGTTTCTTACACTTCCTGTATATTGCACAAAACTACGGGTCGCATCTTGCATAATGCATTACGTTAACGTCAATAGTGATTCCTATTTACCTGAAAAGAAAAAAAGAGAAACAATATATCAGTAAATCGGTTCAAGAAACGGTTTCCATCCCTTTAATCATTATCCCAGCTGTGAAGTAACTTATCCGAAGTAGACGCATGAACCCCAAGATCCTCTCTACCCCTCGCAGTCTCTGCTCTGTTTGCAATCTCTTAATGCGACCGATCAATCCGTCGTCCGAAATTCCACAATCTTTCACGCAACCACTTAATCCATTTCACACGACCCGGGGAAGCGCAAACAAAACCGCCCTCGTAAATATCTCAAAACAAACGAACGGTGAGACCTTCCATCAACGCCTCACTCCTTGGGTATGCCTTCAAGCTGGGCCGAGACAGACGACCGTTGTTAATTTCGGTGATTTATGGCCATCGGACCGACTCACGCCAAACAAAAGCATCCCCGATCCGTCTCGATTATGAATATGACGACGATGACGGTGCACAGTGGTCCACAGTTGGACAAAACTTTAAAAAAAATCTTCTTGATATTATTTCTGACTTCTTAGGTATCGAATAATCTCTAAAGCTCATCCGAATCAACCTCATTCAAAATAATAGACATTCATCTTTGTGCTGAAGATGTTTTGAATTGTATTTGACATATTTACCATTGGAGAATATCAACAAGTGCATAATTTTGAACTTCTTCAAAAATAAAGTGTTCAAAACTGCAAAGTGTTCAGTGTGCTGTAATATTAGTATTAGCATAGCAATTCCCCAAGGATTGAGGTCAATTTGTGCATATTTCAATGCTATCGTCCCCTTTATTTTTTTTCAAAATTTCTTGTTTCTCAACCAAATCCAGCTAAAATGATTTTATTCGAAAGAGTAGACATTTTAATGATCTTTAGAATCATTTTTGACTTGTTTACTATTTGAGAATCTCAAAAACTGAATGTCTTGGAACCGAATTCAGATTTTTGAAATCCTTGAAGATCGTACTTGTGGTCAACATTCCCATGGTCTGCGGCCACCGTACGACGTAACGATAGGTGATGTACTTAACGCCGCTGCCACGTGGAGATTTTGTACGGCCACACGGCCCATTCAGCATGAATGGAAGAAGAAGATGATGTAATCCCATATCGCTGCAGCCTGGCTTTCGTACGGATGTTGGTCGGTCATGGGTTCGGCAGGCGGCGGCGGCGAAAGCAATGCTCGCGTAAGAACTGCGCGCCACGCCAATATGGATTCGATGACCAGTAGTGTTTGCCATCAGCCGGGCGGTCGTCGTCGATGATTGATTTCTGTTTGGTTCGGAAATTGGTTTTTGGCCCGGTGAACCGTACCGTGTCTGGAGGTTTTCGTGATTCAATTCGGTTCGAAGCAGGCACGACCGTTAATTGAGTGCTTACGGTGTTCCTGTTCGGATTGGATGGGGCGGTTACGCTGTCGCTAGCCTAGAAATGGCACTCTGTCTGGTCCCAAACAATCTGAATCCGCTGGAGGAGAATTGGAAAGTATCTACACTCTCAGCAGATACAGCAATCACCCTTTTACTCCTTTGGAACGCTTCGGATCAGAAATGGAGAAACGTCATCACCCAAACAAGGTGCAATTTCGCCTTTACGATCTTGATCTTACCACCAATCAAACCATGAGCATCATAACGATGATTTCCTAGAATCATGCCTTTTAAGATTCCTTTATTGAAAGATAAATTTTTATCTAGCATGAACCCTAGATACTTAACATCATCTGACCAATTTATTGGAACCCCTCTCATCGTGATAACATGGCTACTTGAAAGTTTGTAATCCAAAGAGCCTTTGATCTATGTAAGAATATTATAATTTGTATTTTGGAAGCATAAGGAGAAACCTTCCATATTTGCAAGTATGAAGAAAATATATCCAAACTTTTTTGCAATCGACTACAGGTCACACTCAGGTTTCGTCCTTTGGCGAAGAGATCTGTGTCATCCGCAAACAAGGATTTTTACATCCCTGAGTTAACTCAGGTAGTTCAGATGTGAAAATATTGTACAATATTGGTCCCAAAATGCTGCCTTGGGGAACACCAGCTCTTACAGGAAGTCTTTCAGACCTGGAGTTCTGATAATTAACCTGAAGTTTACGATTTGACAGAAAACTTTGAATTATTCTAACAATGTATGCTTTGTATGCTTAAAAATTAAAGTTTTTTGTAAACATTTCCGAATGCTTTTTCTAAGCCTAGAGGAGCAAGACTAGTAGTTAAACCTTCAGATTTTTTGGAAGGAATCAAATCTGTTACACGTAAAAGTTGATGAGTGATCGAAGGTACATGTCGTTATCCGAAATGTTGATTGGCACTCATTGAAATTTCGTTGATGTGGATCATCGTTATGTTCAAAATTACCTTTTCAAAAAGATTACTGATGGAGTAAACCAAACTGATTGGACGATAGCTGGAAGCTTCTGTGGGATTTTTGTCTGATTAAATATTTGTACAACCTTGGCATATTTCCATTTGTCAGGAAATTATGCCAACTGAAAACATTTGTTAAATACATCAAATAAGAATGGTAAGTTACTCTTTGGACGTTTCTTGATGAGGATGTAGAAGGGGCCGCCATTGCTAAAGGCTTTCATATTTTTTATTTTTTCAATAAAAGTTCTCACTTTTTCCAGATTAGTCTCCAGGAATTTTCGAATACGTTCTCTTGATTGAAAATGCTTTCGCAATCCTCAATAACTTATGTTCAATTGGACTAGTAAGTCCTAAATTCAAATTGTGCGTACCTTCAAATTGCATAGCAGGTTTTTGAGCTGTTTCGCAATTTGTTAGTAATGTTTCGTTTTCCTCTCTCGATGCCGGAATTGGCTTCTAAAGTTTTTTTTTTCAAAATTTAAGGTGAAGATGAATCGAAGCCAAAGTTCAAATTTTCAAGAGCACGGATCTGGAGAACCAAACACCCGTTTGACCTGAAAACCTAACCGATTGGCCACAACCAGCTAGTGATTTTGATTAAGTTTTCAGCTTAAACGGATGTTTGGTTCTCCAGATCCGTGCTCTTTAAAATTTGAAGTTTGGCTTCGATTCATATTCACATTCAGATAATTTCTAAAAGGGCTTAAAGCCAGGATGCAATTGAGAAATTCTGTTTTAAAAATGTTTCTTTCTTAATTGAGAAAATCTTTTTTTAATTTCCTTATGCAGATCCTGCCATATAATTCTTATAGCAGGATCGAGAGTGCGTTGAAATTGCCTTCTCCGCACGTTTTGAAGACGGATCAAGAGTTTAAGATCCTCGTCTATAATCACGGATTCAAATTCTACTTTGCATTTGGGTATAGCGGTACCTCTTGCTTCAACAATGAGATTAGTTGAAGTTTCGAGAGCATTGTCAATATCAAGTCTCCATTAAGCAAAGAAATTCTAACATCAAGATAACTATCGGTAAATGTTTCAAATGCATTCCAATTGGCTCGAAAATATTTGAATGTGGAGCTGATAGGATTGAGATTCGCATCATGGGATATTTGGAATGTAACAGAGACATGAACAGAATCAAAATCAGCGTGAGTACTCAGTTGTCTACAAAGATGACTAGAATCGGTTAAGACCAAATCAATCATATAGGTATAGCAGTGGTCCTCAGCCTAACTGGTTGTGCGGGCCACCACTTTGCTCTTAAAATACGACGCGGGCCACAATATGTTAATAATATCTATTTTACAAGTCCGATCAAAACGACTTGATTAGAATTACTGTCGTCAAAAAAACTCACTTAGTCGAGTTTTTCGACAGTTGTTACACAAATTGAATGGGAAACTATTCGGGTCGACCTGAAACGAGACTTGACAACACGCATTTTTCATGCCAAAATGAACCAGCCTTTGGTTGATCCGCCAGACAGCGCTACCAGCAATGATGATTGTACGATAACTTCAGCACCTTCTGAGCTCAGCTTTCTTTTCTCTCCTTTTCAATTTTCAATGATGTGTACTACACGGAAAAAAAATCCGTTGCCGGAATCATGAACAAAAAGTCATGAATTCATAAAATTTTATGTTTCATGATATCATGACTTAAAGTCATGAAATCGTGACTATTGTGCAAGAATTTGTATGCTCAGGGCGTTACACAAATCTAACTGTCATTTTCTTTACCTTAGTCAACGTGTCTCATGGCGATCGGTGATATTTTCTAGTGAAATTATAAAAAAGTTTTGTTTTTGAACAAGTTTAAGTTCTTCGAAACTATGTCATCATATCGATGACATTCTTGGCGAAATTTTCGTGAGTTCCCACATTGTTCCAAAATGTACTTACTTCTTCCTGACTATGCAGCAAAGATTTTGCTTGACAAGCTCGTCGGCGTTTTGGCGTTTGGAAATGATGCATTCCTCACATCTAATAACAGAGTAGCTCACAAAAATCTTTCGGCGGCCGAATGTTACAGTTCCACTTTCAACATCCGCGTCGTTAAAAAGTGTTCCATCACTCATGTAATAAATCAGCATTTTGTGAGCCTAGGGACCATTTGCCAATTCGATTGATGCTCAAAACAACATTTTGTGTACAAACCTAACCAACGAATGTAAGCGTTCCTGCTGAAGATGTGGCACTCGTTGTTGACGTTTTTGGAATGTTTTCACGGTTTATTACAAAACTACCGGCACAAAAACCGTAACTATTTTAATCTTCATTTTATTTGTGTACAAATGGCAACTATAAACTTTGTTTGACGTATAATGCCTGTTTTCATGAAATAAGTTCATGATTCAGGGATCCTGCGTCATAATTTCATGACTCAATTTGCCACTTTTCAGCACCAAAATCGAAATCATAAATGACAGGCATCTAAATACATGAAAGGTGCTCATGTTTTCATGAACTGTGTTCATGATATCATATCCTGCTTCATGATTTCATAACCGAAATTGCCACTTTTCGCATCAAAAATAGGAATCATAAATGACAGATGACTAAATTCATGAATAGGGTAACGATCGTATTTTGGACCCCCTAAGGAAGCGATTTTACATTTTTGTCCCAATTAATTAATTGCACAGCGTAACCAAGTCAAAGAACATACGAAAATGTAGAGAAAAACTTCCTCTACGAGATAAAAATGCCCATACGGTCATGTAGGATCCAAAAGACGTCGAAAATAATTGAATTGTGATGCACTGTTTTTCATTATTTTGGACACACCAATACATTTTGGACCCTCAAAGTATATAATTTGGACCCCCGGCATATTTTTATCGTTTGGTGACAAAGTCCACGGCACTGGTT
The DNA here is from genome assembly GCF_002204515.2 of Aedes aegypti. Classification (NCBI taxonomy): domain Eukaryota; kingdom Metazoa; phylum Arthropoda; class Insecta; order Diptera; family Culicidae; genus Aedes; species Aedes aegypti. The sequence goes on from NC_035109.1 coordinate 379,099,234, forward strand.
GTATAATATGCTTCCACATAGTCTAATCAATCGATTGACAATGGAAAAGCGAAGAAATTCTACGCTTTTAGTTCAGAAATTGGAAAAAAGTTTTTGTTTACATTTGAAAAATGTCTGACGTCTTCAATTTCTGTCTGTAACGTGTTGTAACGGTTGCATGGATGAACCGATTTAATTAAATTAGGGTAACCAATATATTTTGGACCTCTATATATTTTGGACCCCCTGGGCCATTTTCTGCAAATTTTTCAGTTTAAATCGAAAGACCAATGCAATCCGCATGTCATTTGGAAAGATAGGATTATTCCACACTTGCATCAAGCGTTTGTGCATGGAAAATGTGTTTATTTTATCTGAAATTAATTTGGTATGTTCTTTGACTTGGTTACGCTGTGCAATTAATTAATTGAGACAAAAATGTAAAATCACTTCCTTAGGGGGTCCAAAATACGACCGTTACCCTGATTTCAGATAAAATAAACACATTTTCCATGCACAAACGCTTGATGCAAGTGCGGAATAATCCTATCTTTCCAAATGGCATGCGGATTGTATTGGTCTTTCGATTTAAACTGAAAAATTTGCAGGAAAATGGCCCAGGGGGTCCAAAATATATTGGTTACCCTAGTGCTCATGTTTCCATGAAATTTATTCATGTATGCTGGATACATGCTTCATGATTTGAGCATTTAAATTGACATTTTTCTTCGCTGAAAATTGAAAACGTAACGTACAGTCCGCGTTACGGTAAAATGCTTCATGATTTCATGACTTTTGGTTATGGTGTATTTTCATAACATGAAAACACACCTTCCTCCCGAAATCATGACTCTTTCTCCCGTTTTAGAGTGCCGCATTTTTACCCGTGTAGTTCTGGCACCACAAGGATCATACAAGGGAAGCCAGATATCACATCTTGTCTTAGGGATCGACAAGTGATTTCTGAAGTACGCATGAGTATTGCGTCTGACAGTTACTAGCGGTTTCAACCATCTTTCCAAATAACACTGATGTCCCTGGATTCTCAAGAGTTCATCTTTCGTGCATAGGTAAATGTATAAAATTATTGGATTTTCGAAAATGAAACATCATGATCATAATCAATTCAATACCGATTCAAGAGAGGCGGGTGGGTTATTTTCTCAAAGATGAGAATAGATTTGATAAACTTTGAATATTATCAACGTTTTTTGATACAGTAATTGTAACATTATAATAATGTCAACAATTAATATAATAAAAAAACCTTAGCAACATAAAAACTATAACTTCAGTTATTTTGAAATTAATTTATATACCTGGAAAAATGATGTTCTTACTTGTACTTTGAAAACTGCGCTACTAGAACTTTGAAAATTTTGGTTTTTTTAAGAAACGATGATATAAGACATACAGAAACTCTGGGTTATCGAAAAAACTCCAGAAATAAGAAATTATATCAATTTTCTTTTGTTTCTCGATAACCATTAAACTGCTTAACGCATGAGAAAGAGAGAATCTGGAAAATTATCGCGGGCCGCAGTTTGGTGACCACTGAGGTATAGCGTTTCTAGAAGAGGAAAAACAAGAAAAGCTATCAGGCTATTGAATTGACAAATATCCTGAGGAGCACTGCCGTAGGAATAACTTTGTGAATTATTCCATGAGCGATGTTTTGCATTAATGTAGCCAATGACAAAAAATATGTAACTTAAGTATAACAAGCCAATTTCCGCAAGTCAGTTTGAAGCTAACTAAATTACTGCCCAATGCATTGAAAAGGTAAATAGGCTGCTATAAAAATATATTTACCAAGTTGTTTTTCAATAGAAACACCTAAAGTTTCAAATACTTTGGTTTCAAATGACGAGAAATGTTTTACCGTTTTGCATCGAATTGCCGGACCTTGAAATTTTTCATAATTTATGTAATGTTCAAGCAATTATTAATGTAAAACTTATTAACAGAACGATTCTTTGGATTAACAAGTTCATTGCAAATGATAATGCGTCGCAGCAGGCTTTTAAATCGTAAAAATAAAAATTAAAATGTTGTGCGTGTCTAATTGTCCGTTGATTTCAATCTTTGGTAAACAATTTATTAAGATTGGTGCCCGGATAAAATTCCATTAGATTCGATATCCACTATTCGTTTCTTTTCCATTGAACGCGATAAACAGTAGAAGAAAAGTGTATGCACACCGGCAGCTTGTGAAATTTACCGGATTAAATGTTAAAATATTAACTGACACTTATATTGAGCTGTTCGGTAATCCAATCCGCATGGTTATTAAATTAATTAACTCATTACGCGAGGTAAAGATGGACAAATTATGGGTGAAATTATGAAAAAAATCCACGTGCTGTATCATCAACATCTGTTATCATTGTATCCGTGACAGATATTTTTTAAAACAGGTTGATAACAAAATATGTTATCTCACATCTTTCCTATTACATTTTTATAAAGCGTATGTTTTTAAACAAAGTTGATTTTTCGTCAAACAAAATTTTGTAAAATTATTTGAAGCATTAGTTAAATAGTTAAATCCAAAACACACATCTCTCAAAATTGTTCCTTGATTTAAGACCATAAAATTCAAAAATATATGATGATGCAAATTGAGTTATCAACTTGAACTCAGTGATAACACAATTTACTACTGCTTTGTTATTTGACAAACAAATTTGAGTTTTCATTTTTGTTATGTTGGCTGTTAATTCAGCCAAAGTGATAACAAAATCAGTTATCAAATGATGAGAACCAGGTAACAAGACTTGTTATCATTTTGCTATTCAACTTTGCTCGGGTCTGCGTCCGGAATACGAAGCATGATTTTCAGCTGCTTCAAAAGCCGGACATTATTGGATATGTAGTAAAACGTGTCTTTAAAATCAATCAAATATTGATTTAAACTTAGTCAAACAGCTCTTTGGTGGTCTCAGAAGTGTTTATGAAACTCTCAGTCAAAAACTTTGCGTTTTTTTTTTTGTTTTGGATAAAGACGATTTAAATTCTAGATGCTGCGTGTTGCTGATTCAGAGGCAGCAATAGAAGAGAGTGTTTTTCAAATTACCCGCAACGTTCACCTCATTTTTAAATGCTTTTTGGAGCTTTTACGGAAAGCTAGTGAAATTACCATCGATAAATAGCATAAAATAAGTCATTTCAGTTCGATTTGAATGAAATACTTACGAAACATTTGAGTATAGTAGAAAAAGGGAAGCATATGTGTCCGGAAATTGAATCAGCTCATAAATGCTGTCCGGATTTCAAAGCAAGTGTCATCATTGAAATTTTAATATTGTAGTGACTTTTGCTTCATATATTTTAATTTTCTATTCATTATAGCGAATAATAGTCTACAAACGTCGAGGAAATGCAATATGGCTTGAGTATGTATGAATTTGCCTATAATATTAAAGTTTGAAATAACACTTCTTAAGTGTCCGTATTTCGAAGAAAAACTATGCCTAAGGATCCCATCAACCCCATCATAACGATAAACAAAAAAGTTTGGATCTCTTGTGAGCAAGTAACATCAAACTTTCTGGTATGTTTCTGGTATCTTCCATTGGCGTAGGAACAGAGGGAGCAAGGGAGGCCTGACCTCCAGAATCATCCAGCACCCCTCCCCCCAAATTTTTGATGATAATTGAAAAAAACTTTTAACTCTTGTTTATGCCAAAAAATATCTTCAATAGTTACGTTATTTTCTGTTGTACAACTCTATAGTGTGAAAACCTCGCTTGTCTAACAAAGCATCAGCGTGGCGGTTCTGACTTCGGTGAATCACGCGACAACCGAAAGCTTAACCATCCGCCTGTCCATCGATTGGTTAGTGTTAGAACTTCTTGTATGCGATAAGCGCAATTTTTCGACATCTCCGTTGCAAAAAATACCGTGGTACAAAAAAGGGGAAGTTTGATTCCAAATATTTTTTTTTCTGAAAAATCCAGATAATGCTGTTTTATGATAAAGCAACATTCACTGCAACCTGATTTTTCATGTTTTAGGAAGATACCCGGCTCGAGGCGTGTGGTGATGTTGATGATTTCCCTTATGAAAATTCACTAAAAAAATCCTTACATTAACTTCAACTTGTATGATGTCCGGAAAAAAATTAAAAACATAGGCAAAATAACTAAAGGAATTTCTCTGCCATTACACAGCGGAAATTTTTGTCGAAAAATGAGGCTTAACTTTCAAGAAACTTCGGGATAGCCATGTTCTATCCAGATGAATGGCAGAAATTTAACCTGGTATGAATAAATGTAACAAAATCGATTATAGTAGTTTATTCTAGAGATAGGCAAAACGGCTTATTTCAGTGAACCGATTCGATCCGAATCACTCTTTTTAGTGAGCCGGGTTTTTTGAACGGTGCAGTGGCTCAGCAGCTCGCAAAAGAAGAGCGAACTGAACCGAGCGAACGGAAAAAGAGCGGTTCACTCCCTGTTGCATGACATACGTAGTTGCTTTCGTATCTTTTGCTCTCTCAATCTCCGTACATTCTTCCTATGATACTCACGATATACTCGGCTGATTTCGTCTACCCGAACTAGGCACTTTTTCTCTCTATCTTACATCTGCCTGTGTGGAAGTGAGCGGGCCAAATTTGTCTGTCTATGCTGAGAGCCCAGAAAGTACGGAGCAACAGAAAACTTTGCTTGCATGTGTGGCGTGGCGCGCAAAGCAAGGTTCGTGTCAAGCATTATTATAAAGCCGAGAACCGAACGAAGGCGAATAGGGGAAAAGAATCGATTCGTTCTTTTTCCGGGTCACTTTTTGTTTGATCCGTACTGTTTTCGTACGAAAATCTTTCCATTGTCCAAAAAGAAACATTTTAAAGAATCTAAAAATGGTAAATTATATGAGTTTGGAAACATTGCAGATTTCTTATACGTGGTTCTTGATTCCTGAAAGTCCATCAGGAATTCCTCAACAAATCTTCAATGCTAAAGTTTCTACTAAGATTTGAATTAATTAAAATCTTACATTTTCGCGTCAAACTTCTACAGTACTACAAAATAGTCGATAGTAGACCCTTCAAAAAAGTTTGTATTACATTTCTAGAGGTAGGAAAAAATGGACCATCAATGAGTTCACCATATTGTATGTGTTTCTTCAGAAATCTGATATGAAGTGATTCGTAGAAAATTGTAAAGCGATCCCTAAAAAATGATCAGATATTCCTGGATTAGTTCTTGAACCAAAAAATGGAGAGTGAATAAATGTTTAAATGTTATTTATGAAATAATCCTGAGATTACCATTCGCAAATAATGAAGTTATTTCTAGAACCTGAAAGAACACTTGAAGGAACTTCTGAAGAATTTTTTGAGACGTTGAAGAATAAATTGCAAAGTCTCAGTAAATCTGGTGAAGAATTTATTCAAAAAAATCCCAAAAGATTCGTTAATGTGGCTTAATGAAAAAAAATCTCCTTAAAATGCTTAAATGGAAGAATCTTACAAAGACAAAATTGTAATTATTTAAGAAATCCTTAAACAAATTGCTCGGAAAATCTTTAAGTATTTTCGCAGAAGAGTTTTTGGACAGTTGAGCGTATTCCGCTAGGAGCTTTATAGGAATGTTAGAATTCAATAAACATTTCGAGATTTCATTTTCGAGAAAAAAGAACAAGATTTAAGGGAATGTAAGATGTTGCTCCTTCATTTTAGATAAATCAAAAAAAAAAAAAATTATGTGTGGATAAAAAAGAGAGATTTGCAGAGAACTACTCTGAGAAATCATAAATAACATTGACCCAATTGAGTTCTTTTAATTGCTCATGATATTCTTGTGGAATAAAAAAGGAATCCTTAAAGTAACACCTGGAAAAGTCATTTAATGTTTTTGCAAGAAGACTGGATAATTTTTGCTGCGATTTTATCCAATAATCCTGTAGAGAAATTTTGAAAAGAACTTCAAAAACAAAATTGGAAAAACTGTTGGTGAACTCTGGGATGAATCCTTGATTGGTGATTTTGAAGACATTTTTGGTGAGACTCGTAGAATTTTGTGTACTGTTTTTTGGAAAAATCCTTAGAAATTCCTGAGAATCCTAAACAAATAATTAATAAACACAGGAGGATGCTTCAAACTAACAATTGGAATTTGTATGTAACAAGTACCTAGAGGACCTTCCAGGAGAAATGTTTAAAAGAATTTGTAATGCATTCTCTAGCAGAATTCTTCAGGAGATTTTTCAAGCAATTTGATAGAGATTCTTCGATAAATTTTCTGGTGAGAACATGAAGTTTATGAATGATTTTCCATGAAAATCCCAGGACGAGCTCAGTGAAAACTAGTAAAGCAGATTTGAGAGCAAGCACTGAAAAGTACGAACATAATTCATGAAGAAATTCCCGTATGAATTCTCAGGGGAATCTCTTCAAAGCACATGGTTGAATACCTGAAAAGATCAAGGAAGATACACAAAGGACATTCCTTGTAAGGTTTTTTTACTAGAATTCCTGAAAGATTTTTAACAGGATTGAAAATTTAAATAAACAAATATCACTGATGTGCAGCGAAATCAGACAAGATAATAATACAAATCTGTTAAATCTACGATATTTGTGAAAATCGTGATTATTGCGACCGACATTACATATGTAAAACAAGTATTTGCTAGCCACTCCTCGACTCCTCCAGAAACAACAACCGAAAGCTAAATATTACATATATTTTCAATTGGATTAAATGGACAAATTGATGTGAAGTTTTGCGAAAAAGTTACACGTCTTCTCAGTGAGAATCGAACTCACGACTCCCTGATCTCTAGTTAGGACGCGTTACCACTACGCCATGAGAAGACTCATGAACGCAGAAGTTAACCTGAATTCGATTTCAGCTCAATAATCACGTGGTCCTTTTTCGCAAAGTGCACCTCTTTCGGAAGAATTAGATGCCCATCCAAACACAACGCTTTCTATATATATCCAATGCCTAGCCCGAGAGCGCATTATTTTTTATGTATGGAAATAGCACACTACACTAGCCAGCAACTGCGACGGCTGAGGTTTCTCCAGAAAAATCCGTAGCGTGAAAATGACCTCCGCAAATCATGCATTTAGCATCCATGCGACAATGTTTTGTACCATGACCCTACATTTGGCGCTGACGGCCCTGAGTGGAAATTTCCTCTAGGTTTCAGGAATTGTTCCCATTTTACACGGACATCTCACATAAGTCTTGCTTTTTCTAAAATTTTAATATTATTTAGATCATTTAGTTTGTTAAACTGAACTACATATTATTCTTGGGAAAACCATTTCCGAAGAATGCCAAATTGGGTTCTCTTTTTCATAATGATTACTTGGACTGGGGAAAATCCAAGTAAATCATTTATTCCATTTTTTAATCTCTTCAGGTCCCTTGCAAGACGACTTTGAACAAACGTTCAGTTTGGTCGCCACAAATAAAAAATGTGCACCTTCTCTTCAACATATTTTAGAAGAAAATCGCAATCATCAAGAGTTTCCGGCAAAACACGACAATCTCCTTTCTTCGTGATTTAGAAGGAAACCTTGATTCCCCTAATGGAGTTCAAGATCTCCTGCCTAAATCCCCCAAATTCGGAACAACTGATCACGATAGGCTTCCTCACTTGAATCAAAGAGCCTGGGCTAGAGACTTCTTCGATTTGGTGTTCGGAAAATGTGTTTAGAGCATCGAACTGATTGCCCATTTCGATGCAATTATCAACATTATTCATTTCACCCTTGGAAGAAAGTTCGTATTCAGGAGAAAGGTACTTTCTTCCATTCTTACGAAAGAAGATGTGATCTTCGAGAGGTTTTTTCCCAAGACAATATCCAAGAAGGATTATCACCGCTAGCTTTCGCTAACGGGTCCAACGAAAAAAAAAGGCACGGGTCCAAACAAGGATCGAAAAGGGATCAATAGTAGAAATAGTAGAAAAGCACTTTTTTTAGCGTTAAGAAGTATCGTTTCATTACATCTTGACGCCTGCCCAACCAGCCTGCCGAAATAGAGAAACTTCATCACCCAATCAAATTAGACGCATAATTTTGCCATTGCCGATCATGATCTTACCGGACCAATCGGCACAACAATCAAACCCCGCGCTTGATTGGCGGCGGTTCCCTCGAATAATATTGCTTCAACAACACAATTCGAAGAAAGTCAATTTAGATCAAACCGACTGACAAAAACCGCGGCGCAAACGATTGCAATCGGATTGCCACAGCACCCCTAAGGTTTCTCAAGCTATTCTTCGTCTGAGGCGTGAAGTGCCCATTCTAGTTAGCTTGAGGTTTTTTGGATGACTGCTTACGGTTATGCTGCACGCGCGCTCACTTTGCGCATTTCAGTTGTTCATATGTTTTGCTTTCAATAATAATTAACAAAAAGGCAAGTACCCGACGAGTTCGATGGTCGAGTGAAATCCGCCGCAGCTAGTCAAGTGCAACCTCAACCCGACAATACGGCCGAGATCCGAAAGCGTCATCTGACGACAGAGACCCAACATAAGCTTTTTAATGCCACGAATTGTGCCCCGATTGTTGTGGAAATTGTGTCAATTATCCAAACCGAATCGCCGGACCAGACGGAGGAATGGTTTATTTGCTTGGGTTTTTTTTTTCCTTCTTTCGCTAACGATTTGGGGTTTCGGTTTCGTTTTCATCGACAGGCGGGGCTTGGAAGATCTTATCACGTTGAAGGAAAAAAAAGCGCTGAATGGCGGCGCTGATTTGAATTTGAAAGTGAATTGAAGTTTATTGCTTTAGGGTTAGGTAAGAATCATTGTTGGCTGGAGGAGCTGTGAATGGGTACGTGTGCATAATGCTGAATGGTTTCTTGATTCCAAAAGAAGCAACTCGGTAATAGAATCTGGACAATTGAGATTGGTTGATGAATGCGTTTCGAAATCTGGTTGGTGACATTTAATTTCATGCAACAAGTCTTTTGAAAGAATGATTGTGTTTATCAGTTTCGTCGATGGATTGATCTTCAAATTTGTGCTCGTACGGCAAGCACGATGAAACTCTATGCTGTGAGAAATAGATACAATTTCAACTCCAGAAAGATCTTCCACTATCCGTCACACGACTATTTGAGCGTTCAAACAATAGAAGTATTAGTAGTAGAACGCTAATGGCGTTGTTGTCACAAACTGATTTTAATTATTATTACCTTAAATTAGAGGTTTTCATTGTTTGTTCAATACCATGCCGTTGTTTTGGTTTTTAGAAGTAATCTGACACTTTGAGGTCCGGTACTCAAGCTGTCAGTTCGTGGCAACCTAGATGTTGGTAACACGAACAGCAGCGACATTAGCATTCTTAGGTTAATGCTTCTACTGTTCAAACCCTTCACAATTGTTAAAAATACTGCTTATTAACCCTAAAGGTTTCTGATGATCCAATATTGGTCATAAGGTTTGCAAGCAAATTCAATCAGACTTCTTCTTATTATTATTCTTCTTTTTCATCTTGGCATTACGTCTTCACTGGGACCGCGCCTGCTTCTCAGCTCAGTGTTCTTATGAGCACTTCCACAGTTTCTAACTGAGAGCTTCCTTTGCCAAAGTTGCCATTTTCGCATTCGTATATCGTGTGGTAGGTACGATTATACTATATACCCACACCCAGGGATATCAAAGAAATTTCCATTACGAGAAGATCCTGGACTGACCGGGAATCGAACCCAGACACCTTAAGCATGGCTTTGCTTTATAGCCGCGAACGCTAACCACTCGGCTAAGGAAGCCCCCTCGATTCCAATGTTTGTTATGGCAGGTCCCACTTACCTCGGATATGGAGAAATTTTTTGTAATTTGAACTTGCTATATTTTCATATGAAATGAAATCAATATGTGTTTCGAACGTTTAGAGCTTTCAATTATACTCAATGCTTCAGCGCGCACACTTTTTTCTTAGAAAGTTTTTTTGCTATCTCATACCGTGATATGACTAGACTGGTACGAGCAAAATTCTTTAGAAGGTCCGAATTGGACCAACTCTGTTCCAATTTGGACTACCTCATATCTGATACTTTTTTGCTATGGGAGTTATAAAATATAACTTCAATGTGTTCAATATTATTTTGGCTGGATGCACAGTGGACTGTATGGGGAGAAGAAAGGATAGTGTGGCTTGAATGAAATGCATTTTGGATATTCCCGGATCCCCGCAGAGACCGAGCCAGGTAGCAGCAGGAGCAGTAGGGAACTTTCACCCGGGAAGCCCGCAGGCTGAGAAGTCACGGTGGCTTCAGCTCGCTGGCAATGGTCGGCTGATAACTCCTCAATTCACTTGGGCAGATAGAACTCTGATTAGAGCTCTTAAATCCAAATCCAGGCGGATGGAAAAGGGAGGAACTGAAACTCTGTACATTATTTTTCAAATATATTGCTCTATTCACTATTACTATTTACTTAGTATCGAACGTTAGCCTGTTCGTTTCTAAATTCAAACTGTCGTGCACTGTTTTGACATTTTTTTTTCTTCATTCATATGGTTTTGATGATATTATAATATTGTACATTTTAAGTGTTTCAACTGTACATCAGTTATCCATCTTAGATAGTGGTTTTGTTCTTGCAACTTGTTCAATCCGATATTCGTGCTTTTTGCTTATGACGTTCAGCTATAGTGGTCTTTCTCAGGTCCATGGGTTAGAAGTGTGTGCGAGTGCTGCCTATGCAGACCTGTGATGACCTACCGTCAAGGTAGTCGGATACGATTTTTACTAGGTATACTGGGTAGTTATATCGGAACAACTTGTGCACCAGAAAGTCGTGCCACACATTGTCGAATGCCTTCTCCACGTCAAGTAGTGCCATGACGGTTGTCTTTGAAACGGCCTTTGCCTGACCGATGGAGTTCATCACCGTTTGAAGTTGGCCTCTCCAGAATCGAAATTGTTCGTCCGGGCGGATGTTGTTCAGTTCGGTGTGGGACAGGAGTCTGGCGTAGATGACCCTCTCGAAGAGTTTACTGATCACGGAGGGCAGACTAATCGGGCGGTAGCTTATTGGGCTGGTAGAGTCCTTACCAGGCTTGGCGATGGAGACTACCTTCGAACGCTTTCAGGTGGCCGGAAAGTATCCCCTTTCCAGACAGCGGTTGAATACGTTAACTAGGAGTGTGCGAGCTTTGGGTCCTACGCTCTTCATCACAATGTTAAAGACACCGTCGAAACCCGGGGACTTCATGTTGCGGGTAGATTTGATCACGCCGGACAGCTCATCCAGTGTGACCTTCTGTTAATCCGGTAGCTTGGCGAATGAGCAAGCTGGAAAATACTTTCGAACACCGATTCCTCCATCCGACTGTCAATATCGCAACCCAGATTGGGATAAGCCGTGAAATGCTGCGAGATAGAGCTTGCTTTTTCCTCAGAAGTAAGATAGACTACGTTTTCATCTGGACTTTAGAGAGGTGGAATAGGTTTAGGTTTGTTTTTCAATGCCTTCGTTTGTCGCCAGCACGACGTCGATTTCTTCCATCGTCGCCATTGTAGGATCCTCAGGAACACGGTCCTCGATAAATCGCTGCACCTGGGACCAGTTCGCTCGATGGTAGTTGCGCCGCTGGTATGAGGTGAATGAGGGATGATGAAGCTCTTGTTTGGTTTGAGATGCGTCTCCGAGATACACGCCACGTCAATTTTGTTAGATTTAAGGAAACCAATGACTTCCGGCACGGAGCGAGCGTTTCAATTAAGAAGCTTTAGGCTGAACATTGCAACGCATGCAGAACTGCATCATTTGCATGAGCATTTTGTACATCTCTGTCACCAGCGATGTCAATTGGTTCAGCACTTGCGTCATGGCATCCGGAGGCGATGGCGGCGGTTGCCTCTGCTGGAATGACGAATTCGGCGGACCGGCTCCAGGTACGCTTGCCCAGAAACCAGGAGAAGGTCCAGTGTTTCTTTTCCGCTAGGATTCGGGAACCGGGATGGTTCCCTTCTGTGGTGCCAACTTCGGAAAGTTGCCGAGGTCGATTTTTCGGGCGACGATTTCGCTGGTTCACTTGCCAACGGAACTGAATAAAATCAGCTCGCATCGGAAAGGAGTGGCTTGTTTACGCGTGCCCTTGGCAGCAGTTCACGCAGTGCGGTTCCTTGGCCGAGCAGTCAGTCAAAGCATGATTGTCCCCGCACTTGGAGCAGCGGCTTTGGATGTGGCAGTTTTTGGCCCCGTGGCTAAAGTTCAAGCAGTTAGAGCATTGCGTCACGTTCCGGTAGATCAGCTTGTACCGTTCCCATTGGACGACGTGGTATAAGAGGGCACGGATGCCCTGCAGTTCCTTCAGAGACGTGGAACCCTTGGGGAAGTGGACCAGGTACAGCTGGTCGCGGTACCGCTTATTGGAGTCTTGGCGCCTGATTTTGAAAATCTTCTCCAGCTTCCGAAGGATCGCCTTGAAGGGCTTGTCGGCCTCCATGTCATGGATGCAGTACTCTACCTCGTTGATGTTCAGGAATGCCTCCACCGCACGGTAGTGCTTGATAGTAGGGATGGTGATTTGGTATCCATCCGTGCACTGACGGAGGGTCACTTGTAGGCCTTGCTTGACATAGTAGTCAAGCTTCGGGTAGATGTTTTCCGGAAAGCTCTTTTTCTCCACGTCTTCCGCGAGGACCGCGAACCGATTGGTTTTGAGCACGCGCTTGCTCACGTTTTCTTCCTCGCATCTACTCGACGCTTTTGTGACCCGGAGGGTGTCGTCACCAGTTGACCAATTCTCAGGATCTAACCTTCCGCCAAAACCGAATCCTCTAAATGTTAAACACCACACTGATCATACGTGAAAACAGAATGATTTACCAGTGCTATCAGAGCCGTATCGAACCAGGCTCGTTACCGATCAACGCGTTCGTGTCACTCTTCGTATTTTCCGATTCATGTCATCTCGTCGTGGGGTAATCTCGGCTCGTGCGTTTCTCGGCCGCACTCCCGAAGTTCGTTCTCTACCCTCCACATGTATAACTTCTATCAAATTCCTCTTTAGCAATACATTTCAGTTGCTTTTTTTTTCTCGAACACACTTTCGACCCATACCTTTACCGTACACACTGCTTCGGTCAAATTCGTGTGTATGACCGCTCGCTCTTAACACTTCATCCGTATCTACCCGAACAAAATTCAATCCCTTGCGTTATATGAGTATTTGTTATGACACACGTTTACAATTTTTACCGCGATACCTTTATCTGCTACACTGACGATAGATGAAGCGCGGGACAACGCGAGAAAAACAACGTCAAGAACAAATATGAGCACTGAAAAGAAGTCCGACCTAATCGGCGAACACGATTGATGATGGCTGTGTTGATATGTCGCGCAATGCGAAACGTTATACCTTTTCCGATACGCACTAGAAACACGTGGAATGTACTAGGCGCATCGGGTGATGAAGATGGCTGACGATGACGATCACCCGCACTGCACCTGGTAGCATTCTCTCTCTCTTTCTCGCTCTTGGTTGGTCGGGTACTCACTTTAGGTAATCTTCGCTCTCCTGCACCGCATACTCTCGCTTACAGGCGTCAGGCGTAAACAAACTGGCCCTCAATGATGCCAAAGTGTGCACGGAAAAATAGTTTACCTAATTTTTTGAATTGACATTACCTAAAATTAAATATATCCATAATAAATCTTTGAGCTGTTTAGTGGAATACTTATAAGTAGATGAAAAACCGAACTTAGTACTATACCATTCAATGCCACTAGAGTTCATATCCTTCGACAGATACGCGACACTTCGACCCGAACTGTAAGGCCGTCTTCAGGTCTTGGAAATTTAGCCAAATTTGGGTTTTTTGGGTTCAACTACGGCTGAGACAACTCAGGTTTGAGAAAATCCGCGTTGCCGTGTGCTCCTGCTGCTAAAGTATGTCGATTGGAGGAAAGGTGGGCCACGATGCACTGATGGGTTTTGGCATTCCTGATTCTCAACTCTTCAGTCCGCAAAACGTGTATTATCGTTTTATTAGCGCAAGACCAAAGATTTAAGCGCAATTGGTAACATTTAAGCTCAAGGAAAATGTGAATTCGATTAAAGTAAGTCAAATCTGAATCTTGCTTGAAAATGAGTACAATCAACACTTTCTATCGTATCCAGCTTTTTATGAGCTTTAATGGCGCAAACATATGATATGATAGGAATCAGTTGATTTGGCGTGGTGGTTTTATATTGAACGGACCCATGTAATCAACAAATCGTTTCATCACTACCAAAAAGTGAGCCTGTTTGCAGCAGCCTTGAGAGCTCCTTAAAGCTGAATAGAATATATATTTATAAATTGACGCTTACATTGAGCTGTTCGGTAATCCAATCCGCATGGTTATGAAATTAATTAACTCATTACGCGTGGTAAAGATGGACAAATTATGGGTGAAATTATGAAAAAAAAATCCACCTCCTCGGCTGCATTTTTTCATAATTCCACCCATAATTTGTCCATCTTTACCACGCGTAATGAGTTAAATAATTCAATAACCATGCGGATTGGATTACTGAACAGCTCAATATAAGCGTCAATTTATATTAGAGTGTTACTGCCTCTCTGTAGTAGTCATGTCGTCACTTGAGTGAGAACGACACGTTGATAGCCTTCCACATCTTTACTCTTTCAACACTAAACAAATCGCACTCGCTCTGCTCGCGTGTGTAGTAACATGAGATGGATGGATATGGGTTATGAAAGGGGTCTGCGTAATCTGTGGGGATTTGAATTCTAAACTTGTAATTGGGTCAGTTATTGGATCACCAAGTGGTTCGGTAGCTTAGTTGGTAAAGCGCTCGTCTAGCATACAAGAGTCCTGGGTACAAATCCCAGCCAGCACGTGGATTTTTCTTCATAATTTCACCCATAATTTGTCTATCTTTACCATGCATAATGAGTTAATTAATTTAATATATTAACAATTTTTATTTTTTTCATGCATTTTACAAAATACATACGATATAGTAATTTATGCGTTGAAAATAGTAAACATTAGAAACATTGAAATATTTCATAAAAATATAAAGTGAGAGAGGTAACCATGTATACGAAGCTTAAATAGATAGTATAGATTAGAGAGTTATCAAATTAAAACATGTTAAAAGATCTGGTTTTGAGCAACCCAAATCAAACCAATTGTGATTTTGAAAATAGATGGGTACGAACAGTGCCTAGATATATCAAACCAATAAGGTCAGGTGATAGCTTTGGCTGGGTTTTATATCTTAATTCTCAACACAGATAGATCAGAAGCAACACTAAGCTTATAAACAAAGATGGTTAAAAGAAAAAAGACGAACGAATCCTGATTTTGCCATATATTTTGCCGACGACACGCTATTCATGTAACACTACTGCCATCTGTTGAGTCAAAAGCACGTAAACATTTTTTTCGGGCTAGTATAAGATCATCGTGTAATTGTAAAACAATGGACCTATGCACGGGTTCACTCTTTGACGTTTGAGCGGTGCCGTGTTATTTATGTGGCCATGGCAACGAGTGAATTCGGCACCGCTCAAACGTCAAATTAGTGAACTCGTGCATCGGTCCATGATAAAGAGGAAGAAATCAAAACAAACACTCTTAAAAAAGTTACACAAAAAGTACGATTTACACAGAATTAAGCTCTTCTAGACCAACACAAAATTTGTGAAATTTTTACCCATTCTAAGAAATCGCTTCTGTGCTGGGTTCTTCTTCTTTTTCTTTCATTTTATGGCATCCAGAGATGATTGGAAATATCGAGCAACCCCGTGTGAGCTGAGTAACTTTTTTTAAACGTGAATGTCATAACCGAACACCTCGACACTGGTGGCCACTAGAGATGGTCGGGTTTGACATTTTTCAAACCTGAACCCGACCCGTACCCGACTTATTATATTTCTTCAAACCCGGACCCGACCCGAACCCGAGACAATAATTGTAAAGCAAACCCGAACCCGACCCGAAACCCGAAAAAGTTTTCTAAGAAAAATCCGAATAAAACCCGAGTTTAAAATAATGATAAATCCATCGTGTCTGATGCACACGAAAGCTATCAGATTTTTACTCTGTTCACAATTCTCACCAAACCCGAACCAAACCCGGCTAAACCCGACTTTTTTCAAGCCCGAACCCGACCCGTACCCGATTATTTTGTAGCCTTTAAACCCGATCCGAACCCGAATCCGAAATATTTTAAATTTTCAAACCCGAACCCGACCCGAACCCGTCGGGTTGTGTTGAATTCAAAGCAGATGATGGATAGAAAAATATTACCGTAAAACGGGGTAACTTTGATAATGCGGGTAACTTTGATAGTGCGAGACCCACAACATATTAAACGAAATAACGAAGTTTCTGTTAATCAGTTAAGCGAAACGAATGCCATAGTAAAGAGTATTAGTATGACACTTCATGTCAAAGCTATTTTCGTTTGAATCAAGTGTATTTGAGGATTTATATGCAAATATTAAAAATTTATAAGATTTTAGCATTTTTGCAACACTTACAAACAATCTGTTCTACGATCACTATTTCATGAAGTCATAATGAGTTCGTCACTTATTCTTGACGGCCTAGTTATAGTAGAACACGAATTCAGTCTCAAATCTCTTAAACAGGGACCATTTTTGTAATGTAAGTCAGAAATTTTCATGTAGCGTTAAACGCCTAGAGGTATGTAACGCCCTATAAATGTTCCGTAATTCATTCATTTTTGTTTGATTTATACTCCATTATCAAAGTTACCCCAAAACAGAAAACCAACTTTTGATTATATGAAAAATAATATATCTATTCAAAATAAATCTTTTGGCTATCAATCAAACGCAATCGATAGCTAGGATGTCAGTACTTGTTTTAAAAATATAAATTGTAATTCTTTGAAACAGAATGCATAAATATTGAAGTTTTCTTCGAAAAAACTATCAAAGTTACCCCGTTTTACGGTACACGAGAATTATAATAAGTCTTCGAGCTGATTAGTGCGCGTATTTCGACCTCAACTGTAAGGCCGTCTTCGATGCCGTGTACTAGATTTGACATAGTACACGACACTGAAGACGGCCATACAATTAAGTCGAAATACGCGTATATGTCAAAAGATACAAACTCTAGTGGAATCAAATGGTGTAGTACTAGATTCGGTTTTTATCTATTTAGTGCACGAAATTTTAAAGGTAGCGCTAGCGTTTAGAAATTCTTGATGGTCCGAATTAAAAGAGAGTTCGAATTGGACCAGATTGCCCTATATGACTAGGAAGAATATGGGCTAATTTTTATTATCTATGGGCTAATCTTATTTTCTATCAATTAGTATAATTTGGTAAAAAATAATTAGTTTGAATTATGAATTGTGAGTAATTTATGTGATTGTTTTCAGGTTTGACACCTCAAGATTTCCATCATCCAGAAATGCTAGGAGAATGCATGTTATTATCAATCCTCATTCTAACAAATAGGAAATAAACTTGCATAATCGTCATCTGAAATACGATACAGCAACCGTTGGTCATCTTAGTCCCAGCTGCAACCTTATCAGTCTTACGCAAAGTGATTCATCACTCTGTAAACATAGGCATCAACCGAAACAACTTTCATTTTGAGCATCTGTAAACCTCAAACCGCCACGCATGCCTTCACCTATGAGGAGTCTGCTATGAGCAACGTTAATCGATCATTAACGTTTCAAGCGGCAGACCCAGCGAAATAAACTGAGAAGCGCGAGCATAGGAACAAACGCGATGACAACTGGACGGGACAAGTTGAATGACATCTCCTCGACGACGACGACGCTAGGCTTGGATGTAGGTAGCAAACGCGAAGATGACCGAACCGCTGATCCGCGCTCTCGGGGGTAATCGCTATAATCGGTTTATCGCGTCCGTTGAATCACAGATAATGGTGCCTATTACGACGACAAGCCGAAATTGTGTTGGGGTCCCATCCTCCGGCCTGATCGGATCGTAAATCAAACGATCGCGTCTGTCAATCGGGGAAACGATGACCGAGCGCGCGCGCGCCAATGTTTTGATTTCGGATGAATAACGATCGAATGCGGCGCGCGATCTCCTTCAACCAATGCAAACACGCTAAGCAGCACTCGAAACATCTGATGAGGCGAATTTCCGCCGCCGCCAACGCCACAGGGGAAAGCACACGCACTTCAGTTGAGGTTATTCTTCCGCGAGAAGTGTTTTGACGCGAGTAGACGAGACTTGTCCTCCAAAATTTGGAGAGTGACCTACGCGTGAAGACCGATCGATTTCTGGTGTGATGAAGTGCCGGACTTCATTTGGAAGGTTACAGCTTTGGGTGTTTCGGAGTTGCTTGATCGCGATGATATAATACTCAATGATTCAAATAATTTGAAAAGTGGGTCTGAAGTGGATCGAACTGTTGGATTAGCTAGGCTAGTTTATCGGACATGGATCGAATCCATAGAGAGCTGGTAACCCAGTTTACCTACTGCACCACATTGATTGACTTGACGCGTTACAGCGGACCGAAGTGGAAATCACTTCCTCGTTGCGTCTCAATAGTTCAATTCACGAGAGAAACCAACCGCTAATAGGCGGCTAATGCAGGGAAAGGTACGCGAGATTTACCTACATACCGGAATCGCGGATCACACTGGCGGATTAGAGTCGACTTTATGCAGTCTCTGCGCCAGCTTCAGGTGGTTCGTTGACCACCTCGTCGGCCAGGGATGAAGTCCCATTCAGACGCTGTTTGCCGATGCACTCAACTGCGCAACTGCAAGCAGCTTCACAGCATTTGATTGGCAATAAACTAGCAAATATTGTCCGTTTAATTTCGCGTAACAATTTGTTTGCTAACAGCACCTCACTAGAAGATCGTAAAGTAGCAACTTCAGAGTGGCAGTGCGAAGACCTCGACGAATGCAAATATTTTACTACTGCTAGGTACCAATGTGCCCAGGATTACTATGCTTCGCTTAGGCACGCATCTCGTAATCGGAGATATTAGTCGGAGAGGTTCCATAAAATATACGGCGTTGGAAGCTCCCTCAAGGCAGTTCAGTGTGTAACGAGAGTGAGTCTGTGAAATAAGGAAGCTTTTCGCGGCTTAGAAGACGAGATGGGCCGACTGAGGAAATGTGTGTATGTCAATTGCACGGGAATAGCCGTCGACCGGTTTGTCTGGGGGTCGTCCTGTTGCTGCAGGTGAGTTATCTGATAGCACCGTAGATTGCACTGGTAATTTCACGTTGAAGGTTTACGTCATCAGTAGATAGGTCCAGGAAGGCACTGGAGAATTATATATGAAGTAATTTGTCAATCCCATTGGTTCTTGTGTTTGATCATTTGATTGCGTTGCCTGGTCCTGTGGAGGCGATCCATGCAAAGCAATGATGGAGAAGGAATTTGGATCGCATCACCGATTTTGGCACACAGGGGGGTCTGGTTCCCTCCAGAATCATCCAGCCACCCCCCACCGCAGAATGTTTGATAATAATAAAAAATATAATATGAAGCAATATTTCCTCAAATAATGTACATGAATCTAGTTATGGACAAAAAACTTTTCAGTAGTTACGTTAGTTAGAAAACCTCGCTTGTCTTACATAGCATCAGCGTGTCGGTTCTGACTTCGGATAATTGCGTTACAACCGAAAGCTTAACCGTCCAGTCGTCGATCGATTGGTTACTGTTAGAACTAGCTTCTTGTTGTATGCGATAAGCGCAATTTTTTGACATCTCCATTGCAAAAAACTACCGTAATAAAAAAGGGAGAATGATTTCCAAAATTCTTTTTATGATTTCTAAACAATCCGAGTCCCATGCTGTTTAAACATGAAGCAGCATATTCACTACATTATGATTTTTCATGTTTTTAGAGGACGCCCTGCTCAAAGTATCCGGTGAATATGATTTCCCTTCTGAGAATTCACTAAAGAAAACCTTAAATTATCATAAACTTATTTTATCTGCGTAAAAATAATTGAGAAAATAGGCAAATTTACTAAAGGGAATTCTCAGACAATACATAGCGGGAATTTATGTCGAAAAATAAGGCTTAACTTCTAAGAAATTCCGGCATGGCCAAGTTTTCTTCAGCTGAATGGTTGAAATTTAATCTGGCGTCAAAAGAGATAAAGAATTGGCCATAGTGTTTCGTTTCAGCAATAATTTCTCTCATTTTTTCAAGTATTTTCACATGAATAAATTTAATGCTTAAACTACATTTTTTACAAGAAAACTTATTATTTCATAACAGCCATTCCATGAAAAACCAATCTAGTGGGTCACCGAATTCCGTGAAAATTTGCTATTATGTTCCTTATCCGAAATAAGGATACACGTGTTTTTGAAATTTTTGATTATAGTGACCATATCCGAAATAAGATGATCAGAAAAATCACGATATTGCAAAATTTTTAATATTAAAAAACTTATAACTTTTGAACCGCTTGACCGATTTTAATTTTTTTAGACGAAATGAAAGCTAAAGATTTTGACTTCTCCAGAAAAATATATAATTTCACAAACATTGCTTTTTTCTACATGTGTGTTTTGCAGGCTTTGGGACCAAAGGAATTATTGCTGTTCTCATTTTTTCTTGAAAGTTCAGAAAATTTTACGTAAACTGCCAAATTTTCAGTGGAGTATGTTTTCAGTTTTTGAAATATATTTTTTGGAAATAAAAAATCAGTCATTTTTTTATCGGCACACACTGTAGGTCTCAGCGCATTACATATTTCATTTAAAAAAAATCATAACTTTTGAACAACTTAACCGACTTCCAATCTTTTTAATGGAATGAAAGCTTAAGATTTCTAAGGAAAAAAATAACATGAAAATATACGAAAATTTTTAGTATTTTAGAAAAAACTTGAAATTTTTTCATGTTATTTTTTTTTTCAGTGTTTTATAATTTTTTTCTGGAAAGCTGAAATGTTAAGATTTTATTCTATAAAAAAAATAGAAATCGGTTGAGCTGTTCAAAAGTTATGATTTTTTTTAAATAACAAAATCTAATTTGCTGAGATCTACAGTGTGTGCCGATAAAAAAAAATGCTGTTTTTTTTTTTATTTAAAAATAATATATCTTAAAAATTAAAAACCATACAGCGCTAAAAATTTTAAAGAAAACGTGAAATTTTCTGAACTTTCAAGAAAAAATGAGAACATAAATGGCCCTTTTGGTCCCAAGTCCTTCAAAACACAAAAAAACGGAAATTTTTGATTCATATTTTCATGCAAAAAACATTTTTTGTGAAACTTTATATATTTATTGAAATCTTTAGCTTTCATTTCGTCCAAGAAAACATGAAATCGGTCAAGCAGTTAAAAAGTTATGATTTTATGAAAAAAAAATTACATTTTGCAAGTCTCGATTTTTGGGTCACCCTATTTTGGATTCGAAATACGTTTTCCATACTTTCAAAGTTAAATTCTCCTGGTGGACAAGCAATCTTTCTATGTCCACTTTTTATTAGCAAATTGACTCCGGTATATGTTGCCGGATTTACCTAAAAAATGTAACTTTATCTTTCAAAGGTTCAGTTTTCTCTCGCGATTCCTCCAAAAATCAATGATTCTGGCAAATCTTATACTGAGATATTTCGCTATAAGTTCTAGTTCTCTGAATTTCTCTAAATAGTTTTCTCAGAAAGTTTTTGCATTGTCTCTTGCCTTTAAATCTTCAGAGGAAAACTGTTGTAAAACCCCAAAAAAACTTTTGCTTCCGAAATGTGCATAGCTGAAAAGGAATCTGTAAAGAAACATGTAGCAAAACATCTGGGAAATGGGAAAGGATTTATTATGATATTCATAAATAAACTTTATTGATGTTCGTTGAAACACTTCTTTAGGAATAAAATTATTAATTGATGGCAGAATCCATAGTCTTGGTTTGAATTTGAGTGCGATATGTGGGCGGAATGTCTAGAGGCTCTCTGGCAGAATTCAAGAAAACCAAAAGTCAAGGAAGAATAGATTTCAAGTATAATGCTCAAAGAAGATTCTGATGGAACTTCTTGAGTTTTTTTTTATATGTGAATTCATAAGAGAGGTTTTAACAATTCTGTAATTTACTTATAGAGAAACAATTAAAAATTACCTTTTTTGTACTCATCTATTGTTCTACCTGCTTCAACATTTTGTTGTTTCTTTTCCCTTTGCTCGATGCTTTGTGGAATTTTGTACACAAATCTTTCCGTACTCCAATAAGCAATGTTTCTAATAATATAAAAAGGTAAATTATAGAAGTTTCGATAAATAGCATAATTCTCATACGTATGGTTTAGAGATGGGCAAAAAGAATCGGTGCCAGTCAAAAGATTCGGATCACTCAAAAGAACTTGTGATCCATGGCTCTTTTTTGGCAAGAGTCGGTTCATTTGATCAGCACGAATCAGACAAAAATCAGCAAACCCGGAAAAGAACGAACCGATTATTTTCCCATATTCTCTTTCGTTTGTTTCTCGATCATATTATTCCACTTGACACGTGTCTTGCTTTGCGCGCCACGTCACACATGCAAGCACAGTTTTCGGCTGCACCGTGCTCTCCGCGCTCTCAGCATAGACAGATGAATTTGCCCCACTTGCACACAAGAAGATGTAAGATAGAAAAAAAGTGCCCACATGAATGGCAAGAACATTGTTTGCTTCTTCTCTTTGGTTCGGGTAGGGGAAATCAGCCAAGTGTATCGTGAGTTCCTGGGGAAGAATGTACGAAGAATGAGAGAGAGAAAGTTTCGAAAGGAACGGCGCATATCGCGCAACAGAGAGTGAACCGCTCTTTTCCCGTTCGCTCGGTTCAGTTCGCTCTTTTTTTGCGAGCCGCTGAGCTCACTGAAATGAGCCATTTTGCCCATCTCTAGTACATTTCCGAAAGTCCATCAGGAATTCTTCAACATTTTTTAAAGTAAATGAAAAGTTTCCCCTAAGATTTCAATCCACAATATATCTTCGGAAATGTTCTTGAAAAATAAGCGTTAAGCTTCTACAGTACTACAAAATAATCGATAATTGACCCTTCAAATAAAATTGTTTGGAATTTCTAGAAGTAGAAAAAATGGGTTCTACATCAAATGTACACCATAGTATCATGAAACTTCGGAATTCATACAAAATATTAACTAAGATTTTAATTGCAAATATTTTCAATAAATTTCTATCCGTTTCAACACCAATCATTTTCTATTATAAAAGACGAAGAAAAAGAACAAGATTTTTTGTAGTAAATCCTACAATAGCCATCTAAGTTTTTCTGTGAGGTACATTGTCAACAATTTTCAGAAATTTTACGGTTTAATTCTTGCATTTTACGACATGAATTTAGTAATTATTCCGAATTATTTTGAAATTGCAATAATCAAAAAAGTACTAACAAAGTTCTTAAAAATCATTTAATGAATGTATTCCTCTAGGGATCTGATATGGAGTGATTCGTAGAGGAATTTGTAAAGCAACCCCTAAACAATATTGTGATATTTCTGATGTTCTTTTTAAACAAAAAATAATGGAGAGTGGATAAATTTTAAAATGCTATTGATGGAAGAATTCTGAAATTACCATTCGAAAAAAAATGGAGTTATTTCTAGAACCCAAAAAGAATACTTGATGGAAATTCTGGAAATACGGAGTCATTCAAGAATGAATTGCCTTATATAGATTCACTTAAATCTGTTTAAAATTTCTTCAAAAAATTCACAAAAGAATCGTTAGAACGCTTAAAAAAAATATTTAGATGAATTTTTCGGAAGAATCTGAACCAAAAAAATCAGATAGATCTGTAGAGAACTTCTCTGAGAAATCATATATAACATTGTCTCTATTGAATTCTTTTTAAAAGCTCATGAAATTCTTGTGGAAAATTTGTTTTTTGAGAATTTTATTTTGTTAGACTCCCAGAAAACATATATCCTTAGTAATTCCCAAACAAGATTCTACCCCATTACCCCGCATTACATCACCCCGAATGGTATTTCCCAGAATTCGAGGTAATGGCATTCGGGTTAATGGCATTCGGGGTAATGGGGTAGAATCCCCAAACAAATTATTAATGAACAACCGGAGGATACTTTAAACTAACAATTGGAATTTATATGTAATGCGCTGGGCTTTCCAAAAGAAATGATTAAATGAATTTCTAATGCATTCTCTGGCAGAGTTCTCAAAGAGATTATTCGAGCAACTCGATTAAGACTTTTCGAGAAATTTTCTGGTGAGATCAGAAAGTCTGGGAATGATTTTTCGTGGGAATCCCAGGACGAACTCAGTGAAAGCTGGGGAAGGGATTCTTGAAAAAAAGCACTAAAAAGTACGAAAAAAAATCATACAGAAATTCCCGTAGGAATTCTCAAAGAAATCCCTTCAAAGTACATGGTGGAATACCTGGAAGGTGTTTGAAAGAATCACAAAGGACATCCCTTGTGAACTTGTGAACTTTTTTGACTGGATTACATAAAGAATTATTCTTTTCCGAAGCGAAAATTGAAATTTACAAATTTCACTGATGTGATGCGAAATGAGACAAAATAACAAATAAATAAAATCAATACAAATCTGTTAAAACTACAAAATTTGTAAAAATATTGATTATTGTGACCGACATTACTTCTGTTAAACAAATATTTGCTAGGCCCCTTTAGACTCCCTCTAGAAAAAAAAATCCTAGCAAAAACTGTTCTATTTTCATATACCCAACTAAGCAAGCGCTATTGCAATAGGGTTGTAGAGCCAATGAGAGAAAAAACATAGATGTTTGAAAGTTTTTCATACTTCGGAAGCTCCATTCCAAGTTCGAAATTCCTTCTCCAATACACATCTTGAAAATTGCCGTTTAGTTTCACATTTATTGGTTGAATGTTTCCGTTGGAATTTCAGACTAGTCTCAACAGTTGAAAATTTTCGCCTGAACTATAACAGGTTATCTGCCATAGGGTTTTATAGATCTTCCCATTAAAACTATGTCAGAAAAAAATATATATTATTTAATTTCAAAGCAAATCTCAAAAAATATTATCAGTGCATATTTTAAACGATCATTTCCTTGTCCTAAGAGTATGATTTGAAATGGCAATTTGTTTCCCTTTCTAGCAATTAAAAACCCTCGCTGTCACTAAATCAGTCTAAATTATCACGGAAGTACAGCTACATTGCCACTCGATTAATTTCTCCACCATTTCTACTGCAGCTATCTCGCATCTGATCGAATCCCAACCAAATCACTCACTAAATCGAGCCATCAATCACCGACCAAACTAGCCATCGCAAATCGCGACACAAGCGATCCTCTTTCGAATGAGCCTGCAATAAAACAAATGAGTGTACCCCCCTTGTGCTCGCTTGCGCAGCTCTAGTTGCAGTAAGTGGTCGGTTGACTCTCATGTCCAGATACTCTGAAATTGAATAATGATCCAATCCGTCATCGGCAATGCAGTAGATCGATTGCCCCCCATCGACGAGAGTGACCACCTCCTGGGAAATAGATTCCACTAATTATATCAATCTTGTCAAATGTTCGCCACTCGGCTCGACTGACTGGAACATGGGCGTAGGCAGGATTGCCATCAGAGGAGGGTGGATACCTCCAAATGCGTTCTTCTATATTATATCTTCTATCTTCTATCTTGTATCTTCTATCTTCTATCTAATTTACAAAGAATTCTCATGTGAAGTCCCGACAAAATATGTGTAGGAATCGCAGATTTAATCTACCGTTTTGATTCATATTACGGACAGCTTCAAATTCCGGACACTCTACTTTGTATGAGAAACATTTCACGCAAAATGTTTCAATTTTTGCTGTTCAAAAGTTCTCAATTTCAAGGCTCGTTTTAGTAATCTTTTTCCATAAATATCTTTAAAAATTTATAATGTCCAACTACCTTAGCTGTCTCTTTGGTGGTTTAACGATTTCGATTGATTATTTGACTGTTCCATTAATGATTATCATGAGCTGTCCGGAATTCGATTCAAAGTGTCCGGAATATGAGGCAAAAGTGAGGAAGCGTCCGGAATAAGAATCATGAAAAGGCCACACATTTTGATTTATTTAAAATTATTGAAGTTGCGGAAGCGTATTCTTCACCCACCGTTCGAAAGTAAAGGGCTTCCGACGCTCGATAGCGCTAAGAAATCATACAGAATGATTTATTTTGTATGCTCTATGCTGGGTTATATTTCCCTGAGTCCTTAAGTGTCCGTAATATGAATCAAAACGGTATAAACAAATTTGAAGATTCTTTAAAATATTAGGTTAACTGCCGGAGTAATTCAAGTTAGAAATTCTGTCAAAATTTCATTTAAACAGTTGGAGGAATTTTTAACGGAACCCTAAGAGAGATTCCTTGACAAATTCAGCGACTATCGTTCTTGAATGTATTTATTTTGGGATAACTATTAAAAGCTGGCATGATCCCTGACTGAATTTAGGTGGATTTCAGTATAATATTTATTTAGAATCCTTGCAAGACCCATGGCGATTTCCTAACAAAATCTTTAACTGATTCCAGGTGTGATCCTTAGTAGGCCGTTTTCAGTTGATGTTCAAAAACACTCCAACTTTAAAACTTCTTAGAGAATCAGTTTAGTTTATTATCTTTTTTATTGATCATGAGGGGCAACTCCCCCTTAGCTTCGTCCATGAACTGAACTACCCGGTGGAAATCGTAAATCTCACCGACGACCATCAGATCAGCGGCTCGACGATTCGACGATTAGCAGGAAATTCACCTGGTAGACGTCGCATTTTCTTCCGTTCCGTGTCGCTCCGGGGTTCGGTGATCCGTGAAATTGCAATAAATCACTAGAGAAAAAAAATGTGCTATAGACTCACTAGAGCGTGAGTAGTTCCGCGTTTGGTTAATTGATTCGATTTTTGGGCGGTTTTTCGAAAGTGAAAACCAACCTTGTGCTGTGTGTCTTTCGGCGGATTGCCGAAAAAACAAGAAGCCGGAAACCGGTCGGGTTGGGAAAAGTGGTTGAGGTTGTTTATTTTTTTCTGAAAAAGTAAACGCGTTTATTGTTGACCATTAAACACTACTATAACAATAACATTGTACGATCAGATATATTTTTAATTGCCAATTAAGATCGTTGCAAGAGAAGGTGGTTTTCGATTTCATCCTCTCACAATTGGGAACGCTCAAAATTTCGCCAATCGCGATCAATGATCCGTCAAAACAGCGAAATGAAAAATTTAACCAAAAAAAAATATGGCAACTGCATCAGGTTTAAGTCGTCAAGATCACGCCGAGTCGGGGTCCGTGGGCAGAGACCGGCATTCGAGAGCCGCACCACCATCAAGTCAGGGTGAAAGCTGAATTCATTCTCCGACGACGCCAGATCTTCACGAGATCACAGCACTATGGGCTTGAAATAAAAATCCAAAAAACTTTATTCTTCTTCTTTTGGGCATTATACGTCCTTTCTGGGACAGAGCCTGCTTCTGTTCTAGTTGCTAGTGTTCTTATGGCACTTCCACAGATATTAACTAAGAGCTTTCTTTGCCAAAGTTGCCATTTTCACATTTGTATATCGTTTGGCAGGTACGATTATTCTCTATGCCCAGGGAAGTCAAGGAAATTTTCACTACGAAAAGAACCTGGTCCGACCAGGAATCGAACCCAGACATCTTCAGCATGGCTTTTCTTTGTAGCCACTTACTCTAACCACTCGGCTAAGGAAGGCCCCAAATGTTTCATTATACTTTTAATTAATTATATGAAATAAAAGCGAATTTTGATAAACAAACAACTAAATTAAAAATGTTTCTAAATAACCTCAAACACGACATTTTTGTTTAGTTTTTGATTCGTGTTCACTATGCTTGGAGTTTTGTCACGAAACTTAGATATCCAACCCATTGTGCAAAGACTCGTTAAAAGCACGCATCTGCCGGTGCCTCGCCGCCACCGCAGACGGTTGCCTTCCTTGTGCCAGGGACAACCATTGGAGGCACTTTTCTCTCGCAAGAAAAAAGATCGGTTCAGCCGATGGCCGAGTAGACAAGTGTACGACATGATTGGCACATTTTTGTCGTCCATTATTGGGCTGTTGCTGCAAATGTTTTGTTTTCTATTTAATAAGACAATTAAAATTCTCATTTTCACTTCTACTGTTTCGATCTGCGGTTGGTTAAAGAGGCGTGAGATTTATAAGTAGGGAAAGTGTACCAGTTATGGCCATAGTTGTTCCCTATTTGGCCATATGTGACATTTTGATAAATTTCACATTGTAAATCTTTTTGAATGCTTTAACATCAAGTTTAATCTCAAATCTAACTGCTACAACACACAAAAAATTTCAAAATTTGAAGACATTAAAGACCACGTATGGCGAAAAAGGGAACCACTATGTCCATAACTGGTACACTTACCCTATTTATGAGAGACCAAAGTGCAATGGATGAATTTAAAGGTTTTAGTTTCTATCGTTTTCATTTTTAACTTTTTCACGTTACATTTATGTTAAGCTGAGGATGAATTGACCATTTAAAGAAAAATTTCAACAACACTGAAAACACCTTCATAGTATTCTAGAGAAATCCTATGATCTGTAAGACTTTCTTCAGAAACAACTTTCTAAATTCGAGAACTATCATAAAATCTCCATATCACCAAAATAAGACCATGGGCTTAATTTTGAAGTAAATTTGCATCAAAAAGTCAATGTAGTGAACTTTCTAAGGTTAAAACTATTAGTTTTCATTATCACCTTATTTATTAATAATTCTGTCGAAAAGTTACACAGTTTAGCGATAAACTAAAGAACGAGCGCTTATGATAGACGACCGTATGTATCCCTGTTCAGGTCAACACCAAGGCGGGTTCAGCTCCTCCTGGCTCTCTGTCTCCTGGCCGCTCGTACTCTTACAATGCCTTGGTCAAAACTACTCTCCAACTCCGATGATCAAAAATGAGAGGCAATGATCGTTCGTCAAAGTCCAGGCCAGGCATGTTCACAGCGTCATCTCTCTTTTACTCGATATTCTGTATCTCGATATATTTAAATATATTTCCCCTAACTCGATGGAATACGCGGTCCCTTCAATTTAGCATGCTTTGATACCTCTGTAAGTCGATACCTCTCTAACTCGATGTTCCCTAACTCGATGCTACCTGTTCCAGTTTTCCAAGTGAATTTACCTCTCTAATTCGATATTTTCATGAAAAGTTCCAAATGTCCTCCAAATGTTAAAAAAAATTAAGAATTTGAATATTATGACTAAATTGTTGGTAAAATTGAGGTTTACTGCCTATTTCTGGGTGATAAAATTTTAAATTTTTGCCGAACGGTAAAAAAGTGTCACATAGGTAAATGTGGTAAAATTTTATTATATTGCACATTTAAATTCTCTTAAGGTCCCTTCAATATCGAGTAAGGGAGAGTTAACTGTATTTCGACCAGAGCTTAGACGAATTAATGAATGGCATGAAAATTCTCTGTAGAAGGAAAGAGAGGCAGATAGAAAATAGTCATAAATTTCTGCTTTACTTTACTCATCTTGATCCGATACAAGGCTGGTTCATTGTACTCTGTAGCCAGAGCTGGATTCGCCTTGATCCGATAGAGGGAACAAACTTGTACGCTCACAACAATAGGCTAGGAGTAAAGGACAATCAAAGATGAACCTATTATTCAAATACTTATTAAATGTCATATAAAATCTACTTTCTCTCAGCGATAAATTCATCCCTCCTTCATTCTAGGTGAAATACGTCCACTAGCCTATTATGAGTTAACATTTGATGCTTATTCAATGATCCATAGTTCATTTCACGGCAAGATTCTCTCTCTTTCGCTCTACAAGAAAATTTGTTTTTTTTTTTTCGTTCTCCTATAAGAGAGAACAAGAGCGATTTCCTGATGACGTTGCCACTTGCCAGTTTTGACGGCTCTTGCTTACTGCAAAGCTCTGCAAACAAAGAGATGAGCAAAATGAATCTGAGTCGTCGATAAGATCCGGATCACTCAATGAGTTACATGCATGGCCTGATTCGCTACTCACCGCACAGTAACGCACATGCACTAGTGTCTATGCACGAAAAATCGCTAAAAGGTAACGCGAAAAGTATTTGTATGGCGAAATTCATCTAACGAACTATTTCTCATAATTGGGAACTTTTTTCGAAAAAATGTTCGGTACCGGTTGTACGTAATAATAATGACTATCACGCCTACCGAATATTTTTTTTCGATTAATGCTATCATTTACGATAAACTTGAAGTTAGATGCCTTTTCCCATACAAAATAAAGCGAGAAAACTTCCGCTGATCAGCTGAGGGACAAGAGCAAAGAAGGTAATCCATTAAACGAGTGATCCGTCATTCTTTTTAGACGAGAGTCGGCTCATTTGATCAGCAGGCAGCACACAACGAATCAGAAAAAAAAGTGACCCGAAAAATTAACGAAACGATTCTTTTCCTTGTTCTCTTACGTGCGTTTCTCGGCCTTATCATAACGCTTGGCACGTGTATTGCATTGCACGCCACGTCACACATGCAAACACAATTTTCTGTAGATCCGCACTCTTAGCAAAGAGACACCCAACATTTAAGACCCAAGTAAAAATGAAGCAAATGTCAAACAGGAAAAAGCAGTGTTTGCCCTTGAAATAAACAAATCGAAAATAAATAAAATCACACAGCCAATTTTTTAGATTTTAACGGCGAAAACTGCTTTTCACTTTTGACATTTGCTCTATGCCTTAATTAGCCCCGCACACTAGAAACAGTTATACGAAAGCGAGCGCCGAGAGCATAATTTCGCTTTTCTCTTTGCTCGTTGATCTTTCACAGTTGATCGTCGAAAGAGGGAGCAAGAGATTAAGTTAAGAACAAGAGAGAAGGCTGAGCATCCGACAAGCAAGGCGTTTTCACAAGTGGTGGAAAACGGTGAGCAGAGTCTGTTCATACGCTACACGGTAAAAAATAAGCACGATGCTATCAATAGTTCTGCACTTGGATTTGCACTACTGTTAAATCACGACAATATCAAGGTAAAAGCACTTGAATTCAACGTTGTATGTTTTGATTTGAAATGAAAAAAAATTAACATAAACGTTTCCGCCTGACCCTGATTTGAACCTTCAATCTTCGGAGTGAAAGCCTTGTAGCCTACCTCGACACCAACTCGCATCTGTTGAAAGGTGTTGAATTGATTTCAATCAATTTCTACAACGAGCTGTCAAAGATTGCTTTCATATAAAAGACATTATGTTCAAAATCAACGACTATTCACTTCAGAGTGTGGTGCTAGAGACAGTAGAGTAAATCCAAAGCTAGAACCCTAGAACTCTTCAAATCATGATGATTGGTGTTTTGAATTGAACCAAGTGATCAATCCATTCAATCGAACGTGTTAATTTTTTACCGTGTACAGAAAAATGCTACCGCAACGGTGATTCCTTTTGTGCGATTTCATTTTTGCTTTCTTCGCTCACGAGCGCCTGAACACGAACGCTGTAGAGGGCATCGCACCATGCACGCACACATTTTCACATTTATTTTGTTCTGGTTCTCCAATGCAAGAATCTGTGATCAAATCGGTCGCTATTGGTTCGTTAGCGTGTGAGCGTAGATTCTGCTTAACATTGGTTCATTTTGCGCCCACCAACTGGGTTCACTAAAGGGTCACATTATGGACCGATGTACGAGTTCACTAAGTGGCTATCCATTAATTACGTAAGTGTTTATGGGGGGAGGGGGGTCTGAGATTTCTTACGCACCACACAATTTATTTTAATTTTCACACAAAAAATCTTACCATGGAATGAGGGGGGGGGGGGGGTTGAAAACCCCCGAAAATTGTCTTACGTAATAAATGGACCACCCCAAAAAAATAGTGAACTCGTACATCGGCCCACACTCACTTTGTAAAGAAATCTAGAAAGGGTAGATGAGGAAGAGTAGGCCGTTTTGTTTCTGATTGGTTGGAAATTCATGGAAAGATCTCTCAGAAGTATGGAATAGAAAGCTTATGAACGTGTTGAGTGAATAAATGGAATGTTACTGAAAAATCAGTACTATTTCTAAGAAAAGCTGAAATCTCAATATGTTTTTTTGTGATTTACTAAAAAACAACCTGTCAAACAATTAAGCAAACAACAATGTCATTTTTAAGTGTGTAGCTTATATGATGATAAATTTAATCATTTTTTATTTTTAGATTTTTAAGCATTCAAATAGTTTCAATTTAAATTCTAGACATATACTAGTTTCCACTTGAGCACTTATTTTAATTGCGCATAACTGTTCTATTCATCATGTTTCTATGAGATGATCATAATAATAATTAAAAAGATCTTAATCTTGATGATATCTTGTTTATTTCATTGATATTTCAAGAACAATTTCTCTTCCGCGGCTTTTTTTACTATTTATCACTGATACTAAACTCAATTTACATCATTTGTTTCAAATAATTCTAAAAATTCTAACCCAATACTGGAAGGGATAAACTCAGAAAACTGGCCATGTTTCTCATTTCTCATATAACATTGAGTATGATTCTTACACAACTCCCGGCTTGACATAAACTCCACAACGATAAAGAAATGAGTCGCTTTCTAGGTTTTTCTGACGAATAAAAGTGTAACTCAAAATCCACAACACAATTCCTCGGAATATTCGTGCATCGAAAGGCGAGGATTTTTTTTCTGGTACTCTCTCTCTCTTTCTTATGCTGCTATGCTCATATTTTTTCGCACAAACTCTTGAGTGACCCGTCCGAACAAAACAGGCCTCGCAAAGTTGGGATGGAACTCTTTTTTGAAGGAATGTTCCTCTTTTGTGTTTGGTGCCGCTGCTTTCTCGCTCATTTTTCGTTTGGCTCTAAAATTGGGACAGGGTTTTAGGACCCTATTCGGATATTCGTCGGAAATCCGAGAAGATTTCGTCAATCAAAATCACAACCATAAGATATTGTCAGGTATCCACTAAGCATATTTTCTGGAAGCTGCTAGTTATCGGCGTTGTGAAAATTTTCACCAAGAACTTTCCATAAACCTTGTCATATATCTGTTAGGAATCTTTGTAGAAATCTACAAAACGTCACTACGACGTATTCTGCCCTTCTAAACCTACTTGTCCCATGTTCTATGTAAACCTTATGAACTGCGAGAAAAATATGCGTAGAACGGTAGTGTATAAGTCGAAGATTTTACCACAAAACTTGTTGTTTTGAATAGAGGATTTTGGTTCTAACCTTATCTATAATTGTCAGGGTCCAGAGGATTTTTTTTAATTCTTCTTCTTCTTTCTGGCGTTACGTCCCAACTGGGACAAAGTCTGCTTCTCAGATTAGTGTTCTTATGAGCACTTCCACAGTTATTAACTGAGAGCTTTCTTTGCCGATTGACCATTTTTGCATGCGTATATCGTGTGGCAGGTACGAAGATACTCTATGCCCTGGGAATCGAGAAAATTTCCATTACGAAAAGTTCCTCGACCAGCGGGATTCGAACCCACGAACCCTCAGCATGGTCATGCTGAATAGCTGTGCGTTTACCGCTACGGCTATCTGGGCCGTATTTTTTTTAATTATCCCACCCAGAAAGTGAAAAAATCTGTCATCACAAATATGCTAAGAGTTGCATACCTCCAGCAACAATCTTAGTATAATTATCACGATCACATTGAAAAAAAAAATAAGAACGAAAATACGTTAAGTATGCCTGGCATTCAAAAATTTATTGACAAAATAACATTGTTAAAAAAATATCAACATTTGTGTCGTTTAAATAAATATTCGATATACCATTTATCTACAGTTCATTAAAAGATATTTTTTCTTGCAAAACAGCTAGGTAAGAAATTCGTGAAGGTAAGCCTTCACGGCCTCCTAGGGGTCCACGGACCACCGGTTGGGAAGCCTTGAACTAGAAGTTCTTAAACCCTCTTTTATTATTTGGTCCAACACGATTCCTTCCTGGAAGTAACTGTCTTAAACCTCCTTGTGCGATCTTTCCAAGAAATTCTCTCCAGGAGTTTCTCCAATGATTGTTTTAAAATTTTCTAGTTCTGTCAGATACTCTTTCTCATTTAACATGGAACTGGGATTTTTTGGTAATGTAACTAAAAATATAACAATTTCCTCTACCAAAGATAACTTATAGCAGCTATTGTTATAGCACTAGTTTACGGAAAAATTTTGCTTTGGTCAGCAGGTTGCTAATGTATCAGCCGTGAAAAAATGCGTAGGGTAAACAGGTATAATACGCACCCCCTAAGGAAAAACTGCTCTATCGCAGCAGCTAATGCATTACTTCTATAGTTTGTGATGTCAAGGTGTTATTTATTTGGTTGGTCATGCTCTCAATGCAACTTTATCTTGACAGGTAGCTTCCATGAAAGGTACAAGACGTTTTTTGTGAACGATCCAAATATTGACCCCTTTAAAGGAAAAGGTTGCACAGCACTGTAGAAATGTTTTCAATGAGAATTCCACCACGTGCTAAGCTTACAAGGGTCCATTAGCAGTCATCTTCCAGTAAAAGTGTTTTTGTAATAAGTACAATAGTGAAGAATGGGCTTTAATTTCAACGTGGCTTGCTTATCGCAAAATTTTAAGCCAAATCCAGATTTTCGATATTTTTGGAATTTTTATTCGGTGTTATCATAGTTATAATATGCACAACATGATTTTTTTTCGCGGATATTTAAGATATGCAATCAAATTTACGTGTAAAAAAGCCTCAATCCCCAATATGCCCCATGGCCGGTTGGGGCGCATTATCCCGATTTACCCTACAGTAGGTTGATGAAGTGTTGAATGTGAAGAAAACGGTTCCTTATTGGTTTCTGGCTCCTTTGCTCCAAAATGCTTTGATCACTTATGCTTCGAAGTAGAGTGACAAAACTGAGCGGTGCGCTTTTTCATTTTATCGATCACTAACGGATGCACAAGTCATGATTTTATTCATTTCATTTATGATTTCGAGCGATTATCAACAGAAATATAACGCGTATGTGTTGCGTTACTGGTGTATAAATAATGATAAAAAGAGTCTAAATCATGGTGTATTTACATAAGTTGAAAACACATTAGAAAGACAATTTACACCGTCTTCAGCCATGGGCTGCACGGACTGAACATAACTAACATTAGACAACGGACACCCGGAACGACGAGTAGACCAGAGAAGAATTCTTCGTTTGACGAAAAGTTTTCTCCTACTGGAGTGGGCATCGAACCCACACTCCATAACACAATACGCCTAAACCACTGACGCCGCTAACCGCACGGCTACGAAACCCACAATTCAATCAAGATATCATGATATTGGGATTCTGATTTCCGCTTGTGTAAGAACTGTTTCAGGGATCCTCAAGGAGATGTTCAAGTTATTCCTCCAAGAATGCTTCCTAGAAGTTACTTCATTGGGATTTTTCCAGAGGATTCTCTAACAATTTCTCCAGTGAGATATTGCAGAAATCCCATTAGCATGTATTCACTAATAATTCTTTAAATCATTGTTCTAGGAACACTTGAAGATATTTTTTTTCTATTCCATCAGAAACTGCTCCATAAGACGAGGTCCTATGGCATTCTGCAGAATTCAACAAAAATCCTTAAAGTAACTTCTATATGAGCAACTTCGTAACAACTTATTTAAAATCTTTTCAAGAACCTTTCCTATTTTTCAATTAATATCATGTAAAATAAAGAAGTTCAAAACATTTGGCCTCATACATAGTTTGGATGATTGTTGTTTTAGAATACCTCCGAATATAAATTGTCAGTTGTAAGTTTGGCGAATGGCTAAAACAGAAATTAGTTAAAATTTTTAAAGCAAGCTTTAGAATTTAAAATCAGCCACGTTCTGCATTTTCTTTCAATTTAAGCGGTACATACTCTTATCAACTTATAACTATCCCTGATAACCTCACGAATTCCTTTTATCATTTCCTATTGCTCGAGTCACAGCACTACAGTTCTCCGCCTACAAAATCATTCCAACCGAACGACCACGGTCAGGGTCTTTCTTCTCTACTTCTTCGACTGCCCAACTGTCTGACTGAGTTTTCAATTTATGGCTAAGTATAGCTACCAGCACCTTGGCTTCGAACTCTAAACGGCAAGATCACACCGAATGGGGTCTGTTTCATTTTTTTTTCTTACTTTTTTCCGTCTTAACTCTCTACAACCGGTCCCGTTTTGACACTGCCGACCAGAGTAAACAGAAATGCCTGGGGAATGATAGGCTTCTCCTACCCAGGCACGTGGCCGGCAGGGAACTTTCGCTTTCACGAGTATACAGGTTTCCTGCTTTTTTTTTCTTTTTGTTTTCCGATGGCATTCTCGGAGAAGTGATCATGGCAGACGCAGGGAACAAAATGAGCTTCTTTTAATTTCGGGGGGATTAACTTGTAGGAAATTTAAGCGAAGGAAGCTACTAGAAAACTCAATTAGTGTTGCGATTGTGATCTGATTTGAATATGAAGCTTTGGGAACATGAAGCGATCGTGTTCCACGTTGTCGTTCTACTTGTCCGGATAATCTCAATCATGTTCATTCTTCGATATGAACCAGTATGGGAATTGCTTGGTCACGTATGTAGAGCAGCATCTATTGGGCGAACTGGTTTCGTGTGATGTATGCAAAACACTTGAACAGTAGATATACTCAATGCAATGTTTGGGATGATATAGAGCTATCATAGCTTATCAGTACCGGAATTGACGTACCGGTTTTCGATGCCGGCCATGCTGACGGTTTGACGTTATGATATGCACTTGGTGCTTTATTTTTGGTTAACTTAAGGCATTCTTCGATGAGAAGCTGAAGATTGACATTATTGATTATAAAAAAATACCGTCGAGTGGGGTGACATGGTGATAACATGTTAATAGTTTCGAAGTATAGAGTACACTCTCAGAATGTTTACCGAAATCCCAACAGCCAAATTAAAAGTAAAAAGTTTTATAAAATAAGAAGTTATCAGAATTTTAACTGAACAATTTAATCTAATCAGTGATGCAATGTTCAAAACCGCCACAATGGCTGAAGCAGTACAAGTTGGTTAGAATTTACTAAAAAGATTATTGTTGGATTACGCTTCTCTCATGGATCAAAATAAAAAAAATAACAAATATATTAAACTGGAATGCTCGATCTTTGAATGGTAAAGAGTACGAGCTGTTAAACTTTCAAACAGCTAATAACATGCGTATTACGCAGTTATAACTAAATTTAATTGAAACTAGAATCCAAACCTAAAAGAGCCCCAAACTTTTTTGTTTAACATAATGATCGACTGAATGGAGCATGTGGTGAAGTTGCTATCATCATTCATAGGCGTATAAAACATCTTTTTTCGTCTTTGCGAACCAAAGTTTATGAAGCTTTGAGTGTTTCTGTTGAAACACAGCATGGTAAATATACTTTCATAGCTGTCTAGGTATTTGCCTTTTCAATGCACTGGGCATTTCATTTGCTTCAAAATGACTTGCGGTAATTTACTCGCAATAAGAAATTTGTTTGCCATTGGTGACTTTAATGCCAAACATTCGCAAAGTAATTCCAACGCAGAATTTTAATTGACGAGAGCTCTTCTGGATATTCCTCAATTCTATACTCTGATAGACCTACTTGTTTTTTATCTTCTAGAAACCCATCTATTCAGTTTCATCAGATTTAAAGTATCATATTCAGTTTTATCAGATTTAAAGTAGCTCAAACAGAAATGAGAACACTTTTAGCCATAAGACTATGCTACACTAGGAGTTATGAGACTAGCCGAGCTATACTTATAAGCGAGTTTGTTATTAGTTCTTCTTAACAAAACAATTTTGGTATACAGAATTGATAAAGTTTTTCACTCACATTTCATAAAGATAGAAGCTAAAGGTTGTAAGTGACAAAAGCCTAGTTTTGGAAAAATGGTTTCTGAAGTTTTTTCACCAATTTAACATTCCATGCAAATTCTATTGGAGCTTTGAACACAAGCCAACTTTCGACAAATTATGGTTTTTTACTCGACGGACAAATCACCTAAAAATACCGGTTTTCATTGAAATACGGAACTCTGCCACCAGGTGGCGCTAGTGGGCATCGAAATTTTGTTTTTTATGATATCTCAGGATCCTGACTACTTAGAAAAATGTCGTCTTCGGCAAAATTGTTTTGAAGCTCAAAGACTATCATTTTTTGGGCCATAAATCGCGAGTAGAGTGTCCATTTCTCGGCCATTTTGCGTGTCCCGAGATTCGGAACAAAAATCTAAGCTTTTCCCGGGACAAAAATCTAAGCGGGATCCCGGGATTTCTCAAATTTTCAATAAAACTAGTATTTTGATTGAAATAAAAATACAAATTCAACAGTACAATGCTTATTTAAAAAAAAAAGATAATGCGACTATCCAAGATAATATGTTAATTATAACTAATCACATTTCACTTTCTTATTCTGATAAAGTAACTTAACAAAAATCAAAACTAAGCTTGATACGGGTTTGCTAGGGATTTTTCAAATTCCCTACAGTACTGGACAGAATAAAGTACGCATTGGCCGTTTTTCCATACAAAATGATCAAGTTTGGAGTCTTATATCTCGGTTTCTAGTTGTCCGATTGACCTGAAATTTTCACCGCAGCTTAGAAGTAACCTCAAATTTGCTAGGCTGGAAATTCATAGTTTTTCATTAACGAACTTTTAAGTTATCGCAAATCTCAAATTTTGATAAAAATAACAAAATTTTAGAGTAGAAATAATTTTTAAATGAAAATATTTAGAGCAATATGTCCTTCTGCAAAAATGTACAATTTGATAAGACACACAAATTTGCAGAACATCATTTTTCGGTAAAACTGATTGTTTTCAAAATATTTTCAAAATTAAATTTTGCAATTTTTCGCAAATTGAGAGATTTTCGATAATTTAAAAGATTGTGTTTCAAATGCAGTGATATTTTAATTGAGTAAAATCTATGTTATATCTAGGCTGTGGTGAAAATTTCAGATCAATCGGAACACTAAAAGCTGAGATTCAGATCTCCAAACTTGACCATTTTGTATGGGAAAACGGCCAATGCGTATTTTATTTTGTCCAGTACTGTATATCACTTATCAATAGAAAATAATTGAGTCTTAATATTAAAGCAATTTGCTCCAAACATTTTAGAAGTAATCAAAACAGTTCTAAAGAAACGATTAAAGATATTGAAGGTATTGTAGAAGTTCATGCAAAAAGTTAATTACCCAAAATTATTGACTGAAGTTTAGGCGTGCTTACTTTCAAATTTGCTTTTTTAGCCTAGGATTATAATACCGGCTAATGTTGAAGAGAAACCCAAGTAATATGAGAACAACAGTCTATCCAGCTAAAATCTGCTTGAGAGTGATTTGTTCTACTCTTATTCCACCAACATATTTGTTGGAGAAGCATTGAAACTTTGCAACTAGACTAATAAAAATATGTGTTTCTTACTGGGCAAAAAGGTTTTTTTTCATGAAAATAATTACTCGTTTATTCTCATTTCATGATGCTTTTCCAATTTATTAAATAAGGCTTGATAGTGCGGAAAAATGTCATTGTTTTTCATTGCAATTTAGTGGTTTTCATCAAATTCTACGTACATCTCGGTAATCCCGGGATTCCCGGGAAATGGGAAATCCCAAAATTTGTCAAATTCCGGGATTTTTTGTCCCGGGATGTCCCGGGATGGACACTCTAATCGCGAGGTTTTGCCACCAGGCGGCGCTAGTGAGCATGGAACTTTTGTTTTACGGTTATCTCAGGGTCATGATCACTTAGAAATATGGCGTCTTCGGCATAGTTGTTCAGTAGTTCAAGCAATATCATTATTAAAGCCATGAAATTTGAAATTTTTCTACTAGGCGGTGCTAGTGAGTATGAAACTTTTGTTTTGCTTACTGAGGTATCCGATCCTGATCCGCAAAACAAAAATTTCGTGCTCACTAGCGCCGCCTGGTAGAAATATTTCGAATCTCTTGACTATAATAATGATAGCTCTTGAGCTACAGTAAAATTTTGGCGGAAGACGCCATGTTTTTAAGTGGTCAGGATCCTGAGATATCCGTAAAACAAAAGTTTCATGCTCACTAGCACCGCCTAGTTGCGAAATTTCGTAGCTCAGTGACCACTGCATGTCAGCTATTGAACAACTCTTCCCAAGACACCAACCTTGCAAATCATCAGGATCTAGAGTTATAATATTATCCGAAGGATACATTCACATACCTTAAGGTTCATATAGTGCAAATTCGAAAAAGCGCCCCTGCCGGTCAAGTTCTCAACTAAAAAGATTATCCTTAACTCCTAAAAACAGATCGTACTGTGTACTGTAATTTCACCAAAGACAGTACTGTGCTATCTATCTATATTGCATACGAGATATTCAACAACACCCCCTAATAACGCCCCCTAGTCTTATAGGAGACCAGACTGTATTTAACCATTTTATCAGTGTTGCCTGCGTAAAAAAAATTATTGTGTTTCGTTTTCCCGAAAACGATATGTAACACAAAATGCATACTTGAACTTTGTAAAAGATTCGACTTAAATAACGTGCAGATATTTGGGATATCAAGTTTTGTCGATTTTGCTTGAGCAGTTTTGTCAGCTATGAAAATATTTCAAACCCTTCATGAAAAACTGGATTACACTTGATTGGTGAAATAGAATGTTTAGCAACATAGGAATATTAATTCTTGTTCTGTGCTTCGACCGACTGTATGGCATGCACCACTTCCTTCAACTGTGGTGAACATTCAGTATCTTTATCTTTAAAATGTATTGGTATTTGCATGTATCAACCCTATATAAATGGCTCTGTTGATAACAATCGAGCAGTGTTGCCATCTTTTATCAAAATATGAAACATTAAATGGCCATTTTGTAAAATTTATGAATCAGTATGGATCAGTATTTCCACACATAGACGTTGCATTTTTCAGAAGCAAAATTGTGACCCAGATTTATTTTACGACCGATTTTTCTTACAACCCCCCGATAACGGTAGCAAAAAGAGGTTGGAGAAGTACTTAGCTCAAAACTGACCAAAAGTAATGTACACCTCTTTTTTGAAACTGTTTGACAAATAAGTTCATTCTATTTTTTATCCCTGTGAGAAAAATCGAACCATATTATGATCACTAACTGATTTCGGCTCAAGAGATGCTTTTCACGCAATTTTCTTTAACTAGTAAATCCTCTTTCATATTACAATAAATCTAAGACTGCAAAGACTTCCAGCCAAAGCCAAAACGATAGCATGAAAGGAGTGTAAGGAATCGCACAAAAACTCTCATGACGTTGTTCATAAACTTCATTTCAAACAGAGCTCCACTCTACTTTGTCTCAAACCATGGATCGAAAGCTTTTGCTTCTTTTGAAATTGCCCAACAATGCTTTTATTATTTCCGATACAATTACACACAAAAAACAAGGTGTTTGAAAGGATCAAGATTTTTTTTGTGTTTTGATATCTCAAACACACAAATTATTATTTTTTCTCAACACTACTTCAAGCTATGTCCTTGTTGAGTATCGATGTCTTTGTATTTGAAATTTCGTATACTTTAATTTCTGCAGGATAAAACTTAAAAAGGAGAAGAAAGAAACAAAGAACCCAGAATTCGCATGATTTGCGAAATCTCTTTCTTGTATACTGAAGAGTATCATCTTCAAAGTATCCCCCGCAGACCTACGAAGGCTTCTGTGGAAGTTTTTCGAGATTTTCTGAATAAATTGCATAGAAGCTTGATGACCATAGATGCATCGAAAAAGGCGATCAAAATCATCCCTTAGGACCAATGTAGATGCGGTAGATTTTATTGTTATAATTCGAACAATTATAAAATTAAAAAAAAAATCTATACATTTGTAAAAAAAAAATGATAGAAGGGATGACTTTTCGTCACACTATGAAAAAACTTCAAGGTTATTATTATTATTATCTTTATTTAAGAGATTTTCGGCCCTAGGCTGGTTCATCTCAAACACTTCAAGATTTTCTTAAGAAACTTTTTTCTATTCAAATATCATAAAACACATATTTGAAGCATGTCTTTGGAATTTATGGAAAAATAACAAATTTTTTGAAATCCAATCATAGCAAACTCGAAATTAGAGAGTACAGTTTAATTAATAAACTCTCTCTTGGCTCCAGAAACTTCACAGACAATTATATAATTGGTTCTATAAGCACTATTACATTCGCATCCAATCTTTATGAGTAATCTTAGAATAAGTTAAAAAAAATATTTGTTCGAAGTTCTGAACAAAGTCTAGTTTAAATCTTTGGCAGACGTATTTGAAGAAACATTTTAAAAATAGGAGCGTTTGTTAAAATCATGTTTGTATTTTGAAATTAATATCAGTAACTATAATTCGATAAAAAAGTAACCTGACAGACTTTTTCAGGGGTTGAATCTCTAACGCTCCATTTCCTCTCCTTCATTTTCTAATAATGATATTTTTTTGTTTCTCGATATTTTTGCACCATTTTTTCACAAGTTCACAAAAATAATTTTCTATTTTTATCTCGTTTAGATGATATTTCGATATTCCTTAGACGACCAACACTTTCCATATATATTTTTTTTTGTCGCAATTTTGTGATTAATAATGTTGACTATACAAGTTCAGATAAGTTAAACATTACATAATTAAGGTTTTTGAAGTTACATTTTTTCACAACTTGGATCTTATTAAAGTATTTTTTTCAAAAAGCTGAATAATAGAACATGAGAAAAAAAATATTGCCCAATATATTTACGTGGGTTATGGCTACGCATCGGTCCCCCAAGGAAAATCGGAATATCTTCGGATTTAAATTACTACTGATCGAAATCGACACCGATTGTAAAAATAAAATAGTTTTTTGAGGACTTGTAAAAAATGGTTGAAAAATATTAAAAAGAAAAAAGCTGATTGCGATTTCAATATTTTTTGTGATTAAAAAATGATGCTGCCGGTAAAAAGTTAATGAAACTATTAAGTACTATTCTAAAGAATATTAGATTTGAAACAGTTGACGAAATCTTGAATATCACCTATATAATCAGATACATTTAACGATAAGTTATAGATTTCGTAGGAAGTTTCAATATTTTACCAGAAAATGCAATGAGGTGGTTTCAATTGTATTATGGGTGAGAACTTATTACACATGTGAAAGAATTTAAACGAAGGAAAATGATACAAATTTTGAAACGCCAATATACAATAACATTCACGGAAAAACACAAGTATGTAGTAAAAAGTGGAGAGAAGAATGTGAATGAAAAAAGTTCAAAAGCATCTGAAGACCACATTTAGGCAGTATTGAATTGATAAAATAAATTCTAAAGTTTTGAAAAAAGTCATCTTGAGTAAAAGAAACTTCTTGAGAAAGATCAGACAGAATGCAATTTGAAGTATTGTAACTATTATCGCATCACATTCATCTACCGCAATTGTGAATGCCAAACAAATTTATTATACTTTCTTGAAAATTTACCAATATTGAACGCCATCCATTGAAGGATCAACCCTTCGTTGAATCTGTCCTTTTCTCGTCCCTTGCATTTTAAATTCATTGATTCAAATAGCCTCCTAATAGTTTTTAATTCTGTGAACGACGTCTAAACTTATTTTTTTCGAACATCGAGAGCAACGTTTTTAGGATTACTCCATGTATATTTCGGAAACCTGCTGATTCTAGGACAAACAACTTATTAAATGAAATTTGAGCGTAAATCACGACAATAAAACTTCATCATCACTAACGACCCTCTCGAAAAACCGTAATCAACTTAATCAACAACGGCGCATCCCACGCTCTTCGATTATCTAACGATGATCCCCCCATTCCCGCCTTCGCCACCAAGCTCCCCAAAAAACCAACATAAAGTGACATAACTCACCTTTCAAGACGAGATTCCACCTCTTTCCCCTATCGCGCTTCGTTCGTTTACTCGGAGTCAGAACAGTCACCTCTCGCTTCTCGTCGAATGTTGCCTTTATTGTTTGGTGTTTTCTTTCACCAGTCACGATTTTCCACCTCTTTCAGATAAACAACAAAACCTGGGAAAATGCCTCAAAGAATCCGTCGATCGTTCGTTTATTATTTCTTTCAAGCCCACTGTCATCGATATTGCAAGCAAAGTGTGTCAGCCTCTCACGCAAATTGCCACACTTCGGCTTAGGCACAGCTCTCACTACAAGACTACAACCAAACGCCACTTCCTTCCGTTAACCAAGTTTTGCGCTTCTTTTCTCTTCGCTTCGTCACTGCTTCGGCTGCACTTTGGACACCAACTGCATTGCACAAAAAACACGAATTGAAGAAACAAACAAATCACTGCACAGAGTAATCGACGAAACTCGCGTTAACACACCTTTCTATGCACTCACGAAAGAGCGTCCGAAACGTGGTTGGAGAAAAGGGAAGTCTTTACAAACACACCTGGACGGATAACGATGATTACGACGAACAGTCAGTCTCATACACGCACACCCGACGAGTCCGTCACTAATCTTCCGCTGTGGTCTTCGAGCGAAGCCGCGGAACGGAACTTACTCCAATCGATTTCTCCACGGAGGCTTGCTCGATATCGTGTCTACGATGCAACCGTACCGAAATCCAGTTGCATCGACCAGAGTTCAAATAAAGTTCTTCGCGCGCAAATGTCAAGCACGATCGATTCTAGTCACGAGTTGTTGCAAACGGACCGCACCTCGGAAATCTATGATCCCTTTGCCACAGTAAGAGGAGCGGG
Organism: Aedes aegypti; assembly: GCF_002204515.2. Taxonomy (NCBI): domain Eukaryota; kingdom Metazoa; phylum Arthropoda; class Insecta; order Diptera; family Culicidae; genus Aedes; species Aedes aegypti. The sequence continues at coordinate 379,143,886 of NC_035109.1, forward strand.
ATCAGCCAACAGTAATTGTCAAATGCCAACTTGTATAATTTTCCTAGAAGGAGGAGGAGGAACCTGCGCCCAGACCGCGACTTAATCAACTAAACTCGCGCAACCTAATAACCGTTCGATCGAGTCTCGACAGTCCACAAAAGCTCGCCAACGCGCACCAACGAACTCCGAACGGAACGGAACGAACGACTCGAACGCTCACGATCGCGCTTCAGACGACGAACTCTGCACGGCAGCATATTCACCACCGCTGGCTGGCGCTACTTGGCTGCTGCCAACAGGGATGCCAGGTGTTCTATTTTTTTTTAATTTCTCTTTAAATTGTCAGGGCTACTTAACTCAATTAATCTAAACCAGGATCTAAAAATTGTTCAAATTTTGATTAAAGTAATAATATGAAGAATATCCAAACTTTTTTGCAATCTACTACTGATGACACGCAGGCTTCGTCCATCGGTGGACGACCTGAGGTAACTCAGGTAAGTCAGATGTGAAAATATTGTATAATATTGGTCCCAAAATGCTGCCTTGAGGAACACCAGCTCTTACAAGAAGTCTTTCAGACCTGAAGCTCTGATAGTTAACCTGAAGTGTACGAATTGACAGATAACTTTGGATTATTGTAACAATGTATGTTGGAAAATTTAAGTTTTTTTTCAATTTTACGATCACACCTTCATGCCAAACACTGTCGAAAACTTTTTCTATGTTCAGAAGAGCAAGACCAGTAGAATCGCCTTCAGATTTGTTGGAACGAATCAAATTTTTACACGTAAAAGTTAATGAGTGGTCGAATGTCCATGGCGGAATCCGAACTGTTCATTGCCAAATATTGAATTTTCATTGATATGGACCATCATTCTGTTCAAAATGACGTTTACAAAAGTTTATTGTTGGGGGAAAGCAAATTAATTAGACGATAGCTACAAGCTTCTGCAGGATTTTTGTCTGATTTTAAAGTTGCTTCAACCTTAGGCTTTTTTTCCATTTGTCAGGAAAATATGCCAACTGAAAGCATTTGTTAGGTCATGAATAATAAGCTACTTATGGGAATTTTCTTCATGAGGATTTACAAAATTCATCGCCATGGTCTTTTTTTTATTTTGAAATAATAATTTTCACTTTTTCCAAATCAGTCCTCCAGACATTTCGGACAATAGTTGTAGATACCATAAAAAGTTGATGTTTTCGAAAATATACGAATGTAATATAAGTTTTGGAAAATTAAAAAAAAGGTTTTTGAGAATATGTCTCAAGAACAGAAATATCATCAATTACTTAGTTTAAGGTTGCTTAATCCATCTGCCGTATTTATACATATCATACCATTTCTAGTTTTGAGATATTACCTGTTGGAAAAGTATTACATTATGATTTTAATCAAATTGTATGCAAATTTATCAGTTTGCTTGAAGATTTATCTGCTTAATTCATCAAAATTATTATTTTAAAAAAAAGCTCATCAACAAACATTTAGAATACCCCCGATGTTATTTTGAAAGTTATTCTTTAACGCTTTAGAAATGTATTTTACCTTGTCATTTAAAAGAAACAATATATTTTGCACAGCGACTGCAGGCATGTTGAAAAATCGATTAATTTTGCATACTTGGTGGATAAAATTACTGAAAAGTTTGATAAATCAATGCGCACAACAGTATTTTATACAACTTTGGCGACAGGTAGCTAAGAACCATGACAAGCTGGAACATTTCTGATTGCGGCATCAGATTCAGCCAGTGATGTAAGCAATCACGGTAGTCGACACGTTTTCGCTGACATTCGGCAGCGCTTCCCTGAAACATTGACAACACAAGCGATCAAACGAATGTCGGAAAGAAAAATTTCAATTAAATGTCTCTGACCACGATAGCTTCGCAAGGAAATGCCACAGTTCTGATTGTATATGCTTTCACTGTTTGTGTGTCACATTCGACATAACAAGCAAAACCAAACTATTTGGTTGTGTATGATCCGATACGTCTGAATTGTATGCAAAATTTATGATTTACGCAAATGTCATCGTGTCTGACGACATTCTGGCAAAGGCAACGAAACGAACCTCACGCAAAATGTCGAATGCTTACAGCACTGCATTCAGCAATCGCAAGTTAACTAGGGAAACGTGATTTGATCTTTGAGACACGCATAAATATTTGTTTCGTTACGCTGTGAAATGATTTTTTTTGTCCTAAACAAACTATTCAGGCATTTTTATGAAATATCTCCTGGAATTTTAGTTGAATTTCCCTGAAGACTATCACAAGTGAAAAAAAGAATTGTTTTGCGAACAAAACGTAGTGTTAGTTTTAACAAGTTTTCATTATTGTCGGAGGTGTACTGGTTTCAACAGGAGTTTACCCAAAAATCTTTAATGGTTCATATTTGCTGAAACTAACCTACAAAATTATCAAAGGATTCTTCCAAGGTGTTATTATCAAACGAAAGAGATTCATTTAGAAAATTAAACTAACTTCAAGAACTTCAAAACGATTTTTTCCAATCACTACTTCATAAATTAAAACACTCTTTTTTAATGACTTGTTCTTAGATCGCATTGCTCTAAAAGTTTCTTTAAAAGTATTTTCAGAGATATTTTCAAAAAATACTTTCAGAATAATTTCTATGGAAATTTATGCAAAGATTTCTCATTCAACATATATTTCAAACGTTTTATCACAACTTCCACCATGAATTCCAGCATCTTCGTTATTTTCGTAATTTTCAAGAATGTTACATACTAATTACTTTTGAAATATAGCCAATCTTCTATGAAGTCAATTTGATTTTTCCACATGTTTCTTCGAACAATTCCACAAAATAATCCTCAGGCATGTCTTGAACAATTTCATTTCTTCATAATTGAGCTCTTAGAATTACATTAGAAATGTATAAAGAAATAACTTTTGTTAGTCCATAGGAAACTTTTTTTCAAGGATTTTTGTTCTGATTTCAAAGAACTCTATACAAATCTCTCAATACAAGAGTTAATCACTATTTGTACCTTCTCAGAACAATTCTCCAAATATTTACACGATGGGTCTTAATGAATAACAAAGTTAATCTCGCAGTACAGAAAATATGCATTCATATTGAAAAATAAACGCTCTCCATTACGTTGCACTTGGTGGTGCTATGGTAAAGTGTGCGATTTCGAATGCAGAGATCTCTTGCTCGAATCTCGCTGGAAATTTTTTTTATTTTCATAAAAATATTGTGGCATCGTATTGCTGACCACAGAAAGTCTGAAGAGGCGTGAGAAGTGCCCATATAGCCTCCACTCTGGTATGTATATAGCCTTTTCATGAATAATATACGAGTGAATTGATGCATATAGAATGATGTATAACAAAAAGTTATATCAACCAAATTGTTGACTGGGTAATAGACGTGATTTAATAATAGAGCAATTCTCGCTGAAACCAGGCCGCCATCGGCACCATCGTTAGAATTCCAATTTTATATCACTGAGCTAGTACCTATATGCTGAAACTAAAGGGTTCTTTTTTTCAAATTGGTGGACCCCTTCACTATTAACGCACCGCTCGTTCAGAGCTCTGAGGTCACCATCTGAAAAAATTGAGTAAGATAGGCTACAAAAACCAGGTAAGCAATGGTATTTATCCTATGTAAAAACGGTTTTCTAAATCATGCTCTACGATTTTGACGTATATAGCGATTGCAATCAATGAAAACATATTTTTTTGTACAACAAAGAAACAAGTGTTCAATTGCTAATGTTTTCTTCGAGTCGAGTTAAAACTTATTAATTTGAGTGAAAAAATCTGGCATCCACCTATGATTTTTACGTCATCTTGATTTTTAGCAAGGAGTGAAATTATCGGTCACGGCGATTATCAAAAGCTTATCGCTCAGGCCGATTTTCCGGAGGAAAGAGACATTTTTTTTTTTTTATTCATTTATTTGAAAGGCTCGGGCGCCCTCGAGAGCATTACGGAGCCGCGTTCCTTGACCGCAGAGTTGGTCCCTGTGATCTATTATCCACACTGATCAAATTGGCGTTCTGAGAAGACGAATTCGAACATATCTTCTTCTTATCGTTTTCCTTTTTCGCCGATAGTCTCCGCTTGTTGTTGGCTTCAATTGTGATCGATGATGAGCTATCGTTCCCGTCGTCGTCGCTGCTACTGTCGTCGTTGTTATCGTTACTGCAGGTTGTTATCTGGTTGTCGGTCGTAGTAGGTACGCTTGTGGAACTTTTTTCTCCCTGTCTCGCTGGTTCAACTGGTGGTGGATTTTTTTCCGTTGGGATAGGTGGAAAGTCCTCGTTGTTGAAGAGTGCTTGGTTATCGCTTCCCGATGAAGTTGTTTTTGGTGCTGGATTTTGGTCAGGGGTAACAGCGCTGCATGTTGCCTTTGCTACTTCCAAGCATTTCTGACCTGGGTGGGCATTAGGGCATAGCCGGCAGGTTTTGATCTGCCCTGGGTAAACAATTGACGTTTGAAATCCGCCAATTGTAGCGAATGAAGGGATGGGCCGTTTGATCTTCATGTACAAAATTCTGACGCCATTGTAGACGCCAGGGAAAAAGTTCTTCCAGCGTTCTCTCGTAACGGATATAACGTCGCCGTACTGCAGCAGAAATTTGATCACGGTAGCGTGTTTCATAGACGGTGGTAAATCTTGGACTCGAACCGGCACCGCTCCATTATCCACAAAAACGGGAATTTTGAAGCCTTTGTCTCCATAATATATGAGGTGTTTATTGTTATGGAGCTCTTGATAGCGAGCAGCAGTCTCGCTATCATTCACTTCTATGTATACGCAATTGCGAATATTATGCAATTGAATGCTTTTTACGTCCGCAAGTTGAAGTTTCACTTCCTTCTCCAGAAACTGGTGGACTTTTGATGTATCCGGACGCACTGGGAGCACGTTGAAATCAACGATAATAGTGTTCACGGTGCTCCAATTACCGTTATTATCAAATAAAATATACCATTCAAACGGCAGTCAGCAGTTGATTCCTTAGGTTGTTCTGCACCTTTGGGCCGATTTTGAAAAAAAATCCTTAGGCAGAATTTTGAGTTACGCCCTTTTGAAGTTTATATGATAGAAATCACTGAAAATATGCCATTTTTACTTGTTTAAACAAAGAGATTATACAAAAAATGTAGTTTTGATTTTTTATCTGGTTTTATATATTGAAAAACATTTTCATAAAAAAATTCTAGACCGACATTTGGAAAGGGCCAATGCTATGTTAAGTTATTACTTATCAACCAATACACGAACAATTATATCTAACAATCTAACGCCTGATAGTGATTTTAGGAAATTGTCCAAAGCATTCGAATATGAATTTAGCAAGTTGCACAAAATTTACACGTACACATATTGCCTAGATTGACATTATAAAAGGGCCAAAGTATAATTGAAATATATACACATCAATATAGCTGAGCATCAAAGTTGATCGCAACATTCGAACATTACATATCTGTATCTACATAATTCTATATTCTATATTCTATTCAATTCTATTTAATTCTTTTCTATTTTAATCTGTTCTATTCTATTCAGTTTTACTCTACTTAAATTTATTCTATTCTGATCCACCCAACTTGTTCTTATACATATTTTTACAAATGCCAATGTTGTAATCAACAACTGCGCGCAAAAGAATTGAACGATACACTTTCGATGTTTGTTCGAATTCAAAGCGCAGACAGGTCTGTGAAACAGCGTTATGCACAGCGTTATTCGACGCCAGCTCATTATGTCAGCCTAGTCCTCGACCAGTTGCATTGCAGAAGTCTTTTACATTAAACATGGTGATATGATATTTCGAAGATTTTGTCAGACTCTGCTCTTCCCAGCTCTCGACAAACTTGTTCAAATTACCTTTAAAACGAGGATCCAGCTCAAATGAAAAGCATTTAATACAAAAAGCTTAAGTTCCTTAAAATACATAAAAACTATCATATATAAGTTAAAACCCTTATTTGGACTTACTGTGAAATAATAATTCAAATCTTCATTTTTATGGATCATATGAGAAGCACGCATTAGGAGTCAGAATCTGTGCATGGCATTTTTTACAGAGCTGGGAGCGCTAAAAAGCCGTACAAATATCGAAGGGTACCGTTCAAATCTTATATTGGGCGCAGTTGGTTATTTTTACAGTGTCTATTTTTTAAAAATATGTATAAGAACAAGTAGGGTTGATCAGAGTAGAATAAATTTAAGTAGAGTATAATTGAATAGAATAGAACAGATTAGAATAGAAGTATGTATGTATGAATATACAATATAGATAAAGATAAGTGATGTTCGAGTGTTCCGGTCAACTTTGATACAGTCATTGTTCAGCTAAATTGAAATGTGTATATTTCAATTATACTTTGGTCCTTTTTCAATGTCAGTATAGACAACAATTTGGAATTGTTCAAATGTTACGTAACGAGGAGGTTCGGTAGTGTTACGGTTCATACATTTTCCATACAAAAACTGTAACGTGGGGGAGGAAAGGGGGTCTCAAATTGGAAAATTCTGCGTTACATTTGAATACAATTTGAATCATTCCTTCTATGCAACTTGCTAAATTGAATGAAATAAGAACAACCGCAAAAGTGTAATGATTATGTATGCACTTAGCTAACCGTTGATTACAAATGGAGCAGAATCCACCATATCCCATATTCCATATGCTTTCCATACATTTCAAAAGGGCGTATCTGCATATCTTGTCCAAGAATTTTTCATACAAATTGGAATGCTTTGGACAATTTCCTAAAATCACTAACAGGCGTTAATTTGGTAGATATCATTTTTCGTGTATTGGCTTATTAGTAATAATCAAACAAAGTATTGGCCCTTTTCAAATGTCGGTTGAGAAAAATTTTAGAAAAATGTATTTTTTAATATCTAAAACCATATAAAAAATTAAAACTTCAAAATTTTATTATAATCTCTTTGTTTAAACAAGTTAAAGTGGCATATTTCGTGTGATTTCTATCATATAAACTTCAAAAGGGCGTAACTCAAAATTCTGCCTAAGGATTTTTTTAAAAATCGGCCCAGAGGTACAGAACAACGTCAGGAATCAACTGCTGACTGCCGTTTGAATGGTATATTTTATTTGATAATAACGGTAATTGGAGCACCGTGGTGTTATCTCGCGAAGAACTCATAGCGAAGAAAAAAAAATTATCCAAAACGACAAAGCGAGGTAAAGGAACACGTCCGACGTTTGTGAGCGGTGACTATCAACTGAGGAAAGAGACATGCGATAATATCCTACCCGTCCAGCACTGCGAGAGTGTGCTCACGAGATCTGCAACAGCGATTTTATTTTACCACCAGCAACGAGAAGTTGGCTTCCTTCTTTTCTACTCTTGTTTCGTCGTTTTGAGTGTCCTTCGCTTTTGCATGTAGTTTCTATGTACCAAATTTCTCTCCCCCTTCGTTCAGCTGGCGTGGTCGAGTGGTTATAGGGCACGCGCGTTTTAAAAACTTTTTTGCTCATGGGCATGGGTTCGAACCCCGACGGTGGAAAACTTTTTTGTTATTTCCCTTGTGATAAATATCGTGATAAGTTTAGAGCCGATAAAGCTGGGTCAGTGCATATGATCGTGGCATTTCGTCAGAGCAATGATCAACAATTAAAGCAGTTCACGAAAACTGTTCCTCGCAGATAAAGGCGGCACGTAATTGTCGGGTTGCTTGAAAAATGTCTATTTTCGTCTCATTTCCGCGATAATGTCATTCACTGATTTTTAGTAGTAGAATGATTCATTTACCTTGTTAGCACTTGTTGAATTTTACTGATACCGTGTTTTTACTCATTTTTGTTCTTATTTTTCTTGCTTAATTTCCTTACTAGAGCAGAGCCTGCTTCTCAGCTTAATTCGTTATAAAAACGTATAATTAAATGGGAATTTTCTTTTATAATGCATATTTGGTACCAGATTGATTCTTCGACATATCTTCAAGTTCAGGAAAAACATTCATTCTTTGATGTATTTGGTCCAAAACTATTGATTGAAATGGAATGATGTCTCAGATGAAAGCTTTATCCTTCCTCTATACGATGCCACTAAGTTTGCTGTGTGTTCTAAGGGAAATTTGAGACCTATCATGTGAAGAAATACCTAAGATTTATCAAAATATGTTGTCAAATTACTGGATAGTTAAAGATGGAATTATTGTATGGCCTTCTTGAACAATGTCTAGAAAACTAATCAATGTTGTGATTAGTGGCGTCCGTGGATGATCATTTGAAGATTTTTTTTCCAAAAATTCAGGAGTAGCTCTTTTAAGAATACAGTTTTCAATCGTTTGTAATAATTCCTAAAATAAAAACATTTTATTGTTGAAGTCTTCAATAAGAGCCTTCAAAAAATCCCTGAAATTATTCCTTGGAGATTTCTTCAAAGTTTCCAAACTTTATAGATATATAGATTTATTTTAAGTTATCTAGTTGTTTAGTTATCCAGATCCACGGCTTAACCCGGCGAATATTCATGACGATTTTTTGTCGAACATGTGGTAGATTTTTGTTGAAACCAAAATGTTAGCATTTTAAAAAGGTGTAGCTGATGTCAATAAACAAAATTAATTCGTAGCTGCTATTCCGTGATTGACCAGAACAATCAAGGTGCTAAGAGATTTAATGAATGGGGCTTTTGGATTAGCACAAATGATTGAACAAATTTTAAATATCAATAAAGGCGTCGGTCATCAAGGAAGGGGAAGGAATGTTAGTTAGATAACCATTGCTGCTAGAGATCGAGTAAACCTCTGCATCTCCACAGTTGTCATGAAAAGCAAATTTGGTTAGTAGGATAAGGTAAGATTCAAACAGGAATACCGGAATTTTCAATGTCTCGGGAAAAGCATTTCGAGGGATCCTTTCAATATCTCCTTGAAGAAATTGTGTAGAAATCCTTGTCAGATTTCTTAGATGAATATCTTAGAAATCCAATGTTTTTTTTTATCTGGAAGGATCTTTGAAGGGATTTTAGGATGAACAACGAAAAATGTTCTCCAGATATAAAATGGTAAAATGAACAGAGGGGGTGTCTTAGAATAAGATGGTTTATGTGTTAGGGTAATTATCTCTTTATTGATATTTAATTCAACGGACTTCTTATCAGTTAAATTGAATGTACAATTCTGATAACTTCTAATATTTCACAGCTTCATTTCTTACCGCAAGAAAAAAAAATCAAATCGCGATAACTTTTAAATTTCTTGATATTTTTGCATCATTTTTTCACGAGTTCCCAAAAGCTCTTCTAGTTTGAGAATCCGTGTATTGATGATTGATGATCTGATTTTAAAGATACTCCAATATTCCTTGAGGGACCGACATTTTCCATATAAAATGTCTTAAGCGACCATTTTGTTCTACGTCAACTTATCGAAAAAATAAAATGTGGGCTCTACAATGTCATATACTAAGAAGCTTCTCTGAAAAATCTTACAAACTGGTTAAGTATTCTTAGAAACATCTGAAAATTACTATATGAGGTTTTTTGAAGTTTTCAAGATCTTTTTTTCGCCAGCTTGGTACCAGCAACATGAATGCTCATTACTCAAAGACGGCTGCACCAAATTGCTTCATTTTTTCACAACATACTCTAATTAATATGTTGTTCCGAAGAGTGAATATCCGAATACGATCAAAATTCTGCAGCCTGAGATATATACGTGGGTTATGGTCACGCGTCGGTCCCCCAAGGAATGTCGGAATATCTCTGGATCCATATGACCATTAAACAATGTTGACACAGATTCTAAAACTACAAGAGTGCTTTGAGAACTTGTGAAAAAATGGTGCTAAAATACCGAGAAACAAAAAAGATAGCATGATTTGAATTTCCTTCTTGCGGTAAAAATTCAAGCTACCATCGCACTCTAGATCACAATCACTGCAGAATGAGTGATCACCTGGTAATTACCCACGCTATTAATGTTTTTCAGTGACCAACACACAGTTTCAATCCGGTTGCAACACTATCAAGAATATCGTACTGATAAATTTCCATTTCATTTGCTTAATTTAGGGCTAAACCTAAACCATTAGTGATATCCATAGTCTTTCGCCATCAATGCACTGGTGATGGAGTAGAGAGCATGATGTTGATGTGATATGGAATGATCCTAATTGTATCGCAGTCGGCCTGTACAAATCAGCAAATTTCAAGCGTTGATAGTGACAGCAAGCAATCTGTGTAAAACATAGCACTATCCTTAATTATCAGATTTCTGCACTATATGATCAACTATATGACTTTGTAGAACTGTACAAATCTGGAAAAGTAAACAAAACAAAGTGCGCTATGGACCGATGCACGAGTTCACTAATTTGACGTTTGAGCGGTGCCGAATTCACTGGTTTCCATGGTCACATAAATAACACGACACCGCTGAAACGTCAAATAGTGAACCCGTGCATAGGTCCATATAGTAGAAGCATTAACCTAAGAATGCTAATGTCGCTGCTGTTCGTGTTACCGACATCTAGTTTGCCACGAATCGACAGCGTGAGTACCGGGCATCAAAGTGTCAAATTAATTATTAAAAACCAAAACAACGACATGGTATTGAACAAACCATAATTTAAGGTGATAATAATTAAAATCAGTTTTGTGAGAACAGCGCTTCTAGCGTTCTACTACTAATATTTCTATTGTCCATTGTATTAACTTTAAGGTTTTTATGAGCAATATAAATCAAAAATCGACTGAACTGCGTACCATATTATATAATTTGAGCATGTTTGATTAGTAGACGGAAATTGTGAGTTTTTCACTCTTTTAAATTCTAAATAACAATTGAAATGAAGATGTCAATTATTAGGAGGTAATATGATTCACTCGAGATCAACACCGGGGTAGGGCGAATAATTCCGGATTTTATTTCAGATGCCGAGAGTTGACCCTAGAACAACACACAGGCAGATATGGACAGGCATACAAATGGCCGCAAGTAAACGTGTCATCGATAACGGAATTTATGTGAGGTCTAAATCGATCATGTATCAAAACTGTGGAAAAACTCTTGCCAGAATCGCCGCTGAAGAGAAAAAAACACTGAGGTTCGAAGAAAGATATATTTTTCGTGGAACAGGAAACGAACTGATATAGAACACCCTGGAATTGGAATCATGCTTCTACGGGATTACTATGAAATATATGCAACAGTTAGTATATGCGTTGGCCGACAAGAACTACTTACCTCAACTCGGTCAACTTGAATGGCGTTCATAATACCCCCATTACATGTTCATTAAATGAAAAAAAAAATGGTAAAATGTTTACCCACACAATGACGAAAAATATATATCCATCATAATGTTTCAACTTGTTACATGACATACACATCCTTCTTCAATTCTAACCAATTAGGAACTAATCTGACAGCTCTATAAGTAAAAAAAACCTGAAAATAACTTAGGGTGTTCCTTTTTCATCCAGTTCTCCTAGCGTTTTGACTCATATTCCAAACACTCAAGGCTAAAATTCAACTGATGAGTATGAATTAGCTGGTATTTGCCAAAAGCTTAATTTCTCCGAAAACCTGAACTTTAATAATGTTGAATTAATATATTTTAGTACCTATCGGTTTTACGTAAAAAATTAAACAACATTTTGATTCAAATACCGAAAACTGCGTTTATTATGTCTAATATTTCGAACACCTTGATTCAAATTCCGAGTAGCATAAATAAATCGTATTCAAATAAATAAGTTCGTAAAGTAAATCTAAGCTGATTTAACTGCCTTCGAACTAGAGAATCATAACAACTCCCAAAGGATAATGAAGATTGAATGATATTTAAATCGAATTCCAAATGACTACCATTTCCTAGAAATCTGGTGACATATTTCAACTAAATTGCCTTACAAAAACAAAGCGTTCTTTATAAGAGTCTGTTCAGAATTTGAGACAAAGCGTAATGTTAATGAGTTGACGCATATGTTAAAAAAAATGAATTTTGTTAAAGAAAAGGTTCTTTAAACTTGTCGTTACAGATTCTTGAATGTCTTCATATACCTTCCGTCGACATCCCTTCCAAACTGGCATCCCTGCCAGCTCACGATCCATGGTCACTTTCTCAGCGTGCGAAATACCTTCGTACCGCAATGCGCTCCCAAGCGAAAGTCATGCGCGCATTCCTGTTTCTTTGCTTTGCTTTGCTCTTACGAGAGACCAACCGCGCTGGACCAGATGATCGATCAGTTGGCTTGGATGACCGACCGACCGACCGGTGTGCACCCCACCACCCACCGACAGCTGTAAGATCGCGATCGTGGTGAATATGAATCGAGTGAGCGTAAGTGCCACGCTAGTCGCGATGATCTCACGAGCGCGATCGATTCGGTAAAGCACAAAAAGCGCTGAAGAGTGACCCGGCCAGATCAGCTGGCGCTGCTGTTTGCGAGAGACTTAGCTTGCGTGGGGTAACGGAGGGGCGTTCGGATAGAATAAGCGAGCGGAGTGCCGTGAGCGCTGTCGCATGCTGAATTAGGAGAGTTTGTTATGCTAGGAATGTTTTCGTTTATTAATTCTTTTTATCACTTCATTTGTTCACTTGGGAAATCGGGCGTTGCGCGCGCACCGCCGGCAATAGAGTTGGGTCGCAGCTGGATTTTAATTTAATATAATAGTTTTTTTTAGCGGATTACGATTGTATGGCAACTTCAGGAGTTCAAAATACCTTTGTCGTAAGGATTTACAGTGATAATTTTTGATATCTTTTCCTTTACACAAGTTGAACCTTACAGTAGTTAATATGCATTTGCTTATCAGCGTAATGCAAGTTTATAATGATTATCGATGTGTTTGTCTATTTTTGCTATTTTTGAAGAATATTAGGAAAAACTTCTAAATAATGTTAAACAGAACATTCAAACATTTACCAGAGAATTATAAATACCTAGCCCTTCTTCTTCTCCTTGGCATTACGTCCTCACTGAGACAGAGCCAGCTTCTCTGCTTAGTATTCAATTATCACTTCCACAATTATTAACTTAGAGCTTTCTTTGCCAAAGTTGCCATTTTTGAATTTGTATATCGTGTTGCAGGTCCGATGATACTTTATGCCCAGGGAAGTTGAGGAAATTCCCGTTACGAAAAGATCCTGGACCGACCGAGAATCAAACCCAGGCACCTTCAGCATGGCTTTGCTTTGTAGCCGCAGACTCAAACCACTCATCTAAGTAAGGCCCTTGCCTAAGGAAGGCGAGTTTGCTAGATCCATCCCAACCAGAATCACATAACATGATTATAACACATAAAGTTTTGAATAAATTTGTTTTTTAGTAATTGTAGGTCAACTGATGAAAATACAAAAACATCAACATGTTTACAAATTCTCAAATTTTCTTAAATCATGCATTCAAACGAAACGGCAATTCAGCGGTCAACGACTCGCTTGGACCACGGAATCTCGAAAATGCAATCTTCATTATCGTGTTTCACGGGTGTTAACAATTATGGCCCTTCGAAAAATGCATTTCTCAAAGCGACCCACAATTAGTTATCGCAGTTCTCTCATTGGCACGTATTCGAGAAAAAATCCTGCACAAAGGCGAATAAAAATGCGCTTATTAATGACGCATTCAACAGGGTTATGATGAATCCTCGACAAGGGCACCGGTGAAGTAAACATTTCCCGGAATTTTATTATTCTCTGCGCTTGTAGTGAGATGCATTTTTGCTTTATTTCCTTACGTTGCTGCACTCGCGGGGGAGCACTGGCAAGCATTGCACAAGATTGCAATTAAGAATCTCTTCCCTTTTGACTTTTGATAGTTATGTGCCGAGGCGAGCACCTTCAGCAAACGAACGAAACGAATAATTAATGGGACTCAGACCCAGAAGCTGCCTTGTGTCGATCCCGCAGGATATTTGAACAGTCTCGTTTGCTGCTGCAGTGTGATGTAAATAGATGGATTTGCATGATTCCTGTGGAATTAAACGTGCTAAGACCGAAGAAGGAGAAGAAATGTCTTTCGGGATGGTTGCTTTGGAGCAAGTGAGATGATTCTGCGGAATATGCATATTTTATAACCCGACGGGGACGTGACATTGAGGCAAACGTGGATTTATAATCGACTCCCGACTGGCGACTTGTAGTTTACTATAAGCAAACTTTATCACACTAACCGACCGACCCGAAAATTGCGGGAGTTAGACAACCAGTCCGAATTAAAAGCACTAGGTCACGAATGAATTCCCTGGACGGTATGTTTTGCCACAAAACACACACAAAAATCTTTAATCTTTCACCCCACTTTAAAAGCGCCATTTTTCCCCCTAATGCTGACTTAGGCACGTTCTCCGAGTCATAAAGATGCGCGGTGGAAGATTAACGACGCGATGCGCACTTCAAACGATCAAGTGATTTACGGTGACATCAACGCGTGTGCAAGTGGCGAACTCGGGAAAGGCAAAAAATCGCCGATGATGGAGCATTTGTCCGCAGTGAAGACAGGTTCGACGAACTTTGGGTGCAAACATTCCGTTTGAGTTCTGTCACAGTAGAACACATATGGGTAGATCGAGAAGAAAAACAGAGTCATAAAATAGTAGATTTTCTATGCCCGTTAGCTTAACGAATAGAAATGTTCTAGAATGAGAGTGATTGCTATGGAACAAATATTCAAATGATCATCGCATTCCTTTCTACTAGAGCACATTGGCTTCTTAGTAGAGTGAAGAGCTACTAGGGCACTTCCATGATTCACATTGGCATGGATGTTTTTCACGGCTAAATTTTGTAACACTTTGCAAATGAAGCACTTCGATATGATGCATATTGTGGCCAAATAGTGAATCAAAAATGCCAAGAATATGATCTGGCTCCCTATTGCTATGGGACATTTGAAATGCAAATATCAAATACCGGAATAAGGTAAACGAAAGACAGTAAGACAAGAAGACAAAAAGACAAGTATGTTTATCTGTATGTATAATTTATATCAGGTCTCCTATAAGACACATGGTTGATGGGCGCTATAGGAATCCACATTATAGAAGACCCACAACTTCTGGGTTTTCATCAATTTGGGGGTGTTGTTGAATATCTCGTATGCCAAAAGAGTTAGTACAGTACTATCTTCGGCGAAGTTTCAGTACTAAGTACGATCTACCTTTAGGAGTTGAGGATCATCCTTTTAGTTGAGAACTTGGCCGGTAGGGGCGCTTTTTCTGATTTGCACTTAATGAACCATGAGGGATAAGAATGCAAAATTTTGTAACATATGATATCTCTGAATCCTGATGTTTTGGAAGGTTGGTGTCTTCGGAAGAGTTGTTCAGTAGCTCAAGGGCTGACATGTGGTGGTCATTCTGATACGGAATTACGCCACCAGGTGGCGCTAGTGGGCATGGAATTTTTGTTTTGCGCATAGCTCAGTGGCCTGACCACTTAGAAAGATGGCGTCTTCAGCAAAGTTGCTCAGTATCACAAGGGCTAACATTATTTGAGTCGAAAGTTTTGAAATTTTGCCACTAGGCGGCGCTAGTGAGCAAGGAATTTTTGTTTTGCGCATAGCTCAAAAGCCTTACCACATAGAAAGATGGCGTCTTCGACAAAGTTGATCAGTATCACAAGGTCAAACATTATTTGAACCGAAAGTTTCAAAATTTTGTCACTAGGAGGCGCTAGTGAGCAAGTAATTTTTGTTTTGCGCATAGCTCAGTAGCCTGACCACTTAGAAAGATGGCGTCTTCGGCAAAGTTGCTCAGTATCACAAGGGCTAACATTATTTGAGCCGAAAATTTCGACATTTTGCCACTAGGCGGCGCTAGTGAGCAAATATTTTTTTTTTTTGCGCATAGCTCAGTAGCCTGACCACTTACAAAGATGGCGTCTTCGGCAAAGTTGCTCAGTACCACAAGGGCTAACATTATGTGGGCCGAAAGTTTCGAAATTTTGCCACTAGGCGGCGCTAGTGAGCATGGAATTTTTGTTTTGCGGATAGCTCAGTGGTCTGACCACTTAGAAAGATGGCGTCTTCGGCAAAGTTGCTCAGTATCACAAGGGCTAACATTATTTAAGCCGAAAGTTTCGAAATTTTATATATACGTAGAAATCAGGAAAAAAAAAGTTTTTTTTTATAAGATTGAATTATCGTTGTGAAAAAGAAGGTTTATATTTTAAATATATTCAAACAAGAGTGTCGTGTAACTAAAAGATAAGGCCAGTCATTGTTATCTCATGAAGATTGTTAGCGAATGGATTTCCCAATTTAATAGTAATGACTGACATTCCAACCTAACTTCATTTCTATGCAATCCATACCTTGGAAAATGTTCAAGAAATAAAGTTCATGCAATGACGAAATATAAATAAACATACATATTTTTTTCTCTGGTTCATATGAAAAGCTAACGATCACATATTTGAGTAGTAAACGGATGCTCACTCATTCTCATATCAAATTATTGATCAAAAATTCTCCCAATCCGTCGAAAATACTAGGATACTAGCCATACTTTTATCCGATTGTAAAAATAATGTATATATTTTTCTCCAGGCACTTTTACTTAAACGTGACAAGCCTAGTGTCATATTGAACAACTTTGGTCAGGCAACTGAGATATGCGCAAAACAAAAATTCTTTGCTCACTAGCGCAGCCTGGTGGCAAAATTTCGAAACTTTTGGCTCAAATAATGTTAGCCCTTGTGATACCGAGCAACTTTGCCGAAGACGCCATCTTTCAAAGTGGTAAGGCTACTGAGCTATCCACGAAACAAAAATTCTTTGCTCACTAGCGGCGCCTAGTGGCAAAATTTCAAAACTTTCGGCTCAAATAATGTTAGACCTTGTGATACAGAGAAACTTTGCCGAAGACGCCATCGTTCTAAGTGGTCAGGCTACTGAGCTATGCGCAAAACAAAAATTCTTTGCTCACTAGCGCCGCCTAGTGGCAAAATTTCGAAACTTTCGGCTCAAATAATGTTAGACCTTGTGATACTGAGCAACTTTGCTGAAGACGCCATCTTTGTAAGTGGTCAGGCTACTGAGCTATGCGCAAAACAAAAATTCTTGGCTCACTAGCGCCGCCTGGTGGCAAAATTTCGAATCTTTTGGCTCAAATAATGTTAGTCCTTGTGATACCGAGCAACTTTGCCGAAGACGCCATCTTTCTAAGTGGTCAGGCTACTGAGCTATGCACAAAACAAAAATTACTTGCTCACTAGCGCCGCCTAGTGGCAAAATTTTGAAACTTTCAGATCAAATAATGTTAGCCCTTGTGATACCAATCAACTTAGTCGAAGACGCCATCTTTCTAAGTGGTAAGGCTACTGAGCTATCCACGAAACAAAAATTCTTTGCTCACTAGCGCCGCCTGGTGGCGTAATTCCGTATCAGAATGACCACCGCATGTCAGCCCTTGAGCTACTGAACAACTCTTCCGAAGACACCAACCTTCCAAAACATCAGGATCTAGAGATATCATATGTTATACAATTTTGCATTCTTATCCCTCATGGTTCATATAGTGCAAATCAGAAAAAGCGCCCCTACCGGCTAAGTTCTCAACTAAAAGGATGATCCTCAACTCCTAAAGGTAGATCGTACTTAGCACTGAAACTTCGCCGAAGACAGTACTGTACTATCTCTTTTGGCATACGAGATATTCAACGACACCCCCAAAGTGATGAAATCCCATAAGCCCTGGGTCTCCTATAACGTCCTGGTGTGTCTTATAGGAGTGAGCGTAATAGGAGTGCACGTTATAAGAATGCGTTTAATAGGAGACCCGACTGTATATCGTACGCCTGTCTTCGGCGAAGTTCTAGTACTAAGTAGGATCTACTATTAGGAGCTGACGATCATCCTTTTAGTTGAGTACTCGGCCGGCAGGCGTGCTTTTTCTAATTTGCATTATATGAACTTTGAGGGATAAGAGCGATACCTTCATAACATACACTACCCGTCATAAATACGGACTCACTAAAATAAGTATTGCAACACTCAGCTGAATATTGAAACACCCTGAAAAGTTTAGCATCACCTCAAAACAGGTAAATTCACATTGCTATATCTCGAGATCCTTACGACTTGCAAAGAAGCGATCTTCAGCAAAGTTGTTCAGGGGATCAAGGACATCCGGAAGGCAAATACCGTTTTGATTCATATTACGGACACTTAAGGCCTCAGTGAAGTATAACCCAGCTTGGACCATACAAAATAAATCATTCTGTATGATTTTTTAGCGTTATCGAGCGTCGGAAGCCCTTAACTTTCGGATGGTGGGTAAAGAATACGCGTCCGCAACTTGAATAATTTTAAATAAATCAAAACGTGTGACCTTTTCATGATTCTTATTCCGGACGCTCCCTCACTTTTGCCTCATATTCCGGACGCCTTGATTCGAATTACGGACAGCTCATGATAATCATTAATGGAACAGTCAAATCATCAATTGAAATCGTTCAACCACTTAAGAGACGTCTAAGGTAGTTGAGCATTATAAATTTGCAATGATATTTATGGAAAAAACCTAATAAAACGAGCCTCGAAAATGAGAACTTTTGGACGGCGAAAATTGAAACATTTCGTGTGAAATGTTTCCCATACAAACGAGAGTGTCCGGAATTTGAAGCTGTCCGTAATATGAATCAAAACGGTAGTTTAGTTCGCGATTTTGCCACTAGGTGGCGGTAGAGAGCATGTAAAATTCAGCATTTTGAACTAGTTCTAGCATATGATTCACAAGAGATAGAAAGTTCGCGCCTTCGGCAAAGTTGTTCAGAAGATCAAGGACATCCGGAAGACAAGAAGTTTGGTTCCAGATTTTGCCGCTAGGTGGCGGTTAGAGTGATGCAAAATTTGAAATTTTAGCTCCCCTATGCTTAAACGATTATAATTATGGTAAAAAGCATCCTCCCAAAGTTTGAAGTGATTTGGAAGAAATTTGACTGTGCACACGCCATTTGAAGTTTATATGGAAATTACTATGGAAAACGCCAATCTTTTGTGTTCAGCCCTCTATCTCTTCGTCATAAAATTTTATGGAAAAGTGAACAAAATCTTCTAATGTGAAATCCTCACAGCTACAACTTTGTCGAAGACCACTTTTTGATTGGACGTCAGGATAAATTGTTATTCATCATCATAAAGTTGGTCTGCATGTAGCATGCTTCACCAACTGTTCGGCAGGCAACAGTGGTGCTCCTGGCGGGAATAATAGATCAAAGTAATCCAGGCTACTATGTTCTGCAGCAAAAAAGCAGTGTTGCTCTGAAAGTACCGTTTTGTCTCAAATTCCGAACAGACTCAAATTCCGAACACCTTGTCGTAATTGTTATATTTATAATGGATAAAGTATACTTATATTAAGATATTTTGCATTGGGGTAATTTCTATACAGTAAGAATGATTGTAACGAGATTTTTATGCATTTACAGCGCCTACTTTTAAAATAGTAAGCATTTGCAAAAAAGTGACAGCGCACAAGTTATGAAAAAGTGCACCTGCTAGCAATTTATGCTCAAACCGGCTTCGTTACTATTTCAGTTATTCCAGTGTTGTTTCGCGATTTTATTTGATTTGTTTCGTACTACAAGATAACTTAAGGTAAGAATAATTGATTGTTGAACAACTTAGTGCCAATTTTGGGCAAAAATCATACAAAAATCAATAAAATATGTAGTGTTCGTAATATGAATCATGTTCTGAAGCTTGATTCAAATGTCGAACATAGTGTAAGAATCTTTATTTCAGGTGCTTGCATCGTGTGAAATGGAAGCTAAAAAAGAAAACATTCAACGAGCGTTGGAATCTGTAGCTGGCGGTACATCTCTCCGAGCGGCAGCTAAGATGTTCAACATCCGTGTAACAACGCTGTATGATCGGAAAAAAGCAGTCAATCGTAGAGATGCCGCTGGAAAACCCACTGTATTATCACCAAGTGAAGAGTTGGAGATTGTTGGCTGGTTGGAGGACATGGCCGCAGCAGGTCATCCGATATGCGAAGAGATCCTCAAAATCAATGTGGCCCAGTACGCTAAGCAGTTGGGAAAATCGGAAGCATTCCGATCTGGAATACCCTCACGTGGCTGGGTTTTGCGCTTTCTAAAAAGGCATCCAACGATTTCGAAGCGAACTGCAAATCCCATTTCGAAAAGGCGGATTGTCACGCCGGATGAAGTTCGTTTATGTTTTAAGGAAGTTGAGCGATATCTCGCAAAGCACGATTACCTGGACATTCTGAACCATCCTGACCGCATTTTCAATATGGATGAAAGTGCTTTCGAAATGGCCAAAAAACCTCGCAAGAAGAAAGTTTTTGCTAAGCGGGGTATACGTATTGTTATATAATATATTATTCACCGGCTATTTAACATCTCTTTCTCTTTGTTGCAGGTGGACTGTACCTTCAAGGAAATTCCAATCGTGAGTCATACACGGTACTGATGACTGGATCTGCTTCTGGAGTACTTGTGGCCCCTTTAATTCTATTTCCGTACAAAGAAAGGCTGCCGCGAGATGTTTCCCAGAGTATCCCAAAAGGATGGGGTGTCGGGCGCACTGAGAGTGGTTGGATGAAGTCCATCCTTGGTTGCTCAAAAATAATGTGAAGCTTCCCGTCATTGTATTTGTCGATGGTTACCGTTCACATGCGACCTACGATACAGTTAATTTTTGTAAAAGTCATGGTATCATTTTGATCTGTTTGCCTCCGAATTCTACCCATTTCATCCAACCACTTGGCGTTTCATTTTTTAAACCAATGAAAGCTGCTTGGGACACTTTTCAGTTGACAACGGAGGAGCAATGATTTCAGAGCCGGACTTTGCTCCTCTTTTGAAACAAGCTATTGATTCGATGAACGGCATTGAACAAACATTAATCAATGGATTCAGAAAATGTGGCCTGCATCCGTAGAACTCCGAGGCCATTGATTATGCATCTTTTCCTGCAGTTCATCAAAGCAAACAGCCAAACAATATTGTATCTACGACCTCTACGGAACCATTAAACCAGAGCATACCTTCAACAATGTTCCTTCGTGAACTAAATCGTCGGCTTTCACCTGAAGTTTTGGAAACTTTCGAAGACCAGCGGCGTAATTTCATGTGGACTGGGGAGCTTGAAGCATCGCATCTCTTTAATTTATGGAGAACCATCAAATATGAAGTAGACGGGCCACCGGAGTACTTTGAAATAGATCCAGCATTAGTTGGCCTCGATATTACCCTTGATGGAGAAGGAAGCGCTGTTTTGAATGAATGTGCTCCTAATGATGTTGATTGTAAGAAAGACGGGAGTGGTTATCTGTTAATTTTTGTAGTAAGGAAATCAAATTGATATTTTCAGATCAAGATGAAAATGCGAACTTTTTTGAGCATGAACGCCAAACCTGTGAAGTTATACAATTGGAGAATAACGAACATATGTTTGAGGAGTTGAATTTTGAGCGTTATTGAAAGAAATTAAAATTAAATATTTTTGTTTTTAATGTAAACAATACTTTAATTAAAGGTGATCGCTCTGATACGGTAGAGAACATTTCTCTATTACTGGGCTGTTCCGCAGAAAAAGACAAAGCTGTAGAGCGTAACTCAGAAGCTCAATCTTCTATCAAGAAAAGAAAACGATGCGCACCAGCAGTTACGACAAGTGAGGCTTGGGAAGAGTTTTATAAAGAAGAACAAGAAATAAAAAAAACAAATTCAACTTGCAAAACAGAAACGACAAGAAGAACGGAAACAAAAATCATTGGAAAAGGAAGAACAGAAGAAAATAAAAGCCGCGTTGAGGGTACTGAAGCAGCATGAAAGAGATGAACTGAAAGAACAGAAGAAGAAAAAAAAGATGCAGAAGGAATTGAAAAAGCTTAAAAACGCCTGGAGAAAATGAAGAACAAAATGAAGAAACAAGCAAAAACTATAAATTAAGACAATGCAAAAACTATAGACAATTTAAACTTTACTGTAATTTCATCTCCACGATAACTGTTTTATTATTATTTCATTTACTATTGTAGTTATAATTCGACTTAATAAATATATGTATGAGACACTGAGCGCAAAATCAACATATTTTTCTTCAATGCACTCTCCATGTAAAACATTTTAAAGCCATTTTTGAGTGAAGGGTTTGATTTCACTTATTGTATTGCTGGTCACCTCGATAGTTGAGCAAAAAAAAAAATTGTCGGTGATTGTAGCACAGTCCTTTGCTACATGTTTTAGCATGCGCCATCTTATTGGATCTCTAAATAGTCGAGCCAATTTTGCTGAGTAATGGTGCGTCTGGTTGTTGGAATCCCGGCATAATAAAATTCAGTCTGCAACATAATTAAAAATTAAATCTCATTTTTTTCCTGTTCAACAACCTGGAACACTCAAACAAACTTTTCCTTTTCCATTTGAAAATATGTGAGTGAGAAACAGCCATATTGAAAGAAGCAAAAGGATTTTTCCAAGAACAAGCCTATAATATTCGATTGATTTTCAACGACTCGTTTAAATAAGTTATTTTTCAAATGTTAATCGCATCAATGATTTAAATTGTACAGCATAAAATCAATAGTGCAAATTATTATATTATTTAATATATTCTGTAGTTTGTAGCTCAAATGAGCAAAATTATGCGTCATTCGATCACAATTAAAACAAAAATAATGAAACAAATTTATTCAATTCACTATGTTCGGAATTTGAGACAAAAGTGTTCGGAATTTGAGTCAGTAGCATAATTGGTGTTCGGAATTTGAATCAAAACTGACTGATATAGTTTTCAATTTTAAGCCTTAATTGTTTGTTTTTAAAAATTTTTTTCAATGGTAACGTGAAAAATACACAAAAAGTCATCAATGAAGTGAATAACAGCCACACAAAATTGTGAAATTAGTTAATACAGTAACACTTAATATGCAAAAGTGCTTAAGTGTTCGGAATTTGAGACAAAACGGTAATTGAATGATCATCTCAGCATGGTTTAGACTTTGTTATCAAATATAACAAATTATCCTTACGTCCCATCGAAATGTGGTCTTCGGCAAAGTTGTAGCTGGGAAGTTTTCACATGAGATGAGTGTGTTCACTTTTCCATAGATTATCATGACGAGCAGTTAGAGGACTGAACGCAAAAGGTTTGCCTTTTCCATAGTAATTTCCATATAAACTTCAAATAGCGTGTGCACAACCAAATTTCTTCCGAATCACTTCAAATTTTGGGAGGATCATTTTCATCATAATTGACATCGTTTAAGCATAGGGGAGCAAAAACTTCAAAATTTGCATCAGTCTAGTGGCGGTAGTGAGCATGTAAAATTGAGCATTTTAAACTAGTTCTAGCTTGTGATTCACATGAGATAGAAAGTTCGGGTCTTCGGCAAAGTTGTTCGGAAGGTCATGGACATCCGGAAGACAAGAAGTTTGGTTCGCGATTTTGCCGCTAGGTGGCGGTAGTGAGCATGTAAAATTGAGCATTTTAAACTAGTTCTAGCTTGTAATTCACAAGAGATAGAAAGTTCGGGTCTTCGGCAAAGTTGTTCAGAAGATCAAGGACATCCGGAAGACAAATGATTTAATTCGCGATTTTGCCGCTAGGTGGCAGTAGTGAGCATGTAAAATTGAGTATTTCAAATAAGTTCTAGCTTGTGATCCACAAGAGATAGAAAGTTCGAGTCTTCGGCAAAGTTGTTCAGAAGGCCAAGGACTAGTGAGCATTCAAAATTAAGTATTTCAAACTAGTTCTATCTTTTAATCCACAAGAGAAAGAAAGTTAGAGTCTTCCAGTTCAATCCAGATTTAATCGAAATTTTGTGTCTTCAGCAAAGTTGTTCAGAAAGTCAAGGGCATGAAGTGAATCTCACCTGAAACACTTGAATATGAATTGAATTGGACATGAGTCACTGGGATATGGACCTAATCAAATCTGAAACACTTGAATATGAAGTGAATGAGACCTGAATGCCTTAAATTTCCTTCAAAAATCAAACATCAATCACTTGGATATTGAACTAATCGAACTTGAAACACGTACATAAAGTGATTCAAGCATGAATCGCTTGAAAATGAAGTGAATCAGCCCTAACCAGCATGAGCATGGAGTCATATCTGAAAAAGTGGAAAATGCACCTACATTATAGATGAATCAAAACTGAACAACTTGAATATCAAGTAATTCGTACTTGAAATAGGTGAATATAAAGTGATTCAGACCTGCAGCACTTGAATATAAAGCGAAGTGTTCAGGACGGCACCCAGTCGTCCGAATTATTAGCTGCGGGACGAGCGCCAGCAACGGCTGAGTGACCGGCCGTCCAACGAGAGAAACTGACTCTGCACACCACACATATCACACTCAGTACCATTTGAGACAACACAGCAATCACACACGCTAGTTGGACGAAAATACGAAAAGTGAATTATAAATTGTTAGTTTGTTGGACAGGACAGGACTTAGTACACGAAAAGGACTGAAAATGTAAGACAAACAATCATGCAAATATGTACACTAACCAACTTACGACTTACAACTAATCATGCAACATTAACTTAAAATTAGTGAACTAAACTTACCAAATGTGAACTTAAATCTAATGGATTAAAATGAAATTTCAGCTAAAAGCGAACTCTACCACAAAATCCGAGTTTTGCTAAACGGATGGTCCGAAATCCCATCACCTGTGCCAACAAAATCTTTTAGATTTTCATCTGTGAAAGCAACAATTAGCTGCGATCATCGCAATCTTCGCCACGCGGGTGCAGCAGTTCGCAATGGCGGCAGCCACATTTACTTGTGTATGCGGTCGGTCAGGTGAACCCGATGAAGAGATGCTGCAGTGCAGTGATTGTTTGCGACCAATTCATCTCGCATGTGCTTCATCTAGACGTTCCATTGGTGGAAGCTGCGTTGTGTGCGTTCGGTGTATGGAGAGGAATCCCCCAACGGCGCGGTCGCTTTCGAGGAGATCGTCAAGTTCGACTGCTCGTGCGAGAATTCTCCTGGATCTGAAGCGGCTGGAAGACGAGAGGATCCTGCAAGAAAAGGCAGCCGAGGAGAAGGTTTCGCGTGAGAAGGAGTATCTGGCGAAAAAGTACGACCTGATGCAGGCCCAGCTAGAGGAGGAGGAAGAAGGCAGCTTGAGAAGCCGTCGCTCGATGTCCAGTATCCAATTAGTGGAACAGTGGCTTCAGAACGAACCCGTCGCAAATTCAGGCTCTGGCATCGGATGTAGTGGCATTCCCGCTGGCACAGAATTACGCACCGGTACCGTTCACAAGCAGAAACCATCGGCTACAACGACATTCGCTGCGGCTTCAACGCCGAAATCCGGACAACAAGCAGAGCTCACCTTCGGGCTAAATCCAAGCCTGCCACCGGCCCAAGGCGCGACTTCTGAAGCAAATTGTGGGCAACCAGCTGAGCCGGAGTTCCACGCGCAGGATCCACTGGACTGGAGCCTAACTTGGGACGTACCTGTCGTACCTCAACCGCTACCGAAAGGGCAATTCGCTGTGGACTTGCAGGAAATTCAGCGGAAATTCCTTGGCGTACAACTATGTCCGCCAAAGCCATATACACAGCAAGTGGGACCATCGTCGTCAAGCCAACTTGCGAGTGGTAACCACCCGGTTGCCAATGTCCATGGAACAAGTTCGTCGCAGCAGGAGAATATCGCTACAATACCAGCGACGACAGGTGGTCCACAACCGTGCCAGGTAATCTTGGATCCAACTGTCTCTCAGCACGACCAGTCGTCCGGCCTCGAAGCACTTACCACTAAGCAGTATGCACCAGCAGCAGTTACCACGGTGAGTCAATTATGCTCTGATTATATTATACCACAAAATAGAACAAATGCATTGCATTCGAATGCAACGTTCAAAGTACCAAAGCTTTCTTCATTAATTGAACACACTCCCTTCGGCGTAACCGAACCATACAAGCCCCCCCAGCCTCTTCGGAGCGATACATCAACGTTTCACCCAATGTACAAAAGCACCCCCTATGTCCGCCCCGTTACTGCCCCCTCCGTGCACTTCGCTGATCATCCAGTTGCTTACTCTTCCGGTTTGCCAATATTGCCCAATGTACGAACAGTTCCGAGTAATCCGACCCCAGTAGTGTCTTCAATCGCCGTCAATAGTGGTCATACGATTCCGATTCTGCCTTCCGACTCAACATCTGCCCTCGTACCAGCAACTGAACCGTGGATTAGTGCTCCGACATCTCAACAACTCGCTGCCAGGCACATCGTTCCCAAGGAACTTCCAATCTTTTCGGGCGATCCTGTCGAGTGGCCGTTGTTCGCCAGTTGCTACCAGAACACGACACAGTTGTGCGGTTTCTCCAATGGGGAAAATTTGATGCGTTTGCAGCGGAGTCTTAAAGGTAACGCACTCGAAGCAGTAAGGAGCTTGCTTCTGGAGCCATCGTCGGTCCCATTGATAGTTACAACTCTGCAGACTCTTTATGGACGGCCGGATTTAATTATCAACTCACTTCTGCACAAGGTTCGCGCAACTCCGTCTCCGAAGCCGGACAAGTTGGAAACGTTGGTATCCTTTGGCCTTGCATGCCAAAACCTTTGTGGCCATCTTCGTGCAGCGGGTCAGCAAGCTCATTTCTCCAATCCAGCTTTGCTTCAGGAGCTAGTGAACAAACTGCCAGCAAATATTAAGCTTGATTGGGCGCTCTTCAAGCAAAAGTGTGCTACAGTCGACCTTGGAACCTTCGGTGATTACATGGCACAACTAGTGGTAGCTGCGAGCGATGTTGCTTCCTTTCAACCTTCCGAAGAAACTCGCTTCCAATCGGATAAACGAAAGGGTAAGGAGAGACTCTTTGTCAACGCACATTCGTCTGGCACCCCGCCGGAAAACGTTGGAAGACGACAACAAGCTGGTACCTACGAGACCAAACAGAATCAGCCAAAGCCGTGTCCCAGTTGCGAAAAACCGGGCCACAAGGTACGAGAGTGCGACGCTTTCAAGAAGTGCAGCTTAGAAGATCGTTGGAAGCGCGTTCAAGAGCTTTACCTTTGTCGGAGGTGCTTGATTGCGCATGGAAAGTTCCCTTGTAAGGCGTCGTTATGCGGTATGGACGGTTGTGAAGAACGACACCATAAGCTGTTGCATCCTGGAAAGCCAGAGCCAGCGAAGTCTTCGAAGCCAACCAAGCCAACAGAAACGCTCAATATCCACAATCAACGCAAGATGACAACGCTTTTCCGTATAATACCGGTAACGCTATTCGGAAACGGAAGGTCTGTCCACACCTTTGCGTTTCTGGACGAAGGGTCTTCTTCCACGCTGATTGAAGCTCGGGTAGCCCGCGAGTTGGGAGTTAAAGGAGAGATTTATCCGCTTTGCCTGCAATGGACAAGTGACATAGAACGGACTGAAGACAAGTCACAGTTGATTCGACTTGAAATTTCTGGTCGAGGAACGTCCAAACGACATGTGTTGAAGGCAGCCCACACGGTAGAGAAGTTATGCCTCCCAAATCAAACTCTACCCTTTGATCAGCTGTCGGAACAGTTTCCGTACCTCCGTGGCCTGCCCATTGAAGGATACAGCAACGCCACGCCAACCGTTCTCATTGGTGTGAACAACACGCATCTGAAAATTCCTCTAAAGATCCGGGAAGGAAAAATCGGTCAACCAGCGGCAACGAAAACTAGACTTGGGTGGACTATATACGGCGAAATCCCTGGGGAACCTTCTTCAATAGAACGTTTCCACTACCATCTGTTTGAGGAACGGCGTAGTCCCGACGACGAGCTCCATGCCCTGGTGAAGGAGTTTTTTTCGGTGGAAAATGTTGGAGTTTCAGTCGTTCCTCTCCTGGAAAGTTCCGATGAGGTGCGATCAAGAAAAATCCTCGAAGAAACGACTGTTCGCCTACCTTCTGGACGATTCCAGACCGGACTGCTCTGGAAATATGATCACATCGATTTTCCAGACAGCAAACCCATGGCAGAAAATCGTCTGAGGTCATTAGAACGACGTTTGTTGCGCAAACCTGAGCTTTTCGAGAATCTCAAACAGCAGATACTCGAATACGAGGAAAAGGGCTATGCTCATAAAATCACACAAGATGAGATCCTCAACTCTGATCCCAAGAGAGTATGGTACTTGCCATTGGGGATAGTTGTGCAACTCAAGAAACCCGGGAAGGTGCGGATTGTATGGGACGCTGCAGCGGCAGTACGGGGCCAGTCACTTAACTCTGCTCTGTTACCCGGACCGGATCTTCTGACTTCCCTTCCGTCGGTTCTCTCCCGATATCGACAACGCCAAGTTGCGATCAGTGGTGATATACGGGAAATGTTTCACCAGCTCCAGATCAGGCCCGAAGATAAGCAGGCACAACGTTTCCTTTTTAGAAGCGATCCCACCAAGGAGCCGGATACGTACGTCATGGACGTTGCTACATTTGGTGCAACTTGCTCACCCTCCTCGGCACAGTTCATCAAAAATCAGAACGCCAAAAATTTCGAGGCCGAGTACCCCGAAGCAGCTGCCGCTATCGTCCACAATCACTATGTGGACGACTATTTGGATAGTCTCGACACCATCGAGGAGGCAATAGATCTTGCACTGCAAGTCAAAACGGTGCACGCCAAGGCCGGGTTCCATATACGGAACTGGATGTCCAGTTCCAAGGAAGTCCTCTCACGGGTCGGGGATTCCGCAGAAGAACAACAGAAAAGCTTCAAAACCCATTCTGCTTCGACCTCGGAACGCGTTCTTGGGATGAGCTGGTTTCCCAGTTCAGATGAATTCGTCTTCAACGGATATTTCCGCGACGAACTGATGCCACTATTTCACGGAGATGTTATACCAACGAAAAGGCAGCTACTGCAGGTGGTGATGAGCATCTTCGATCCCCTCGGACTGGTGTCGCTCATCGTAGTTCACGGGAAAATCCTTATCCAAAACGTGTGGAGAGCCAGCATCAATTGGGATGAGAAAATCACTTCAGATCTGTTCAGTGAATGGCGTCGGTGGATCAAGTTGTTGGGACAACTGGATGCAATTCGCATTCCAAGGTGTTATTTTCCGGGATACCATCCGGAAAGCTTCGATTCTCTTGAGCTGCACATATTCGTCGATGCTAGCGAGGAGGCGTACGTGGCGTCTGCGTTCTTTCGAATTGTGGACAGATCTCAAGTGCGCTGTGTGCTGGTTTCATCGAAGACAAAGGTGGCCCCACTCAAACCTCTTTCAGTTCCTCGTCTTGAGTTGCAGGCAGCACTACTGGGAGTCAGATTAGCAAAGTCAGTAGCGGAAAACCACACTCTAGTTATCGTCCGTCGATTTTTCTGGAGTGATTCAACCACTGTCCTCTCCTGGCTGCAGTCCGACCAACGGAAATACCGGCAGTTTGTGGCGTGTCGCGTGTCTGAAATCCTGGACACAACGAAGGTGGACGAATGGCACTACGTACCCTCGCGATTGAACGTTGCAGATGATGCGACGAAGTGGAAAGATGGGCTCCAGATCAACAGCAACCACCGCTGGTTTCGTGGACCGAGCTTCTTATACGACCCTCCACGCACGTGGCCCAAACCGAAGGAGCTTCCTGGTGCAACAGCAGAAGAGCTTCGGCCCGTCCATGTTCATCAGGAAAAAGCGGAACAGCAGTTAGTACAGTTCTGTCGTTTCTCCAAATGGGAACGTTGTCTGCGAGCTGTCGCCTTCGTTCATCGGTTCATCGATCAGCTTAAACGTAAAAGGCGGGACGAAATCACCAAGGATCCACGCATTCTTACTCGAGAGGAGCTCCAGCGAGCGGAAAACACGATATTGCGGCTTGCACAGTACGAAGTTTTTGCGGACGAGATTATCACGATGCAGAAAAATCAGTCATTGCCACCGGATCAACATCAGCGTTTGGAGAAAACAAGTAAACTCTACAAGCTAACTCCTTTTCTGGATGAACGAGGCGTAGTTCGAATGGACAGCAGGATCTCCAGTTTCTCTGAAGCGCTGTATGATTTTAAATACCCAGTAGTGCTACCCAAAAGCCACTACGTTACTCAACTGATCGTCGACAGCTACCATCGGCGGTACAACCATTGCAATGGAGAGACAGCGGTGAACGAAATGCGACAGAGATTCCATTTGTCGGAGATGAGAGCAGCTTTTCGGAAGTCTCGGAAGATTTGTTCTTGGTGCCGGGTTTACAAGGCAACTCCATCCGTTCCAAGAATGGCACCACTACCGGAAGCACGGGTGACTCCTTATGTCAAGCCGTTCAGTTTCGTAGGGTTGGACTACTTCGGTCCCCTTCTGATCATCCAGGGTCGACACGAAGTGAAGCGCTGGGTTGCCCTCTTCACTTGTTTAACCATCAGGGCAATCCATCTGGAGCTAGTGTCCAGCCTTTCTACGGAATGCTGCAAGATGGCTATACGACGCTTCATAGCACGGAGGGGGGCACCTTCTGAGATCTATAGTGATAGAGGGACAAACTTTGTCGGAGTCAGCGGCGAATTGCGAGAGCAGATAAGGGGCATCAACAGTGATCTGGCTTCCACGTTCACAAATACCATCACCCAATGGCGCTTCAACCCACCAGCTTCGCCACATATGGGGGGGGCTTGGGAACGTATGGTTCGTTCGGTAAAGTGTGCTTTGGCTGCGGTGTCTGCCGAACGTAAGCCAAACGAAGAAACTTTGGTGACTCTTCTTGTTGAAGCAGAGTCTGTGGTAAATTCGAGGCCGTTGACCTACATGCCGCTAGAGACGGCAGAGCACGAGGCGCTTACGCCAAACTGTTTTCTGCTGCTGAGCACTAGTGGGGCGAATCAACCACCAAGTCAACTTTCGGATGGTAAGTTGGCCTTGCGATCCAGCTGGGCGTTGTACCAGCGTCTACTGGACCAATTCTGGGTTCGCTGGGTGAAGGAATACCTGCCCACCATCACTAAGCGAACCAAATGGTTTGTTGAGAGCAAACCAGTCTCGGCCGGTGACCTGGTTATGATTGTAGAAGACCGACTGCGGAATGGATGGATCAGGGGACGAGTTCTTCGTGTGTTCCCTGGACGAGATGGGAGATGTCGCAGCGCAAATGTCCAGACTGCAACCGGCGTTCTACGCCGTCCAGTAGCCAAGTTAGCCGTCCTAGAAGTGGCGGATACTGCTCGTGAGGACACGGACCAATACGGGTCGGGGAATGTTCAGGACGGCACCCAGTCGTCCGAATTATTAGCTGCGGGACGAGCGCCAGCAACGGCTGAGTGACCGGCCGTCCAACGAGAGAAACTGACTCTGCACACCACACATATCACACTCAGTACCATTTGAGACAACACAGCAATCACACACGCTAGTTGGACGAAAATACGAAAAGTGAATTATAAATTGTTAGTTTGTTGGACAGGACAGGACTTAGTACACGAAAAGGACTGAAAATGTAAGACAAACAATCATGCAAATATGTACACTAACCAACTTACGACTTACAACTAATCATGCAACATTAACTTAAAATTAGTGAACTAAACTTACCAAATGTGAACTTAAATCTAATGGATTAAAATGAAATTTCAGCTAAAAGCGAACTCTACCACAAAATCCGAGTTTTGCTAAACGGATGGTCCGAAATCCCATCACCTGTGCCAACACGAAGCGAACCTGAATCACTTGAATATGGAGCGAGTCCGACGTGAATCACATGGATATGAAGCGAATCAAACATGAATCACTGTAATAATCATAAATCTCTTTAATATGAAATAAATCAGACCTGGAACTCTTGTACATAAAGAGAATCAAACTTGAACCATTTGAAAATGAAGTGAATCAAGCATGAATCACTTGAAATCATTTGAACATTAAGTGAATCAAACCTGAAACAGTCGTATATGAGTAAATCAGACAAGAATCACTTGGGTATAGAGCGAACTGAATCACTTGAATATGAAGTGAATCAATTCTGAATCACTAAATTATAAAGTGAATCTGATGTAAAACACTTGCGGGTATGGAGCGAACAAAACTTGAATCTTTTGAATATAAAACGAATCTATCCTGAGTCACTTGAACATGGAGTGAATTTGACATGATTTTTTTGGCTCCATATTCATGTCAAACCTGAATTACTTGAATATAGCTTGAATATAGAGTGAATCAAACTCGAAGGACATGAATATAGAGAGAATCAGACATCAATCACTTGGATATGAAGTCAATCAAACTTGAACCACTTGTATACGAAGAGATTCTGACCTCAATTATTTGAATATGATGAATATGAGTCCTGATTAAATCACTCGCACATACCAGAATCACTAGAATCACTATCTCTTGTGGATCACAAGCTAGAACTGCTCACTACCGCCACCTAGCGGCA
Source organism: Aedes aegypti (assembly GCF_002204515.2). NCBI lineage: Eukaryota > Metazoa > Arthropoda > Insecta > Diptera > Culicidae > Aedes > Aedes aegypti. Next base: position 379,176,199 of record NC_035109.1, read on the forward strand.
AAATCGCGAACTAAACTATTTGCCTTCCGGATGTCCTTGATCTTCTGAACAACTTTGCTGAAGATCGCTTCTTTGCAAGTCGTAAGGATCTCGAGATATAGCATTGTGAATTTACCTGTTTTGAGGTGATGCTAAACTTTTTGGGGGTGATTCAATTTTCAACTGAGCGTTGCAATATTTAATTTAGTGAGTCCGTATTAGGCAACTTTCTTTTGTATCGCGCCCAATCAGGCCTGATTTATGGCGGCAACTTCTTCTCGAATCCATTTAGTAATACCGTATCGCACATATACTGCTGTTCATCACAAGCTTCTATGGTGGCACCAAGGTTTTGCACTTTCAGGGCAAAGTCGACCAGTTTGTCCATTGCGTCTGGTCTAATGACTGGCATCGATATGATTTTCTCCTTCAAATACCTTATGATAGTCTCCGGTCTGCCAAACCTGAGCTTCAAAGTACTAATTGCCCTTCCTACGGTTTAAGGCCGCATAGAGAAACTTGAAACAGTATTGAACGCATCTACTTTTAAACAATTTCTCAACCGAATCATGTTTTCGGCGTCGGTATATCTACACATAGTCAAGGCGTCTTCATACGTCGACATGTGCCATTCATCTGGATTACCGCTGAATTTCAGCAGCTCGCGAGGGACGATCTGTTCAATTCAGCAGACTCTCCGTCGCTGTATTCAACCGATCGCATAGTCACCATCAGGACGAAGACAAGGCAGCGTCCATTAATTAATTAACGCTAAAATTGGAAATTTTTGACGACGAGTGAAGGCTGACCTGTTCAACGATAGGGTAATTTTATTCCCTTTGTAGTTTGGCATTGTTTTTGCCAGGGAAGGCCCAGCGCTACGGTGTGTGCGTAGAGGTTGCCAACCCAATGTTGGTGGGCCACAAGGAATGCCAATCGTGGCCAAAGAACAGGAGTTGCCAACGGGTCGAAGAGGCTGTCCATCTCGGCTGTCCAACTATGCAAAAGAACAGCTAGCACAACAAAGTCTGTGAGTCTAAGGCGGTTAAGGCTTGAAGGCCGGTACCGTGAGTACCACATGACCATAGATTAAAGTTGAATGGTGTTTTTTTAGTATAGTATAGAGGTAAGGAGAAGAGAGGAGCTAGTAGTTAGATGATACATGTTACTATCTGGCTTTGTGATTGAGTTGAGACCTCTAGCCATCAGTGTATGTACCGAATCTCCTTTTGCTATTGGTAGTTCTTGCTGTATGGAGTCGGGAAAGTGCAACAAGAATTTCAGGAATAATTGTTTCGGGAATTATTAGAAAAACAGCTTGCAGAAATCCTGAAGATATTTGTACAGATCAAGCGCGTGCTCTTCTGTGAATAAAGTTGACAAGACGCGGGTTTGTTAGCATTTTTTTACTTCAGGACGCTAGGCAACGATGCAATCTTGCGTACTGAGAAGAAAAAATGCTGAAAAACCCGCATCTTGTCACCTTTATTCACAGAAGATAGGATCGATGGAGAGAAGTCGATCATGCGACTTACGCCCTTATTCTAGCACACGCTTGAGCTATCTCTGAATAGAGATGGGCAAAACGGTTCGTTTTAGTGAACGGATCCGATCCGAATAACTCAAAGGAAGAGCGAACTTAACCAAGCGACCGGGAAAAGAGCGCTTATTTGTGTTTTTCGCTCTCTCATTTTTCGTACATTCGTAGTCGAACCAAAAGGAAGAAGCAAACATGTGCTTTGCCATTCAAGTGTACTCTTTTTCTCTTTATATTTATTTCATCTGCCTGTATGCAAGTCAGAGGAGCAAATTAGTTGTATGGCTGTGTATGCTCTAAGAGTGCGGATCTGTAGCAAACTGTGTTTGCTTGTGTGCCGTGACGCGCAAAGCAAGGCACGTGTCAAGCTTCATGATAAAACCGAGAAACAAACCAAGGAAAATAAGGGAAAATAATCGGTTTATTATTTTTTCGGGTCACTTGTTGTCTGATCCATGCTGATCAAATGAATCGACTCTCGTCAAAAAAGAGCCACGGATCACTCGTTCTTTTGAGTGATCCGAATCTTTTTGACGGCTCCGGTTCTTTTTGCCCATCTCTACTGCCGTGAATCGCAAGTCAGTCCCATCTGCATTTTCGTCAAAATTGAGTTGAGTTCAGTTTTCAACATATCTTTCTATACTCTTTCAGCTACATCAATGAGAAAATATGATTTGTTCGGAAAAATTAGGAAAATACAGCAAGTCAAATTGTCCCATAATGAAAAGTAACCGCATATCAGTCCCACTATAGATTTCCGCCCACTAAAAAGATATTTTAGTAAAAAGAAAATTGCGAAAGTTTCATTAAGATATGAACATGTTCCAATCCCCTGGAATTTTTTGAATATTCGTATAAAAACGATTTCGGAAACTTCACAGCCCATTTTCTCAATGCCTACTTTTTACAAATGGGACTGACTTGCGATTCACGGCAGTTTCTATTAAAGACACTGACACGTTAATGCTTCCAGTGGGCATTTATGCCCTTTGAAGGAAGCACCACACTAGATAACGGACTAGCATGCAACGCCCAGTGGCACAGTCGGAAAACATTCCTCACGAAAAGTTTACCGGCCTGAGGCGGGAATCGAACCCACACTCCCTAGCACGATGCGGCTAAATGCCTGGTGACACTAACCGCACGGCTACGAAGCCCACAAGTTTATCTCTGAATTAATTTAAAGAACATTTTTTGGGAGAATTTCTGGAGGTATGCATGTAGGAATTTCATGCAGAATGCTCGCAGTCATTCTTGCAGGAATTTCAGGAAGAAAGCCTTGAAATACTCCCAAAAGTATTACTGGGGGAAAATTGTAAAAGTATTACATGGAGAAATTTCTAGAACCTATGCAGGATATTTCGGACGATTATCAAGTTGCCATCCAAACAGACGAAAGACAAACAAAAAAGCAAATGCGCTCACAACCGTTTCTCTCAACTTTTGCGGATAAGGATACAATCAATAGCAAAATTGTCATGACTATCACACAAAGCAACATTTTTGCAACCTTTTCAACTGGTAATTAACTTAATCACTTAATTTAAACATAAAACAGTTTTTTTTTATGGATGCTGTTCAATGTGTGGCAATGTTTACCAACACGGAGAAAGTTCTCGAAAACTGCAAGGCAAAGCCTAGAAAATCGCTGAGCACGCGGTGAGCGATCATTGTCTTATTCCGTTCAAGTTGTTGCGGAAAAGAATTGTTGCAACAAGAATGGGAGAGAACAATATGTTTGTTGCTGCTTGCTTGACGATCATAGCGGAAATAGATTGAAAAACTTAGGCAGAACTCCTGCAAGGACCTCTAAAAGAATTTCTGAGCAATTCGTGGAGAAATACACAAAACAATTTTTATAGGATTTTTTGTGGATTCTCTGGTGAAAACCCTAAAAGAATCTTGCGAATATTCCCTGAATATATCTCTTGGAAAATTCGTGCAAATATTTTTGAAGGAATGTCAAAACGTCTTTGGTAGTAATGTTGGAGGAATTTCCTTAAGAACCTTCGATTTAATTCCTACAGGTATTTCTGGAGGAATTTTTTAAGAAGTTCCAGGAGGAATTTTCAAAGGAATTCCTAGAGGAATCTCAGAAAGGATTCGTTAGAAAGCCTCGAAAGCCGACTGATGGAACATATCTTGTTGGAATTCCTGTTGAAATCTTCATTGAAATTAATGGTAAGATATCCCTAGGTATACCTGATGGAAATCCTGAAGTAATTCTTGGTAAAAATCTTGAAGGAATCTCTGGTAAGAATTCCTGGAGGCACCCCTGTTGGCAATCCTGTTCGAATCAATGGAGGAATTGTTGAGTAGTTTTTTTGTGAAAATCTCCGACGAAATTCTTAGATCTTAAAAGAGACCCTGAGAGTCAAATGTTTTTTTTTTTTTTTTTTCAAAAAATGGATAAATTCTATAAATTTCAGTTTTTCAACACTTATCTAGAGAAACAAAAAAGTAGATTGGAGTACCTTGTGCCTTTTAATTCCGCCCTAATTACTTATCCTTCACAGATACGCCTGTTTCTACAACCACTTGCTGTCATTTTCAATGTCAGTTAGTCGTATCCAGTGCTGGATACGAGTAGTAGATACGTGTAACTGACACTGCAGAAGACTGCAAGTGGTAGTAGAAATAGGCGTATCTCTGAAAAATAAGTAATTAGGGCGGAATTAAAAGGCACAAGGTACTCCAATCCACTATTTTTTTTTTCTCTATTGAGATTCTGCTCAGAGAATTCGTCATATACATTGAAAAGAGAGGAATACTTATCTTCTAAATTGTATGTCAAAAATGTTCATAATACACAAGAAACGATTAGAATCCACTGGATTGGCTCATGCAATAATGTCATCCATTCGCTTCGTATAACCCGTTATTCGTTTGTAGGTTTCTTCTATTCAGGACTTGGTGCTCCACTTAAGACTTGCTCTTTTTCCATTTAAACACTCTAAATTCATGCAATAATCCTACGCATTTGCTTATAGCAGCTGCAAGTTCACACAATTAATCCTCAGAACCTTCTTCCGATTTTTCAATCCCCAAACACTTGCTTGTCACAGTTATCCATTCTCCACCAATGATTCAAACCCATCAACCCATGTAAAACGACTTTTTTATCCGTCTCTTCCGAATAAATATCCACACCCGACATCCATCGACGAGGTAAGCTCCAAACCTTTCATCCCGTTCTCGAGTAAGCCAAGCGGATTGACTTCCAGAAATTTGACGAAACAACAACGCTGCAAGCGGCTTACGAGAACTGACACCACGCCAAAATCCAGAACGAACCCTTCTTCTTCTGTCAGGGGAAGAGCCTACTGGGACATCGCAAGGCGATGATGATGGATTAGTTTCTGTGCTCCGTTTGACAATCACCAAGCGATTCTGCTGCAGTAGAAGATAAATTTCTGCTCGCACTTCCGGGTGCTGCTGTCATCTTCTGCAACGATAACGCCACCATTGCAAGATACTAACTTCCGGGCAGTAGCGGAGGTGGGGGGTCTCTCGTTGATAAAGAGGATTATTTTTCCGCTGAATTGAGTTTCAATATTGCCCGTTCGGATTGTGTCGACGACGGGAAGCTTCGTAATCTGGTGCCCGGCAAGTGGCACATAGATACACACTCCACGGTAGGGTGCGGCTTATATTTGTCGAAGCTCCCAAAACCAAAAGTTTGTAAGTTGTCTCAAATTCAGATGTCTTTCTTCTTATGTGATTTTATTTCAGAATAAAAACACACATTTTCAGTTTTTCTTACTTAAGAAAAAAGTCTCACCCTACTGCACAGAGTCCGATGATGAGGGTTTATACCCGGAAAGGACATCGTTTGCACAAATTCCCGTACCCAACGGCGATCCACCGGTTTATTATCAACGAGCCAACGAAATACATTTTAGCTTCTGCTGCAACATTTCAGATACAACACACAGAGGCTGAGCCATTCAGCCACCAGCTTGAGCCGATTATCGGATTCAATCGAGTTGCGTTTTTTTTCCTCTGCCCTGATAAGAGCAAATCTGTCTGGGACGATATCTGTTTCGAAAACAAAACACTTCTCTAGCAAACCACGAGCCTCACAATAACGACGACGACTAGGACGACTTAAAACGTGCTTCGATTCTTCAACATCTCAAACGATGATCATCAAGAAGATGAGCTCAACCGGCTTTGTAGGGGGGGCACTGACTGAGCCCTCCGATCCCAGCCAAGCTTCTATTTATAAATTATTCTGCTCAGATCTCGAGAAGCTCTTTTGTGCTGTGATTCATAATTTTCCATTCCTCACCGATAGTCAGCAAGAGGTCCAAGGGAACGGCACTCGCTAGAAGGTGCACATTTTCCAGCCTTTCCTCCCGATGCGAGGAACAAACGACCCTTGATAGAAGCTACACAGCAATAAATAAATTGAAATATCACGTGTATTACATCTTTAAAAGTTTACAATCAGACTGTTGAAAATCAATGTCTAGTAATTGATGGAACCGTTTTAAGATGTTAGCAAAAAAATGTACAAGTTTAACCTGGTTTAAACCCTGAGCTAGTGAGTGAGAATCATGAGCGATACCTCTCGGTTGTTCGCCAAAATTTACGTCGGCCGATATTAATTTATTTCTTGCTGTGTACTGGCGCTTAATGCTCAGTGCAGTTGTTGTCGTCGTGATGATTCAACAGTGCGATAAGTTCGTAGCTCAGGTAGAACCTAGGAGTGTCAGCCTTTGCCCACGGTAATGACAGTTTAGGTCGATTGTGTAAATAAGGTGAAGCAGTGATTGCAGCATGAGTTGTGTGCTGAGAGCAGAACACTCCTCAGATCGATGGAAAAGTCATTTGAGTCGAAGTGGGAGTTTGCTCCTCAGAATGCGTGCTTAATTGAGCTACTGATTCTGGAAGGGAGAGAAAAGCCGAGATGTGGTCGTACACATTGGATGAATTGACTTATTGAATGGAATCGAGCAAGTATTACTAGAAAAGTAAGATTTTTAAAATCGTATTTCAAAATTAACTGATTCTTAAATCAGAAATTCAGGAAAGAGTTGCCTTCAAAAGCATATGAGACTGGGCAGCCCGGGCAACAATTTTCCGGTGTCGTAAGTCCCTCCCCACCTCAAATTATTACTAGTTGCAGTAGTAACTCTGTTCAAACACATCCATACTTTCTTTGTAAAACATGACCACTGGCTTCGAAAATAAAAAAAATTGAGTTGGTTACTTTAAGGCAAAAATTGAAATCGGACATTAAATAATAATACAAAAAAAGTCCTAGTTATTAAATAGCTTAATTATTAGTAGTGAACCTTATACTCTGTACTAAAACTCGGTATCTGGTTGGTACCCTTAAGGTACTTCCAGATTTTTTTTTCTTTTTCTTTACTTAAGACGAACCAGCCGTTGGTTGAAAGTCTCATATATAAAGCTAATAATAACAAGCATATGAGACTTCTAAACATACTCTGTGAAAATTGGAAATATTATACAAATGTCTTCACGAAGGATTGAAACGCTGATGCTTCAAAGCAAGAAGATCTTCTTCACAAGTGCTTGGAGGTCCTTTCTATATATTTAAACTCTTCTCTAATTGAGCGTTCATTTTCCTCCTCTTGAGACTTAAAAATTAAGCATTCTGCGTTGAGGAAATTGTTTTCTGCAGTTCGATGAACTTCTTTTTTAAGCTTTCAGTGATTCCTTCAAAAGCTTGAAAAACTCATAATCAAAAGCCTGAAAGCTTTTCATCAGCAACATGGAAAAACTGGAAAAGTTTCTTGTGAGAAGCTAGGACGCTTCACCACAGAAGCATGGAAGGCGTCTTTCTTAAAAGCATGGAAAGCTTTGGCTTGGAAAACTCCAAAAATGGCAAAAAGCCTCATCATCAGAAGGAAAGAAAGCTTCCTATAAGCAGTTTTGATATTTAAACCTTAATATTTTGGAGGATTTGCTTCAAAAACTCACAAGCGTAAAAAGTGTAAAGAAAGCTTATCGTCAAAAGCATGACAATTTTATCCCTAGATGCTTCTTATTAGGAACAACTTAAACTTATCAGAATCATAGAAAGCTATTCCTAAATATGTTTTCAAAGACATGGACAGTTTTTCTATAATGCTTGAAAAGCATCTCGTCAGAAATTTGTAAAATCTGTCTTCAGAATTTCGGAAAGCTTTTCCTTATAAGCAAAAAAAAATCTCCGCAAAAGCTTGAAAAACATCTCGGAGGAAAGATAAAAATACATTCATTAGACATTTTTTGAAAACTTAGAAATCTTCACCTTAGCAATAGGCTAGTTGATATACAGAACAATATTTTTTTTTTGTTAGAGCTTTTCTTCAGAAGCTTGAAAGGATAATTTCTCCGCAGAAGCTTCAAAATGTTGGAATGAAAAAATAATTATCATTTCAGAAACTTCTGCCTGGAAGCTTGAAAAGCTTTTTCATGGAAGCTTAAAATTTTTCTCCTCAGAAGTTTGAAGAGCTTTTCCTTAGAAGCTAAAAAAAAACTTCCCCTTCACGACTCAAGCTTAAAACAGTCTCCTAAGAAGCATAACAATTTCCTTATAAAATGCTTAAAAAGCTTCTACCTGAAATTCTTGTAAAAAATCTCCTCATATGCTTTTAAAGCTTCTCCTCAGAAGATTGAAAAACATCTCCTCAACCTCAAATGTTTAAAAACTTCCCCTCAGAAGCATAGAACGGTTTTCCTCAGATTCTTTAAATTGTTTGAAACAGAAGCTAAACAAGCAGTCGAAGAACAAAAAGTCTCATTCTAGATGCTTGAAAGATGCATTAAAAGCTTCCTCTCAGAAGCTTGAAAAGCTTCTTCTCAGTAGCTTGAAAAACTTCCTCTTAGGAACTTGTAAAACATTTTTAGCTTCCTATCAGAAGCTTGGATAGCTTTCTCTCAGAAGCATCAAAATCTTCCCCTTAGGAGCTTAAACCGCTTCCTCTTAGAAGCTTAAGATGCTTCATCCCAGAAGCTTGAGAATCTTCATCTCAGAAACTTAAATTGCTTCCTCTCAGAAGCTTGAAAAGCTTCATTTCAGAAACTTGAGAAGCTTCTCTCAGAAGCATGAGAAACTTTCTCTTTAAAGTTTGAGAAGCTTCATCTCAGTAGCTTGATAAGCTTCCTCACAGAAGCTTGAAAAGCTTCCTCTCAGAAGCATGAAGAGCTTTCTCTCAGAAGCTTGAATAGCTTCCTCAAAGAAGTTTAAATAGCTTCCTCTTAGAAGCTCGAAGAGCTTCCTCTCAGAAGCTTGAATAGCTACTCTCAGAAGTTTTAAGAGCTTCCTCTTAGAAGCTTCAAAAGCTTCCTCTCAGAAGCTTGAGGATCTTCTTCTCATAAGCTTGGAGAGCTTTCTTTCAGAAGCTTGGAGAGCTTTTTCTCAGAAGCTTGGAGAGAAGAAGGTTGAAAAGCTTCCTCACAGAAGCTTGAGACGCTTCCTCTCAAGAGCTTGAGAAGCTTCTCTCAGTAGTTTAAAAAGCTTCTTCTCAGAAGCTTGAAAATCTTCCTCTCAGAAGCTTGAAAAGCTTCCCCTTATAAGCTTAAAAGCTTCCTCTCAGAAGCTTGAGAAGCTTCCTCTAAAAAGCTTGAGAAGTTTCCCTTCAGAAGCTTGAGAAACTTCTTCTCAGAAGCTTGAGAAATTCCCCTCAGCAGCTTCCTCTCAAAAGCTTGAGAAGCTTCCTCTCAGAAGCTTCAAAAACTTCCTTTAAGAAGTTTGAAAAGCATCCTCATAGAAGCTTGGAAAGCTTCATCTCAAAAGATTAAGAAACTACACCTCATAAGTTTGAGAAGCTTCATTTTAGATGCTTGAGAAGCTTCCTCTCTGAAGCTTGAGAAGCTTCCTCTCATAAGCTGGAGAAGCTTCCTCTCAGTAGTTTGAAAAGCTTCCTTTCAGAAGCTCGAAAAGCCTACTCTCAGAAGCTTGAAATGCTTCCTCTCAGAAGCTTCAAAAACTTCCCCTTAGAAGCTTGAGAATCTTCTTCTCAGAAGCTTTAGTAACTTTCTCTCGAAAGCTTGAGAAGCTTCCTCTCAGTAGTTTAAAAATCTTCCTCTCAGAAGCTTGAAGAGCTTCCTCTCAGAAACTTGAAAAGGTTCCTCTCAGAAGCTTGAAAAGCTTCCCCTTAGAAGCTTGAAAAGCTTCCTCTCAGAAGCTTGAGAAGTTTCCTCTAATAAGCTTGAGAAGTTTCCTTTCAAAAGCTTCAAACTTCATCTCAGAAGCTTTAGAAACTTCCGCTCAGAAGCTTCCTCTCAGAAGCTTGAGAAGCTTCCTCTCAGAAGCTTGAATAGCTACTCTCAGAAGTTTAAAGAGCTTCCTCTTAGAAGCTTCAAAAGCTTCCTCTCAAAAGCTTGAGGATCTTCTTCTCAGAAGCTTGGAGAGCTTTCTTTCAGAAGCTTGGAGAGCTTCCTCTCAGAAGCTTGGAGAGATTCCTCTCAGAAGCTTGGAGAGCTTCCTCTCAGAAGCTTGGAAAGCTTCCTCTCAGAAGATTAAAAAGCTTCCTCTCAGAAGCTTAAAAAGTTTCCTCTCAGAAGCTTGGAAAGCTTTCACTTTGAAGCTTGGGAAGCTTTCTCTTAGAAGCTTGGAAAGCTTCCTCTCAGAAGCTTGGAAAGCTTCCTCTGAGGCTAGTTGATATACAGAACAATATTTTTTTTTGTTAGAGCTTTTCTTCAGAAGCTTGAAAGGATAATTTCTCCGCAGAAGCTTCAAAATGTTGGAATGAAAAAATAATTATCATTTCAGAAACTTCTGCCTGGAAGCTTGAAAAGCTTTTTCATGGAAGCTTAAAATTTTTCTCCTCAGAAGTTTGAAGAGCTTTTCCTTAGAAGCTAAAAAAAAACTTCCCCTTCACGACTCAAGCTTAAAACAGTCTCCTAAGAAGCATAACAATTTCCTTATAAAATGCTTAAAAAGCTTCTACCTGAAATTCTTGTAAAAAATCTCCTCATATGCTTTTAAAGCTTCTCCTCAGAAGATTGAAAAACATCTCCTCAACCTCAAATGTTTAAAAACTTCCCCTCAGAAGCATAGAACGGTTTTCCTCAGATTCTTTAAATTGTTTGAAACAGAAGCTAAACAAGCAGTCGAAGAACAAAAAGTCTCATTCTAGATGCTTGAAAGATGCATTAAAAGCTTCCTCTCAGAAGCTTGAAAAGCTTCTTCTCAGTAGCTTGAAAAACTTCCTCTTAGGAACTTGTAAAACATTTTTAGCTTCCTATCAGAAGCTTGGATAGCTTTCTCTCAGAAGCATCAAAATCTTCCCCTTAGGAGCTTAAACCGCTTCCTCTTAGAAGCTTAAGATGCTTCATCCCAGAAGCTTGAGAATCTTCATCTCAGAAACTTAAATTGCTTCCTCTCAGAAGCTTGAAAAGCTTCATTTCAGAAACTTGAGAAGCTTCTCTCAGAAGCATGAGAAACTTTCTCTTTAAAGTTTGAGAAGCTTCATCTCAGTAGCTTGATAAGCTTCCTCACAGAAGCTTGAAAAGCTTCCTCTCAGAAGCATGAAGAGCTTTCTCTCAGAAGCTTGAATAGCTTCCTCAAAGAAGTTTAAATAGCTTCCTCTTAGAAGCTCGAAGAGCTTCCTCTCAGAAGCTTGAATAGCTACTCTCAGAAGTTTTAAGAGCTTCCTCTTAGAAGCTTCAAAAGCTTCCTCTCAGAAGCTTGAGGATCTTCTTCTCATAAGCTTGGAGAGCTTTCTTTCAGAAGCTTGGAGAGCTTTTTCTCAGAAGCTTGGAGAGCTTCCTCTCAGAAGCTTGGAAAGCTTCCTCTCAGAAGCTTAAAAAGCTTCCTCTCAGAAGCTTGGAAAGCTTTCACTTTGAAGCTTGGGAAGCTTTCTCTTAGAAGCTTGGAAAGCTTCTCCTAAGAAGCTTGGGATGCTTCCTCTGAGAAGCTTGGGAAGCTTCCTCTCAGAAGCTAAAAAAGCTTACTCTCAAAAGTTTGAAAAGATTCCTCTCAGAAGCTTGAGAAGCTTCTTCTTTAAAGCCTGAGAAGCTTTCTCTTAAAACCTTGAAAAGCTTTCTCTCAGTAGTTTGAAAAGCTTCCTCTCAGAAGCTTTGACAGCTTCCTCTCAGAAGCTTGAAAAGCTTCCTCTTAGAAGCTTCAAAAACTTCCCCTTAGAAGCTTGAAAAGCATCCCCTTAGAAGCTTCAGGAGCTTCATCTCAGTAGCTTGATAAGCTTCCTCACAGAAGCTTAAGAAGCTTCCTCTCAAAAGCTTGAGAAGCTTTTCTCAAAAGTTTGAGAAACTACCTCTCCAAAACTTGAGAAGCTTCCTCTCAGTAGTTTAAAAAGCTTCCTCTCAGAAGCTTGAAAAGCTTCCTCTTAGAAGCTTTAAAAGCTTCCTCTCAGAAGCTTGAGAAGCTTCCTCTAATAAGCTTGTTAAGTTTCCTCTCAGAAGCTTTAGAAACGTCTTATCAGAAGCTTGAGAAACTTTCCCTCAGAAGCTTTCTCTCAAAAGCCTGAGAAGCATCCTCATAGAAGTTTGAGAAGTTTCATTTTAGAGGCTTGAGAAGCTTCCTCTCATGAGCTGGAGAAGATTCCTCTCAAAAGTTTGAAAAGCTTCCTCTCAGAAGCTCGAAAAGCTTACTCTAAGAAGCTTGAAATGCTTCCTCTCAGAAGCTTGAAAAACTTCCCCTTAGAAGCTTGAGAATCTTCTTCTCAGAAGCTTTAGTAACTTCATCTCGAAAGCTTGAGAAGCTTCCTCTCAGTAGTTTAAAAATCTTCATCTCAGAAGCTTGAAAAGCTTCCTCTCAGAAGCTTGAAAAGGTTCCTCTCAGAAGCTTGAAAAGCTTCCTCTCAGAAGCTTGAGAAGTTTCCTCTAATAAGCTTGAGAAGTTTCCTTTCAAAAGCTTGACAAACTTCATCTCAGAAGCTTTAGAAACTTCCCCTCAGAAGCTTCCTCTCAGAAGCTTGAGAAGCTTCCTCTCAGAAGCTTGAATAGCTACTCTCAGAAGTTTAAAGAGCTTCCTCTTAGAAGCTTCAAAAGCTTCCTCTCAGAAGCTTGAGGATCTTCTTCTCAGAAGCTAGGAGAGCTTTCTTTCAGAAGCTTGGAGAGCTTCCTCTCAGAAGCTTGGAGAGCTTCCTCAAAGAAGCTTGGAAAGCTTCCTCTCAGAAGCTTAAAAAGCTTCCTCTCAGAAGCTTAAAAAGCTTCCTCTCAGAAGCTTAAAAAGCTTCCTCTCAGAAGCTTAAAAGCTTCCTCTCAGAAGCTTAAAAAGCTTCCTCTCAGAAGCTTAAAAAGCTTCCTCTCAGAAGCTTGGAGAGCTTTCACTTTGAAGCTTGGGAAGCTTTCTCTTAGAAGCTTGGAAAGCTTCCTCTCAGAAGCTTGGAAAGCTTCCTCTGAGAAGCTTGGGAAGCTTCCTCTCAGAAGCTTAAAAGCTAACTCTCAAAAGTTTGAAAAGGTTCCTCTCAGAAGCTTGAGAAGCTTCTTCTTTAAAGCTTGAGAAGCTTCCTCTTATAACCTTGAAATGCTTTCTCTCGGTAGTTTGAAAAGCTTCCTCTCAGAAGCTTTGACAGCTTCCTCTCAAAGCTTGAAAAGCTTCCTCTTAGAAGCTTCAAAAACTTCCCCTTAGAAGCTTGAAAAGCATCCCCTTAGAAGCTTTAGGAGCTTCATCTCAGTAGCTTGATAAGCTTCCTCACAGAAGCTTAAGAAGTTTCCTCTCAAAAGCTTGAGAAGCTTTTCTCAAAAGTTTGAGAAACTACCTCTCAAAAACTTGAGAAGCTTCTTCTCAGTAGTTTAAAAAGCTTCCTCTCAGAAGCTTAAGAAGCTTCCTCTTAGAAGCTTTAAAAGCTTTCTCTTAGAAGCTTTAAAAGCTTCCCCTCAGAAGCTTGAGAAGCTTCCTTTAATAAGCTTGTTAAGTTTCCTTTCAGAAGCTTGAGAAACGTCTTATCAGAAGCTTGAGAAACTTTCCCTCAGAAGCTTTCTCTCAAAAGCCTGAGAAGCATCCTCATAGAAGTTTGAAAAGCTTCATCTCGAAAGCTTGAGAAGCTTCACTTCATAAGCTTGAGAAGTTTCATTTTGAAGGCTTGAGAAGCTTCCTCTCATGAGCTGGAGAAGATTCCTCTCAGTAGTTTGAAAAGCTTCCTCTCAGAAGCTTGAAAAGCTTCCTTTCAGAAGTTTCAAAAACTTCCCCTTAGAAGGTTGAAAAGCTTCCTCACAGAAGCTTGAGACGCTTCCTCTCAGAGCTTGAGAAGCTTCTCTCAGTAGTTTAAAAAGCTTCTTCTCAGAAGCTTGAAAATCTTCCTCTCAGAAGCTTGAAAAGCTTCCCCTTATAAGCTTAAAAGCTTCCTCTCAGAAGCTTGAGAAGCTTCCTCTAAAAAGCTTGAGAAGTTTCCCTTCAGAAGCTTGAGAAACTTCTTCTCAGAAGCTTGAGAAATTCCCCTCAGCAGCTTCCTCTCAAAAGCTTGAGAAGCTTCCTCTCAGAAGCTTCAAAAACTTCCTTTAAGAAGTTTGAAAAGCATCCTCATAGAAGCTTGGAAAGCTTCATCTCAAAAGATTAAGAAACTACACCTCATAAGTTTGAGAAGCTTCATTTTAGATGCTTGAGAAGCTTCCTCTCTGAAGCTTGAGAAGCTTCCTCTCATAAGCTGGAGAAGCTTCCTCTCAGTAGTTTGAAAAGCTTCCTTTCAGAAGCTCGAAAAGCCTACTCTCAGAAGCTTGAAATGCTTCCTCTCAGAAGCTTCAAAAACTTCCCCTTAGAAGCTTGAGAATCTTCTTCTCAGAAGCTTTAGTAACTTTCTCTCGAAAGCTTGAGAAGCTTCCTCTCAGTAGTTTAAAAATCTTCCTCTCAGAAGCTTGAAGAGCTTCCTCTCAGAAACTTGAAAAGGTTCCTCTCAGAAGCTTGAAAAGCTTCCCCTTAGAAGCTTGAAAAGCTTCCTCTCAGAAGCTTGAGAAGTTTCCTCTAATAAGCTTGAGAAGTTTCCTTTCAAAAGCTTCAAACTTCATCTCAGAAGCTTTAGAAACTTCCGCTCAGAAGCTTCCTCTCAGAAGCTTGAGAAGCTTCCTCTCAGAAGCTTGAATAGCTACTCTCAGAAGTTTAAAGAGCTTCCTCTTAGAAGCTTCAAAAGCTTCCTCTCAAAAGCTTGAGGATCTTCTTCTCAGAAGCTTGGAGAGCTTTCTTTCAGAAGCTTGGAGAGCTTCCTCTCAGAAGCTTGGAGAGATTCCTCTCAGAAGCTTGGAGAGCTTCCTCTCAGAAGCTTGGAAAGCTTCCTCTCAGAAGATTAAAAAGCTTCCTCTCAGAAGCTTAAAAAGTTTCCTCTCAGAAGCTTGGAAAGCTTTCACTTTGAAGCTTGGGAAGCTTTCTCTTAGAAGCTTGGAAAGCTTCCTCTCAGAAGCTTGGAAAGCTTCCTCTGAGAAGCTTGGGAAGCTTCCTCTCAGAAGCTTAAAAAGCTTACTCTCAAAAGTTTGAAAAGATTCCTTTCAGAAGCTTGAAAAGCTTACTCTCAAAAGTTTGAGAAGCTCCCTCTTGTAACCTTGAAAAGCTTTCTCTCGGTAGTTTGAAAAGCTTCCTCTCAGAAGCTTTGACAGCTTCCTCTCAGAAGCTTAAAAATCTTCCTCTTAGAAGCTTCAAAAACTTCCCCTTAAAAGCTTGAAAAGCTTCCTCTTAGAAGCTTCAAAAACTTCCCCTTAGAAGCTTGAAAAGCATCCCCTTAGAAGCTTCAGGAGCTTCATCTCAGTAGCTTGATAAGCTTCCTCACAGAAGCTTAGGAAGCTTCCTCTCGAAAGCTTGAGAAGCTTTTCTCAAAAGTTTGAGAAACTACCTCTCAAAAACTTGAGAAGTTTCCTCTCAGTAGTTTAAAAAGCTTCCTCTCAGAAGCTTGGAGAGCTTTCACTTTGAAGCTTGGGAAGCTTTCTCTTAGAAGCTTGGAAAGCTTCCTCTCAGAAGCTTGGAAAGCTTCCTCTGAGAAGCTTGGGAAGCTTCCTCTCAGAAGCTTAAAAAGCTAACTCTCAAAAGTTTGAAAAGCTTCCTCTCAGAAGCTTGAGAAGCTTCTTCTTTAAAGCTTGAGAAGCTTCCTCTTATAACCTTGAAATGCTTTCTCTCGGTAGTTTGAAAAGCTTCCTCTCAGAAGCTTTGACAGCTTCCTCTCAAAAGCTTGAAAAGCTTCCTCTTAGAAGCTTCAAAAACTTCCCCTTAGAAGCTTGAAAAGCATCCCCTTAGAAGCTTTAGGAGCTTCATCTCAGTAGCTTGATAAGCTTCCTCACAGAAGCTTAAGAAGTTTCCTCTCAAAAGCTTGAGAAGCTTTTCTCAAAAGTTTGAGAAACTACCTCTCAAAAACTTGAGAAGCTTCTTCTCAGTAGTTTAAAAAGCTTCCTCTCAGAAGCTTAAGAAGCTTCCTCTTAGAAGCTTTAAAAGCTTTCTCTTAGAAGCTTTTAAAGCTTCCCCTCAGAAGCTTGAGAAGCTTCCTTTAATAAGCTTGTTAAGTTTCCTTTCAGAAGCTTGAGAAACGTCTTATCAGAAGCTTGAGAAACTTTCCCTCAGAAGCTTTCTCTCAAAAGCCTGAGAAGCATCCTCATAGAAGTTTGAAAAGCTTCATCTCGAAAGCTTGAGAAGCTTCACTTCATAAGCTTGAGAAGTTTCATTTTGAAGGCTTGAGAAGCTTCCTCTCATGAGCTGGAGAAGATTCCTCTCAGTAGTTTGAAAAGCTTCCTCTCAGGAGCTTGAAAAGCTTCCTTTCAGAAGTTTCAAAAACTTCCCCTTAGAAGGTTGAAAAGCTTCCTCACAGAAGCTTGAGACGCTTCCTCTCAAGAGCTTGAGAAGCTTCTCTCAGTAGTTTAAAAAGCTTCTTCTCAGAAGCTTGAAAATCTTCCTCTCAGAAGCTTGAAAAGCTTCCCCTTATAAGCTTAAAAGCTTCCTCTCAGAAGCTTGAGAAGCTTCCTCTAAAAAGCTTGAGAAGTTTCCCTTCAGAAGCTTGAGAAACTTCTTCTCAGAAGCTTGAGAAATTCCCCTCAGCAGCTTCCTCTCAAAAGCTTGAGAAGCTTCCTCTCAGAAGCTTCAAAAACTTCCTTTAAGAAGTTTGAAAAGCATCCTCATAGAAGCTTGGAAAGCTTCATCTCAAAAGATTAAGAAACTACACCTCATAAGTTTGAGAAGCTTCATTTTAGATGCTTGAGAAGCTTCCTCTCTGAAGCTTGAGAAGCTTCCTCTCATAAGCTGGAGAAGCTTCCTCTCAGTAGTTTGAAAAGCTTCCTTTCAGAAGCTCGAAAAGCCTACTCTCAGAAGCTTGAAATGCTTCCTCTCAGAAGCTTCAAAAACTTCCCCTTAGAAGCTTGAGAATCTTCTTCTCAGAAGCTTTAGTAACTTTCTCTCGAAAGCTTGAGAAGCTTCCTCTCAGTAGTTTAAAAATCTTCCTCTCAGAAGCTTGAAGAGCTTCCTCTCAGAAACTTGAAAAGGTTCCTCTCAGAAGCTTGAAAAGCTTCCCCTTAGAAGCTTGAAAAGCTTCCTCTCAGAAGCTTGAGAAGTTTCCTCTAATAAGCTTGAGAAGTTTCCTTTCAAAAGCTTGACAAACTTTATCTCAGAAGCTTTAGAAACTTCCGCTCAGAAGCTTCCTCTCAGAAGCTTGAGAAGCTTCCTCTCAGAAGCTTGAATAGCTACTCTCAGAAGTTTAAAGAGCTTCCTCTTAGAAGCTTCAAAAGCTTCCTCTCAAAAGCTTGAGGATCTTCTTCTCAGAAGCTTGGAGAGCTTTCTTTCAGAAGCTTGGAGAGCTTCCTCTCAGAAGCTTGGAGAGATTCCTCTCAGAAGCTTGGAGAGCTTCCTCTCAGAAGCTTGGAAAGCTTCCTCTCAGAAGATTAAAAAGCTTCCTCTCAGAAGCTTAAAAAGCTTCCTCTCAGAAGCTTGGAAAGCTTTCACTTTGAAGCTTAGGAAGCTTTCTCTTAGAAGCTTGGAAAGCTTCCTCTCAGAAGCTTGGAAAGCTTCCTCTGAGAAGCTTGGGACGCTTCCTCTCAGAAGCTTAAAAAGCATACTCTCAAAAGTTTGAGAAGCTCCCTCTTGTAACCTTGAAAAGCTTTCTCTCGGTAGTTTGAAAAGCTTCCTCTCAGAAGCTTTGACAGCTTCCTCTCAGAAGCTTAAAAAGCTTCCTCTTAGAAGCTTCAAAAACTTCCCCTTAAAAGCTTGAAAAGCTTCCTCTTAGAAGCTTCAAAAACTTCCCCTTAGAAGCTTGAAAAGCATCCCCTTAGAAGCTTCAGGAGCTTCATCTCAGTAGCTTGATAAGCTTCCTCACAGAAGCTTAGGAAGCTTCCTCTCGAAAGCTTGAGAAGCTTTTCTCAAAAGTTTGAGAAACTACCTCTCAAAAACTTGAGAAGTTTCCTCTCAGTAGTTTAAAAAGCTTCCTCTCAGAAGCTTGAAAAGCTTCCTCTTAGAAGCTTTGAAAGCTTCCTCTCAGAAGCTTGAGAAGCTTCCTCTAATAAGCTTGTTAAGTTTCCTTTCAGAAGCTTGAGAAACGTCTTATCAGAAGCTTGAGAAACTTTCCCCCAGAAGCTCTCTCTCAAAAGCCTGAGAAGCATCCTCATAGAAGTCTGAAAAGCTTCATCTCAAAAGCTTAAGAAGCTTCACTTCATAAGCTTGAGAAGTTTCATTTTAGAGGCTTGAGAAGCTTCCTCTCATGAGCTGGAGAAGATTCCTCTCAGTAGTTTGAAAAGCTTCCTCTCAGAAGTTTCAAAAACATCCCCTTAGAAGGTTGAAAAGCTTCCTCACAGAAGCTTGAGGCGCTTCCTCTCAAAAGCTTGAGAAGCTTCTCTCAGTAGTTGAAAAAAGCTTCTTCTCAGAAGCTTGAAAAGCTTCCTCTCAGAAACTTGAAAAGCTTCCTCTCAGAAGCTTGAAAAGGTTCTTCTCAGAAGCTTGAAAAGCTTCCCCTTAGAAGCTTTAGAAGCTTCCTCTCAGAAGCTTGAGAAGTTTCCTTTCAAAAGCTTGAGAAACTTCTTCTCAGAAGCTTTAGAAACTTCCCCTCAGAAGCTTCCTCTCGGAAGCTTGAGAAGCTTCCTCTCAGAAGCTTCAGAAACTTCCTCTTAGGAGCTTGAAAAGCATCCTCATAGTAGCTTAAGAAGCTTCCCCAGTGAACACACCATCGTATATGATGGGATATAAGAGTACAAATGTGGAGGCGATATACGTACATCTTGCATGGATCCTTATAGTACATGTACGTATATCGCCTCCACATTTGTACTCTTATGCGCTATCTTAAACGAGTTCGTGTTTACTGGGTCACCTCAGAAGCTTGAGAAACTTCATCTTAAGACTTGAGAAGCTTCATCTCATAAGCTTTAAAAGCTTCCTCTCAGATGCTTCCTCTAGGAAGCTTGAGAAGCTTCCTATCAGAAGATTGAGAAACTTCCTCTCAGAAGCATGAAAAGCTTCCCCACAGAGGCTTAAAATGCTTCACCACAGAAGCTTTTGAAAAGCTTCCATCAACAACTGGAAAAGCTTTCTGTCGGTAGTTCGAAAAGCTTCCTGTCAGCAGCTTGAGAAACTTACACTCAGAAGCTTGGAAAACTTCCTCGGACGCATGAACAGTTATCTCCCAGCCTCTTCACAGCAGCACGAAGAGCTTGAAAAAATTCTCAATATTTCCTTCAGAAGCTACTTCATAAACGCTGGGAAAGCTTTTCTCAAGAAGTTCGAAAAGCTTCTTTCTAGGAGTTTTAAATTTCTCCTTTCTAAAAGTTTGAAAATCTTCTCTACCGGAGCGCACCTTCGTTCGAGGAGCTTGCAATACTTCTCTCTAGAAATGAAGAGCTACTCTCTATAAGCTTGAACCGCCTATCTCTAGAAGCTTAGAAAGTATCATTCTAGATTCTTAAAAAGCTGATCTCTAGAAGCTCGGATAGCTTCGATTTTGAAGGATGAAATTCATCTTGCCAATAAGCTTGAAATAAACTAATAGAAGCTCTTGAAGCTTCTTTGCAGAAGTTTGGAAAACTTTATCCTTGATGCTTGAAAAGAATTCTTCTTTGATGCTTAAAAACCTTAATTTCCAGAGCTTGAATGCTATATATGAAAAACGTATTTTCTTAGTAACATAACAAGTTCACTGTTTTTTTTTTGCTCTGGATTCAAGAAAAGCTCTTCTTTGGAAGTGGAAGTTTGTTGAGATAAAATCTGTATTTTTTTACCATTCCTTCCTATTTATTTGGGCTTTTTCCAAAATTCAAAAAATCTTCTAAGAAAAAGTGGAAAACTATAATCACTTAAAATTGTTTATCTGGATGCTTTCCTCTCAGTTAGCTCCGAAATCTTCTCATAAAAACTGCAGAACTGCATTCAAAATGCTTGCGATCTGTATAGTGGGGGCCTTCCTTAGCCGTGTGGTTAGAGTCTGCGGCTACAAAGCAAAGACATGCTGAAGGTGTCTGGGTTCGATCCCCGATCGATCCTGGATCTTTTCGTAATGGAAATTTCCTTGACTTTCCAGGTCATCATAAAGTATAATCGTACCTGCCACACGATATACGAATGCAATAATGGCAACTTTGGCAAAGAAAGCTCTCAGATAATAACTGTGAAAGTGCTCATAAGAACACAAAGCTGAGAAACAGGCTTTGTCCCAGTGAGGACGTAATGCCAAGAAGAAGAAGAAGATGTCTCACTGGAAGTTTCTCTAAAAAGCTATGATTATTGTCTAAAAAGGTTAAAACAACGGCATCTTCAGAATTCAAGGATGTTTTAAGAACTTCTAGAATAAGTCTTCGCGCAATGCTTACAATCTTACGTTTTGTTTCTCAACACACATACTTCTCCCAGAATCTATCAACGTGTATCATTCGTCGAACTGGAATTCCAATGCGAAGCTTATTTCAGACGCGGATATCTCACCGTCTCCACCAAACCTTCGCCGTATAAATTACATAAACAAGAAATTGGAGTAATTGCTTCAGCTTCAGTTTGATTTATACGGGGTACACCTCGCCACACCAGTTAACGACCGGCGTACCGCCCGCAAAACCGCTCATTGTTCATTCATTAGGACCTTCTCTGCGAAGCCCGCCCTTTCATCTATCAACACCCGCCACCACGCAATGCGATACCAGAGCCAGCGGGGTTGATCCACCAACGGCGCGGCGACGAAGGCTCATAGAACGAAACAAAAAAAGGTTTCGCAGAGAAGTTGCACGAGCACGAGTTGTCGTGCCTTCGGTGTGCGCGAGAGGGCCGCTCCTTCGTCTTCTTCTAATACTAGGTATCCATCCACCTTCACACACAATAAGCCATCAATTATTGACTGCCGTCGTCGTCGTCGTCGTCGCAAAACTCGATCAACAGTCGAAAGCTGCACCCTTTCATGCCAACTATGGAGCTCCACGATGACGATGACGTTGACTTCGATAGGCGACTGCTGTCAAAGTTCTCACATTCCAAGACTACCGTCATGGCAATAATACTTGTAGGGCGGAATCGGGTAGAACGGACCATTTTACGTTTTCATACAATTCATAATCTTAACAGTATTTATCAGATAGAAAATAATTACGATTACGATGACGCTCCGAACGGTTAAGCCAACGTTCTTGTAAAATTTTGTTATTTCTCTATAAAATTCGATTATCTAAGCTTAAGCTGACATTTTAAAACATTTCACCCTACCTCTCTACTCGCACCGCGCGAGAGTCCTACGAAAACCCTGAACCCCGTGAAGGCTCCTCCGGTGACCGAGTTCTAACCCCACGAGAGACCAGGAAATTGTAACACAACAGCCGTGACGACAGCTGCTCGGCACTTTTGTACTGTGGGAGGCGAAGGCAAGCCAAAGTGGGGCTGCGGGAGTTCAAATGTTAAATGAATTAATAGAAAAGCTCGGATCAATCTTGGTGGCGCTCCGCGGAAGGGATCTGGTTTTGTTTAATTGAATCCGAAGGCTTCGATCCCGACTGCCTCGCTAAGTGTCGGTAGATGGCTGAGGAGTGGAAGGCAACTCATATAGATATCGACATGCTCCGGCTAGGAAAAGGGGGAAGTTATTCGCGACGGTGTGGCGCGTGTTAAATTGGTTGCTCTTCGAGTGTGCGATACTTAACTACTGAATGAGGCTCGATCTGAGTTTAGTGCAGTTCGTGACGATTCGAACCTTCTCATCCAAGGGAGACGACAAGCTGCAAATTCCTATGGTGTTGCAGCATTATATCATATGGTTGGTGAGGAGATACAAACTAAACACGTTCAGAGAAAGAGACGTCGATTTGTTTCAGTCTCTATGGGAAGACTTTTTCATTGAAAACAAGAATCAAATGGAAAAATGAAACATCGATAGCAAAAAATATCAACTCAAAGGTCGTGAGAAAGTTTATCTTTATTTGTTAAAAAAAGCATCTTTCATAGCACGATGTAGAAGGCAGGCAATGTCGTTGCAATTTCGTGCATATTTTGTTGAGACTGAAACAAATGTTTGTTTAGCACAATGTGGGTTTTGTTGAGAAAGTTAACATTTTTTTAAGCTTTTAAGCAGTTAGCTAAAATCCTATAAAGCTTAAAAAATGAAATAGTATATCGATCAGTCCACAATCCGGAAAGTTCCTTCTCTGCGCAATCGGCATCCAGTATATATAGCACAGAAAACCTGTAAGTACAACCCCATTAAAGTAACCATAATCATGAGGTAGAACGAGGAATACTGCTTGATAAAGTTACAACAGAAAATTTCTTCAAAGAAATTTGAAAAGCTAATCGAAAGAGTCAATTTTTTACCCTGGGGATATTTACAAACATTTTTTTCCGGTAGACAACTGTTGATTGATTCTTTTAAGTTTAGCAGGTTGGATGCCCGGGTTGTTTTGAAATGAGGGGCCCAAACGCAAACATTTTGGTCGATTTGAGTTAGGTATACTGAAAAATTCTACTGTTTCTTAGCTTTCCAACGGTAGTTGACGTAGTTTTCCTGGCCAATAGAAAAAAAATAAGATAACTCATAGAAAATTCTCATTTTCTTGGCTCCCAAACATTTTATATGCCATATTTCTGAAAAAAAAACATTAAGGTCGATTTATTTTTTAAACAAGGTTTTTGTCACTTGCTTCTAATGTCCACATTCGGAGTGCTTCGTGAAGCCCAAGCAGGACAATTCGGTTTTGCGTTAGATTTTGCTCACGGTTTCGCGTTTTTTTTTTCTCTTTTTGACATTATTAAAAATTATCTTTTGAATTGTTCGACATTGTGAATGTTGACGTATTTTTTTAAAACTTCTACCATATCGAGACAAAATGCACAGTAATACTCATATGTCATTTTCAAACAAACTATGTATAGTTCGTCACAACAAGTGTCGGCATTATTCCTGTTTCATATAATTTAAAATACATACATGTAATTTTCAGTTTCGTCATTAATAAATACATCTTTTGAATTGTTCGACACTATAGATGTTGATGAGTTTTTTGGGGCTTCTACCAAAAACTTCTCGGGACAAAAATACAAAACTAGCTTTAAATATAAGTCGTATATATCCCCCTTGTCCATGGATCGCATCATCGACCAGAGGTGACTCCCAGATCTTTTCCTCCCTCACTAATAAACACCCTTCCCGTGGTGATTGTGGAGATGCAGAGGTATTCTCGGTCTCTGGAAGCAACAATCATTACACCCTAACATTCCTTCCCCATCCCAACTGACTGTAAGGACTTGGCCGGCGCCGTTATTGATCAATAATATTAGATCTGCTGAAATTGCACTTCGAGAGTAAGCGGAAACTCCTATCCCTTATTCATTTGGATCGTAGTGCAATTCTTACCAGTTCCGATCAATCACGGAGTAGCAACCATTGACATGTACAGTCAGTCTATGCTATGCTATGCTATGCTATGCTTGCTTATAATGTCCACATTCGTTCCAAAAACAGTCTGCATTATTTTTGGAAGCTACATGTCTGGGAAAGTATTCAAGTAGAGTTTAACTAACTTTATAATCAACATCATTACCTAAAAAGCAAGAGAAATAATGCTATAAGCAATCTGAAAGATCGTAGGCATATTAAACCGATTTCCCGACATTTCCCCGAAAACCATTTCTCCGAATGACGTTTTCCCGAATGAACTACTTCCCCACAAACATTTTTTCTCGAATGTACCATTTCTCTGAAAAAAATCGTGATATAATTTACATACTGAAACCACAGCTAAACAGACGTAGCACTTAGAATAAATTTCTTCAAAATCCATCATCATCATCATCGAAATACTGTTTCGTGCAACCAAATTTTCAGATGTTGGTAGCGTGAAACGCCAAATTCGAAGAAAAACGCCTCTGGTTGTAAGATTTGTAGCACAGCGAATTTGAAATGATCGTTGAGTGAAGTTTAGATGGAAATTTATTATCGAGTACATGTGTTTAATGTAACTGAAGGTCAAAATGTACCATGCACATTTAACTAAAAACAACTCAAAATCACTACTTATAGCTTGACATAAAAAACATGCACATGTTTCGCTTATGGACATTTGGCCGAATGGATGTTTCGCTAAGTTTTGCCTTCTTAGAACAATAAAATTTATACTGTGCTACTAATTATTGATACTTCACTGATAATATTTCAGTTTTATTTTTTCCTTCCTTTAATTATCAGCTATTCTTGCAAACTATTTCGCATTATTCCGCAAACTGCACTATTAGACCAAAATCCTTATGTTATATGTCCATAAGGCCAAACTTTTTTTTTAATCATACTTAGCGTGACATAAAGGACTGTAACTACAATGAGTCCATTGAGCCTTGGTACGTTAAGCTAGAGATTGAATCCATTGTATTCCTACATAATTAAACCTCGATTTTTCTGACGTGAAAATGTTTCTTTACTAGTTTTCTGACAAATATTGTCATAGTTTCTGATATTAAGATAAGACAGATATTTTATTTATTTTCTACCTCTTTTTTTAAGAGTAGTAAATCGAAATCATTAAAGTATTGGATCAAAACAGCAAAAAACTGCAGCATATAATAACCTGAGAGAGACTTGCGGAGAGGAAAAATATCAACGTCATATGCAGCCCAGATTCCGCTGTCACGAAACGTCAAATGCAGCCCACCGTTTTTATGGCTGAAAAAGTGAAAAGTATTGTATTCAAAATAAACTGGTATGAAAAACCTCAGTCGAGGGAGCAGTTTTTTTCCAAAATTGCTGATAAATCTTAACACAAGATAAGTTATTTCTAATATCTGCTACGTTTGTTGGCATGAAATTTCACTCAAAAGGTTATTTATGATTCGGTGTGATGCAAACGCAATTATTTTTTGCTGAGAGGTTCATGTGTGGGTTTGAACGGCTTGCGCATGATTGGTATAAACACAAAGTGCAATAAGAAAAAACTCAGCAATCACAGAAAAAGAAGACCGTCTTCACGAGTCTTGTCTCAGATAATAACCAAACAAAGAATGTGATGAAAGTTTCAGTAGCAGAACAATATTACCACAGTAGAACAATATTACGATTTAAAGAAGGCAAGCCTAACATAAAAATCATCACTATCAACTATTTTGAAGCCAATGATAAAAAAAACGAAACAAAACTTACTAATGATAAAAAATAATAAACTAAAAACAAATAAACAAGGAAGAATAATATACGTTCTAGAGAAGAGATATAAAACAATATATATACTGACGAATTCCATCCAGGATGAGTCGAAAATAATAAAAATCGTGCTCGATAGTCTTCGATTTGGATTAAATTTTGCACATGTGTTTGCTATGATAGAATAAGTGTTTTCTATAGAAAAATTGATCATTTTGACTCAAGAATAACTTTTGAAAATGGCCTATGAATTTTTGCATGCAATTTATTTGAAAAATTCTAACTCCGAAACTGTTGATTTTAGAGAAAAATGTTCTATGAAAAAGTTATAATGAACCGTTTGGACTATGAGAAAAATATATACTGAAAAAATATTTTATTAATTTTCATGAAAAATTTGAAACTTAAACTTAAATTTTAAATTACACAAAAAACCCATTTTTATTTTTTTTTTAATTTTCACTATAGAATCTTGAAAGTCTTTGAAACAAAGTTTCATGATGGAGAAATTATTAATTAAAAAGTTTTTCAAAGAACAACTTTCGGACGATTTTTTAAATTTTTATTTTTGGCAAAATTAATACGTTCTGGTGATACAAAATTAATCTTGAAATGATTCTGAATCATAATAATTGCAGTATGGATAATTTCTCCAGAAGTAGCCATTTTCTAATTAAATCGAGTTAAATGCATAAAATATTATTTAAATATCAAAATAGGTCATTTTCATTAGTTATTCGCGATTCTCTACCAAGGAAAATAAGTAAGTGGAAAGAAATAAAGTCTTTACTCTCGAAAACGTATTAATATTTATGGAAAATCGTGAATAACGAATGAAAATGGCCTATTTTAATATTTAAATATAATGTTTGCATTAAACTCGATATAATTCGAAAATGGCTACTTCTAGAGAAATTATTCATGTAATCATTTTGGTTCAGAATCACTTCAAGATTATTATTGTATCATCAGAACCTTTTTATTTCGACAAAAAACCCAAAATTTTGAAAATTGACCAAAAGTTGTTATTAGGTACAAAGATATCGACCGTGATAATTATATTTTGAATTTGTTTATCGGCATATCGGTCTATTTTGCTCGAAGTAAGAGGGAGCATGGAGAAGAAAGCAATGAACACTAGATGGATAAGTACCGTAAGGGAACGGCGAGAGAAATAGGATTAGATGTTGAAGAGGGCATACCATATGAAACAGTATTACTTGAAACGTCCTTCTTTGTGGCTAACGTCCTCTATGGGAACGGCTTGGTGTGTTTTCATTAGAAAAAAAAAATAATAATTTCTCCATCATGACACTTTGTCCCAAACATCTGTTTACTATCAAGATTCTATGGTGAAGCATTAGAAAATATTAAAAAAATGGTTTATTTTATTATTCTCCGTTTACTTAACTTATTCGAGCTCTTATTTGCTTGGGCATCACCAGAGCGAATTCAAATTTGATAGTTGTTCTTTTTAGTACATTGTCCGTATTCCTATCTGCTTTATCGATTAAATCTATTTGTGGATCTGATCCGACGTTACCTGTGATGTTGCTTTTCCAGAGAGAGTCCAGAGAGTAGTCCATTATTCCTTGCCGTTGGTCGATCGTCATGTTATCCAGGTACATTAGAGTATGTTCGCTCAAAAGAGGGTCAGTTGTCAGTCCGCTTTCAGACAGCATGGTGTTGGACGGGTGGAGCACATGTTGTTTTCAAGCGAATTGACGAAGCGTTTTTTTGCTGGGGGGCTGGGAATCAAACCCATGACGATCCGCTTGTGAAGCGAACGTGTAGCCAACTACGCCACGTTGCCCACCGAAAATCGGGTTTTTGTGTAATTTAAAAATTAAGTTTTATTTTCGAATTTTTCATGAAAAAACATAACATTTTTATCAGTGCATATTTTTTTCTTGTAGGCCAAACGGTTCTCTACAACTTCTTCAAAGAACATTTTTCTCTAAAACCAACAGTCTCGGAGTTAAAATTTTTCAAATTAATTGCATGCAAAAATGTATAGGCCATTTTCATAAATTGTTCTCGAGTCAAAATGATCAATTTTTCTATGGAAAACACTTATTGTATCATATCAGAAACATGTAAAAAGTTTACTGCAAATCGAAGATGGTCGTGTTCTGTGACTGACCGATTTGACCTGGAATTCGTCTATGGTGGAATAAGTGTTTTCCATAGAAAAACTAAACTTTTGGCTTTTGCATTTTTTCGCATACAATTTATTTGAAAAATTCTGATTCCGAAACAGTTGATTTCAGAGAAAAATGTTCCTTGAAGAAGTTGTCGTGAACCGTTTGTGTTAGGTGTGATCGCAGCACACCGTGCTAAATTTGAATCTTGAATCGTTACCACAGCAACAGATTTTAAATCACAGCAACCTGCGCGTTGCCCGAGAATAACTCGGTCTCTTTTGCCGTGAACCGTAGAGTAGTGAAGACGTTATAAAATTAGACAAAACCACGTTTTTTCACTGTTTCGGCTGATCCCGAAATACAAAATGTTTGGCGACGAGGTAAAAAGCGAAGAAGACTGCCCTACGCAACGAGCTCCAGCAGACGCGGAAACGTAAATGGCGACAAATTCGGTGGGGAAATGCAGCAAGCGATCCTGCAAATGGCTGAACTACTTCAACGATTGGCCACGCCGATGCCGATCAACCAGGAGAAAGTTTTAGAGTAGCTCTCCACCAACATTAGCGACTTTGTGTTCGACCCCGAAAACGGCATCACATTCGAAAAATGGTTTTCATGTTATTCGGACCTTTTCGACAACCACGCGGCCAAGGTATGTCTTCTCCTGCGGAAGTTGGATCATGCTTCACACAGCCGCTATGTGAACTACATCCTGCCCAAGCTTCCCAGAGACATCCAGTTCGACGAAACGATAGCCACCCTGAAAAAAATTTTCGGCACGCCGACGTCCGTTTTCAACAAACGCTCCCATTGCCTACAGCTGGTGAAAAACGAGGCAGAAGACATCATCAGCTACGGCGGGAAGGTTAATCGGGCATGCTAGGAGTTCGAGTTCGATAACCTTCGAGCACGGCTTCTTTCCCGCATGTAGGGCGAGACGGCTGAAGCACCAGTGACTCTCCAGACATTAATCGACGAGTTCCAGCGACTTGTCAACGTCAAGGCGGACTCAACGCTCATCGAAAAACCACAAGGTTCGAAGCACGTCGTCCACGCGGTCTCGGGAAAAAGGAGAATCAGCCACAACGTCCGCCGAAAGCGAAAGGTAAGCAGCTACCATCCACACCATGTTGGCAATGTGGTCAGGTCCACTACGTGCGGGACTGCCCATTTTCCGACCATCGTTGCAAAAACCTGCGATCGCGTCGGCCACATGGAAGGTTACTGCGGCTGCATTAAGAAGTCAACCGCCGGCGATTCCAGTCAAACGCATTCGACCGGTAAGAAGCCTGCAAAGAAGAAGCAGAATAGGTTAAGTGGTTTCAGTTCTCAAACTCGAGGAGTCTCCGTGGTGAACCAAACCGTTCCAAGAAGCGACGATTCGTAACGACAGCCATCAACAACGTCAAACCGTCGTTGCAATGGACTCCGCCAGCGACATCACGGTGATTTCCGAGCAAACCTGGCAACAGCTAGGTAAACCGGAAACGACGCCACCATCGATTAAAGCAGTCAACGCAACGTCTTCGACATCGATTGGATCGATATGTTCAATTTGTGGTCGTTGCCATTCGATTCGATCTGCAACAGCATCGCTTCGACGTCCATGTCAGCGTTCGATGACGAGGTCCAGAAACTTCGTTTTCGACGACTCGCTGGGCCACTGCACCAAGACAAAGGTAAAACTTTTTCTTGAATCTAACGCACGTCCTGTTTTTTGTCCAAACCGTCCGGTGCCATTCAACACGATTCCGTTGGAAGACACCGAGCTCAATCGACTCGAATCGTTGGGAATCATCACTCTAGTCGATTTTTCGGAGTGGGCCGCTCCGATTGTCGCTGGCCGCAAGCCAAACGGACGGGTTCGTATCTGCGCGGACTATTCGACTGGTCTCAACGATGCGTTAGAAGCAAATCACTACCCTCTGCCGACGCCTGAGGAAAT
Organism: Aedes aegypti; assembly: GCF_002204515.2. Lineage (NCBI taxonomy): Eukaryota > Metazoa > Arthropoda > Insecta > Diptera > Culicidae > Aedes > Aedes aegypti. The sequence goes on from NC_035109.1 coordinate 379,205,275, forward strand.
TTTCGCCCAGCTGGCCGGCAGTCGCGTCTTCAGCATCATCGATCTGTCTAACGCATACCTGCAGGTTGAAGTAGACGATGAGTCGACGAAGCTACTAACCATCAACACGCACAAGGGGCTGTTCCAATTCAACCGCCTCGCTCCGGGAGTGAAATCTGCACCAGGAGCATCCCAACGGCTGATCGATGGCATGATTGCTGACATCCCAGGCACTCGTTTCTTCATCGAGTCTTCGGACCCACCTGGGAGGCACACGCGGAGTCACTCAGCAAACTGCTGACATGGCTGGAGCAGTATGGGTTCCACGTCAAGGCGGAAAAGTGCAAGTTTTTCCAAACTGAGCTTGGTTACCTGGGCCATATCGTGGAGCACCATGACCAACCAACGTGACCAAACTTCGCTCGTATCCCGGTGCCGTTAACTTCTACGGCAGATTTGTGCGTAGCATCCACGAACTTCGCCACCCAATGGACCAGCTACTGAAGAAGGATGTCAAGTGGCAGTCAATGCCAGCAAACGCTCGAAAAATTCAAGGCGATTATGCAGTCGGAACTATTGTTTACGCACTACGATCTGACGCAACCAATCATCGTTGCAGCAGATGCCTCCAACACCGGCATTGGTGCGGTGATACTGCACAAATTCCCGGATGGCAAAATCAAGGCAGTTCAGCATGCTTCTCGTTCGCTCTCACCCGCCGAGCAAGGTTATGGACAACCGGAGAAGGAAGCACTGGCTCTGGTCTACGCGGTGACGAAGTTCCATAAATTCCTTTTGGGACGTCACTTCACGCTGCAAACGGATCACAAACCGCTCTTGGCAATCCTCGGTTCGAAGAAGGGCATTCAGTTGCACACCGACAACCGACTGCAGCGATGGGTGATGATAATGCTCGACTACGATTTCGACATCCAGTACATTTCCACCAAAGATTTTGGTTGTGCCGACATGCTGCCTCGGCTGATCGATCGGACCAAACGGCCGGAAGAGGAATGCGTCGTAGCAGCAATCAACCTGGAAGATGATCTGGTGAGCAAAGTTCATCGATGAAGGTTGGCCGCGAGATTTCAAGTCGGTCACCAACCCAAATGTCCTGCCGTATTTCAATCGGCGAGATTCGCTTAGCATCGTTGATGGCTGCGTGATGCTACACGATCGTGTGGTAGCTCCTCAACAGTTCCAGAGGAAAATCCTGAAGCAATTTCATCGGGGCCACCCTGGTGTGGTTCGCATGAAGGCAATCGCTCGCAGTTTCGTGTACTAGCCTGGTATGGACAGCCAATTCGAGGATTTCGTCCGCAACTGCAATCCTTGCTGCGTGGCCGGAAAAGCACACATCAAAACGACACTCGAGTCGTGGCCTGCATCGGCGGCCATGGTCAAGAATCCATATCGACTACGCCGGTCCTGTCGATGGAACGTATCTTTTGGTCATGGTGGATCCGTTTTCCAAATGGCCGGAGGTTTTCGCAACCAGGACTACAACAGCCAGTACCACTGTACGACTTCTTTCCGAAACCTTCGCTACATTTGGCATACCGAAAACCATCGTGTCGATACGGTCAAGAGAAGCCTTCGAAAAATCCGTTCGGGGGGAGAAACACTCGGCAGTGCACTGCAAACGTTTTTGCAGGTGTACCGTACGACTTCATCTAGCAACCTCGACGGAAAATCGCCGGCAGAAGTAATGTTCGGTAGGCCCATCCAAATAATGACCTTAGAACTATGTTCGCTAATTCACAATTTGACGTATTTGTATACAATATTCTCAAAACTCCAAACAGTTGTCACATTCTGCTAAGCAGATCAATTTTACACTAATTCCTTAAAATTATTGTTAAGTTTTCTTTTATTTCTACATAATTTCCATATGAGCAATTCTCGCTGAAACCAGGCCGTCATCGGCACCCATCGTTAGAATTCCAATTTTATGTCACTGATCGCTAGTTTTCGATAAAACTTAAGGGTGGTTCTTTCTGTTGCCTCAAATTGGTGGACCCCTCGTACGCCAGCTAGCTGAACAGTTTGCGAAAAAGCCCATTTTTGATAAATCTTGGATATTTCTTCACGGGATTGACTTAGTGGCATCGTATAGAGGAAGGATATAGCTTTCATTTAAACTTGAAAAATTTTTGGCCGCCATCTTGAATTTTGTTAGAAAAATCGATTTTTCACCATTAGCGCACTGCTAGTTTTGAATTCTGAGATCACCATCAGAAAGCTGAGAAAAAAATGCGTAAGATAGGCTACAAAAACTAGGTGAGCAAAGGTATTTACCCTATGATATGAACGATTTTCTAAATCATGTTCTACTATTTTGACGTGTATGGCGAGTGCAATCAATGTACATTGGTCCCAAAGCCATATCTAGGAAGACAAAAACAATTGCGCCTTAAACGTCAATTTTAGATATATGGTGTCTTCGGCAAATTTTATCCATATTATTCAGACATTTTTTTCAGAGATGTGAAATTAGGGTGGCCCACATGGTTTACGAGATCAGCACATAAACTTTTTGCTGACGCATTTAGGACTACACAATGTTCTACAATGTTTTAGAACAACCGATTTGGAGCAACTTTGCCGAAGAACCAAAATTTCTATCTCTTATGGTTCGCGAGTTATGATTTTTTTTTAACAAAAAAGTTAGGGTGGTACTGAAAAATCAGTTTTTCTTGATAACTTTTCATACGATAATTTCTCGCAAAAACTTTGTTCCGAGCACTTTTAGAACATTTGATTGCGCAACTTTTTGCCGAAGAAACTACTGTTCCATCTCTTATGGTTACAGAGTTATAAGAAATTTTCTTCGGAAAAATGGTTGTTTTCAAATGCCGATATCTCCAAAAGGCGCAAACGGATCTTCAATCTCTTGTCGGCATTAGAAAGATTATCTCTTTCTCTGTTAATGGTGAAAAAACTGTGAGGACGTTTCTTGTTTTAAAAGATTGACAAAATTTTGAAAATAATATGTTTCTTAACCGAAAATTGTCCATAACTTGAAAAATATTCGAGATAGCAAAAATGTGCAAAAATGAAAGTTCTGAAAGTGTTTCATACAAAGCATTCATAAAAAATCAACGCTTTAAGATATATTCACCATAAACCGAATTTTATATGGTAAAGAAAGCTAAAAAAGATATATTTGCTGGAACAATCGAAATAACTGTATGTAAAGTCATTTTAAATTGAATACACATGTATTGATATCGATCATAGTATGCGGAATCTAAGGAGTTGAAAAAAGGAAAATTATTTGCTGAAGCAGTTTTCAAGTGATCAAGGCCCACCTTCTGGTTCGTTACCTTAGACAGATATTTGGGATTTATATCTGGCTCTTGTTCAAGATTCATGCATTCTTCAACAGGCGAATTCTGCCCTGACTTATTCGTTGTGGCAGATTTGTTGGATTTGATTGAATTGAATGGGATAAGTTGGATGCCCAGATAGAATAATTGCAGATACTTCTATATTTCTATGGGAGGATATCACTATTGGAGTTGCAACGCAGCTCATTTATGTATCGAAGCAATCGTTGACTTCCTTGATTATTATTAAATAAGTTTTCACAGAAATAAATCAATCCTATCCACCTCTCAGTTAAGAACAGACGTCTCTATTTATTCGTGCCCGGTACGAGTCACTTCCCAAGAGTGCCAATAGGTTGTGGGCCCCAGCATCCGAATCGATACCGGCGAAGTCTGAAGAAATTTTTTCAACTGAAGAACGAAAATGGAGAAGTCATTTGCGAAACTGAACGGGTCCAATTACGACAACTGGAGTTTTCGTATGAAGCTGCTTTTGGTCAAGAAAGGAAGTTGGACCGCCGTGAAGGATAAGAAGCCCGAACCCGAAACGACAGCCTGGAAATCGAAGGACGATCAAGCGTTGGCGACAATCGGACTGGCCGTGGAAGACAACCAGTTGGTACACATCAGGAAGGCCAAATCTGCTGCCGAAGCTTGGGAAAATCTCGAGAAGTTCCACGTCAAGAAAACGCTCACCACGAAGGTATCCATGATGCGCAAGATTTGTCGTTTGCGGCTAGAAAAGAACGGTGACATGGAAGCTCACATTTCGACCCTAACGGAGCTGTTTGAAAAACTGAACGATCTGCAACCCAAAAATGTTCTCGACGACCAGTGGCTGGTGTCTATCCTGCTGAGCAGCCTGTCGGAAGAATACGAAACCCTCGTTACCGCTCTGGAGGCAAGACCGGAAGAAGATCTAACGTTGAACCTGGTGAAGGGAAAACTGATCGATGAATGGCAGAAGCGGGAAAGCCGTAGCAAGATGGACGATAGGACCGAAAGCGCGTTGCAAGTAGGATCAAAGGCGGATTCCGACCGGTGTTTCTTTTGCAAGAAATCGGGACACCTGAAAGCGAACTGTGAAAAATTCAAGGCCTGGAAAGCAGAGAAGAAGAAACATTCGAAGGTAACCAAGCAACAGAAGGTGAACAGCGTGGTGCAAAATGACGACGAACTGGGAAACTGGGCGTTCTGTACCGGAAATGCGTCGCGGCGTGAGGATCATTGGATCTTAGATTCCGGGGCAACGTGCCACATCTCAAATCGGCGTGAATTCTTTAACCACCTGGACGAGACGATTCTGGAAGCAGTTTGGGTTGCCAACGGAATGAAGACGCAATCAAGAGGTCGCGGATCTTGTGAAATGGTAGTGCTGGATGGAGCAGGCAACCGCCGAGTGATAACACTGGAAGCGGTGCTGTATGTTCCGGAGATGAAGTCCAACCTTCTCTCTGTCAAGCGGTTGGTGAAGAAAGGTTTCACCGTGACGTTTAATGAAAGTGGCGCAAAAATTTCCAGAAGCGGAACGATTGGTGCAACTGCTGAGCTTGAAGGAGGTTTGTTCGTGGTGCGACAATGCAGAGAGTCTGCATCCTTGGTGACATCGGCCAGCGAGTGTGTTCATGTCTGGCATAGGCGGCTCGGCCATCGAGATTGTGACGCTGTGATGAAGCTCAAAGATTTGGCCCAAGGAGTGCACGTCAAGGGATGCAGCTGCAAGGAGCTATGTGAGGCATGTATTCAAGGTAAAATGCATCGGAAACAATTCCCGAAAATGTCCGAATCCAAGACGTCGGAGGTGATGGATCTAGTGCATACCGACATTTGTGGACCGATGAGGACTAAAACCATTGGAGGACGGAGGTACTTCTTGACGTTTATTGACGACTACAGCAAATATACGGTCGTCTACATAATACGAAACAAATTTGAAGCCCTGGAGAAGCTGGAAGAGTACGTTGAGATGGCAAAAACGCAGTTCAACAAGAAACCGAAAATCCTGCGGTCCGATAATGGAGGTGAGTACACTGGCAAGCGCGTTAGAGCGTATCTGAAGCGAAACGGGATCATCGGCCAATTCACTGCTCCATATACTCCGCAACAAAACGGGGTGGCCGAGCGGAAAAACCGATACCTGGTGGAAATGGCCCGTTGTATGCTGCTTGACGCTAACATGGATCACCGGTTCTGGGGAGAAGCAGTGGTGACCGCAAATTATCTACAAAACCGCCTGCCCTCTCGTTCAATCCCTTCAACACCGTACGAGCGATGGTTCAAGAAGAAGCCCAACCTTGGACATGTTCAACAATTTGGAGTGGATGCGTACTGTCATGTTCCGACCGAAAAACGTGGGAAGCTGGACAGCAAAGCAATCAAGCTCAAGTTCGTTGGGTACAGTGAAGTCTCGAAGGCCTATCGTTTGTTGGATCCAAGAAGCGGAAAAATAACCGTGAGTCGTGACGTCAAGTTCCTGGGTAGCTGCCAACCTGTGGGTGAAATTAGAATGGAAGAGTTGGTGATTCCTTCAAGTAATATTCCTCTGGAGCAGATTGAAGAACGTGACGAGCCAACCGAACCATGTGATGACCAATCCGATGACGATGAAGTTTGGGAGGATCCAGAAACTTATAACGAGCAAGTAGATGAACCGAATGACGAGCAAGTAGATGAACCTGAAGTTCGCAGATCTACCAGGACAAATCAAGGTAAGCCACCAGACAGGTACGTGTGCGCTGCTGGACCTGTGATTCAGGAGGAGCCAAAGACTTTCAAGGAAGCAATGGCCAGTTCCCAACGCAACCAGTGGAAACAGGCGATGGCGGAGCAACTGGATTCGATCAATTCCAACGAGACGTGGGACTTGGTTGACCTGCCCGCTGGAAGACGTGCTGTTGGTTGTAAATGGGTCTACAAGCTGAAGCGGGACCAGAACGGTGAAGTTACCCGGTACAAGGCGAGGCTGGTTGCTCAAGGTTTTAGCCAGCGCTATGGGACCGACTATGACGAAGTGTTCGCGCCTGTGGTCCGGCAAACAACATTCCGTACCCTGATGTCTGTAGCGGCGAAGCGACGAATGGTGGTGAAGCAGTACGATGTGAAGACGGCGTTTCTCCATGGCAACCTTGAGGAGGAGATTTTTATGAAACAACCCCCTGGATTTGCAGTTGCTGGAATGGAAAACAAGGTCTGCCGATTAAAGAAAAGCCTATACGGTTTGAAACAGGCTGCACGCTCGTGGAACCAAAGACTCAACGAGGTTCTGGAGCAAGCTGGTTTCCGACGGTGCGAATCGGATCCTTGCTTGTATCGAAGAAAGGTTCACGGAAGATGGTGCTACGTCCTCGTTTACGTTGATGACCTGATTGTAGCAAGCGAGGATGAGCAGATCATCAAACCATTGGAACAAGCCCTCAAGCGAAACTTTGAAATCAGCAGCCTTGGGGATGTCCAGTATTACCTGGGCATTGAAGTATTACGAGATGAAGCAGGAGATTTTCACCTAAGCCAACGAAAATACATTGATGAAGTGGTGAAGTCTGTTGGTCTGGAAGAAGCAAGAATGTCTAACATTCCGTTGGACACTGGACTAAGCAAACTGATAATCCAATTCCTCTCCCAGACAACAAACAGTATCAGAAGCTAGTAGGACAACTCTTGTACATCGCGGTGAACACTCGGCCTGATATAGCTGCACCGATTGCCATTTTGAGTCGGAAGATAACGTGTCCCACCCAGCTAGATTGGACGGAGCTGAAGCGTATGGTCCGGTACTTGAAGGGAACTATCAACCTGAAGCTGAGACTGAGCCACCACGAGGACCGTTCGGGACTGATTGGATACGCGGATGCAGACTGGGCGGAAGACCGAGATGATCGCAAGTCGAACAGTGGATTCGTTTTCAAGTTCAACGGCGGAACAATCTCCTGGGCGTGCCGCAAGCAGACGTGCGTCTCACTATCAACAGCGGAGGCAGAATTTGTTGCACTATCGAAGGCCTCGCAGGAAGCACTCTGGCTGCAGCGGTTGCTGGCGGATCTCGGAGAAGATGAACCAACCGTTACCATACACGAGGATAATCAAAGCTGCCTTAGGATATCACGGGAAGTAAGGTTTTGGTAATTTGAAGGAATTCTTCAAAGTATACGTTTTGTTATTGTTTAGGGATGATAATATAATAAACGGGACCGGTATTGAACGCATGACCTTCTGCTTAGTAAGCCGAAGCGGTAGCAATTTATAACCAACCACGGCATAGATTAGCTGGACAAACAATATGTCGCGTGAAATAACAAGACTTCGTTTATAGATTAATGTTCCATGGATCACTGTTAAAACTGCTTCTGCAACTAAATTTCTCTAACTCCTTAGATTTCGCTTATTGTGATCGATCTTATTTCATTACATATATATTCAATTTTAAATGACTTTGCATACAGTTATTTCGATTGTTCCAGCAAATATCTCTTTTTTCGCTTTCTTTACCATATAAAATTCGGTTTATGGTGATTATATCTAAAAGCGATAATTTTTCATGAATACTTTGTATAAAGCCCTTTCAGAACTTTCAATTATGCACATTTTTGCTAAAGGCACCAAAGAGCTATCTCTAATATTTTTCAAGTTATGGACAATTTTCGGTTAAGAAACACATTATTTTCAAAATTTTGTCAATCTTTTCAATCAAAAAACGTCCTCACAGTTTTTTCACCATAAACAGAAAAAGAGATAATCTTTCTAACATGGGGTAAGACACTCATTAATATTGGTATTAATATCCGTTAATACGGATTAATATATATTATTTTTATGATATCATTGAGGTAAGATTTTCCTAAAGACATCTGACAGAAGTATCTTGAATTTAAGTCAATGGTGGGGGTTTATAAACAAGAGGCTAGGGGTTGTGGATTGTATGTCTTACCGATCTGACACACCATAGGAGACAAATTGCATCGGAATCGAGTTGCGGAATGGCCCGGAAATCGTAGAAAGATGAGGGGCATTGATGACAATGGAGCTTCACTGAATGTGATGCATCGTACAGGTGTCAGTCTCCTTCTAGCCAGACTACCAGATGGATGTTGGCATCAAACAGTGTGGTCTATGTTGCATCGGACGGATTTCTTATATATTTTGCTCAGACGATCTGACGATAAACAAAACTTGTTTTTTCATATCAATAATCAATTTGCCTTGGCAACTCCGGCAACAGGCAAATAGCAAAACTCCATGCATACTTGATAATCTTCTCAATATCAGTATTAATATCATTAATAAATATTAATATTTTGATACTGGATTCAGTGTCCTGCCCCATGCTTTCTAATGCCGATAAAAGATTGAAAATCCGTTTGCGCCTTTCGGGTATATCGGCATTTGAAAACAACCATTTTTTCGAAGAAAATTTCTTATAACTCTGTAACCATAAGAGATAGAACAGTAGTTTCTTCGGCAAAAAGTTGCACAATCAAAAGTTCTAAAAGTGCCCGGAACAAAGTTTTTGCGAGAAATTATCGTATGAAAAGTTATCAAGAAAAAAACTGATTTTTCAGTACCACCCTAACTTTTTTGTTAAAAAAAAATCATAACTCGCGAACCATAAGAGATAGAAATTTGGGTTCTTCGGCAAAATTGCTCCAAATCGGTTGTTCTAAAATATTGTAGAACATTGTGTAGTCCTAAATGCGTCAGCAAAAAGTTTATGTGTTGATCTCATAAACCGTGTGGGCCACCCTAATTTCACATCTCTGAAAAAAATGTCTGAGAAAAATGGAGAAACTTTGCCGAAGACACCATATATCTAAAATTGACGTTTAAGGCGCAATCGTTTTTGTCTTCCTAGATATGGCTTTGGGACCAATGTGCAATGCAAACATAATTTTTTGTACAACAAAGAAACAAGTTTTCAATCGTTGGTGTATTATTTGAGACAGATTAAGAATAGGAGTTTTAATATGAGTGAAAAAATCTGGCGGCCATCTTGGATTTTGACGCCATCTTGGTTTTAAGCTGAGAGAGACTCGCGAAGAGGAAAAATATCAACGTCATATGCAGCCCAGATTCCCCTCTCACGAAACGTCAAATGCAGCCCACCGTTTTTATGGCTGAAAAAGTGAAAAGTATTGTGTTCAAAGTAAACTGTTATTAAACCCTCAGTCGGCGGAGCAGTTTTTTCCAAAGTTGATGATAAATCTAAGCAGAAGATTAATTATTTCAAATGTCTGCTACGTTTGTTGGCATGAAATTTCACTCAAACGGCTATTTATGATTCGATGTGTTGCAAACTCAATCATATTTTGCTGAGAGGTTCATGTGAGGATTTGAACAGCATGCGCATAATTGGTATAAACACAAAGTGGAATAAGAAAAAAACTCAGCAATCACAGAAAAAGAAGACCGTCTTCGCGAGTCTCGTCTCAGGTTTTAAGTAGTAGAATGAGTTTTCACCTTGTTAGCGCTCAACATTTTGAATTGCAATGCTACCGTTACACTTGTTCTTCTTTTTCCTCACGTTACGTCCCTACTGGAACAGAGACAGCCCTTCAGCTTAACTAGTTTTAAAAAACAAATTATCAAATAGGATTTTTTAACGCTTATTTGCTACCTGAATGATTCTTCTCCATATCTTCGAGTTGTAAAATAGCTTTATTTCTTTTATTTATTTGGTTAAAACCATTGATACAAATGAACAATCAGTTGAACAGCTGAGATAAGATAAGAATGATAGAATCTGATTGTTTTTTTTTAACGGAGGCCTTATAATTCAACATAATGAGCACTGAGATGGTAAAAAATCATGCAACTGCTAAAAACCAAGATGGCGTTCGAAAGCCAAGATGGCTGCCAGTTTTTCTAACCTCGAAATTATACATCTGCGTTTCGGCATTACGTCCACATTAGAACAAAACCTGCTTCTCATCATTCAATTTCGCTATTTTTCACATGCATGTTGGGCGGTACTAAAAACGATACTATATGGCTTAGAAAATCAAAAATGTTTTTTGCTTCAAAATTTAAGACTTTCATCATAAATTAATGCACTTTTGTCAATGTTTTACGTTAGAACTACAGATATTACCACAAGGCATACTAATGTCCCTACACGCAATCTAAAAACTTCATACAATGAACAACAATGCATAGGGTAAAAAAATGTTTGTTTAATACAATCAATGTTTTTTGACGGTTTTCATTTATTGAAGTTATTTATTCATTATTACTGAATTCAAAGATATGTCGAAGAATAATTCTGTTGTCAGAAATCGCATTAAAATAGAAAATTCCTATTTAATAACCTGGATTTATAGCTAATAAAGCTGAATATCAGGCTCGGTTCCAGTAGGGGCGTAACGTCAGTAAAGTTGAGAATAATAAGAAGAAGAGTATACGTAACCTTTTTTTATTGTGTAGCCTCTAAATTCGACATGCTGAGTGCTATCAAGGTGAAAAATTTATTCTACTACCTAAAATCAATATGGCAGCGTCCATTTATTACGTAACGCTAATATTGGAAATTTTTGACCCCCTCCCCCCCCTCCGTAACGCTTTTTGTATGAAAATTTTTATTTTTTTGTATGAGCCGTAACGCTTGAGCTTACTCCCCCCTCCCCCTAGAGCGTTACGTAATTTGTGGATGCCGCCTATTGCGTCAAAATCCAAGATGGCCGCCAGATTTTTTCACTAAAAATAATATTCTTATACTTTACTCGACTCGAATAAAACACTAAAGGTTGAAAGCGTGTTTCTTTGTTGTACAAAAAATGATGTTTGTATTGATTGCACTCGCCATATACGCCAAAATCGTATAACATGATTTAGAAAATCGTTCATTTGATAGGGTAAATACCATTGCTCACCTAGTTTCTGTAGCCTATCTCACGCAATTTTTCCTCAGCTTTTTGATGGTGATCTCAGAATTCAAAACTAGCGGTTCGCTAATGGTGAAAAATCGATTTTTCTAACAAAATTCAAGATGGCCGCCAAATTTTTTTCGATTTCAAATGAAAGCTATATCCTTTTTCTATACGATGCCACTAAGTTTGCTATGTGTTCCAAGCGAAATATGAGACATATCCCGTGAAGAAATACCCAAGATTTATCTAAAAATGGGCATAAAATTGGAATTCTAACGATGGGTACCGATGGCGGCCTGGTTTCAGCGAGAATTGCTTATATCGAAATACTCTAGGTACCCCAACAAATTTGAACCTAATTCCAAATCCATCACCGAATTCAAAATTTCCAATGCAGGAATCAGAAATATAACTAATTTGTGATGTTTCCTGAAAATGACAACAAATACGATTGAATGATTGCGAAGTTACAGAATTTTGAAATCTTGATTATGGAACCCAGTACACCCGATTCTGTTTTTGCACGGATTTGTTTTACACGGCAAAATGTAGTTTCCATACATTTTTTTTTTTTTTTTTGACAAAACCTTATTTTTGCATGAAACGTCGAGAAATTGTGTAACTTTTTTGCACGGTTTTTGAAATTTTTAACTTAAACTTTATTTTTTGCACGGTACGCATCCACCGTGCAAAAACAGAATCGGGTGTACTGTAATGTATTGATGTGCTATGTGAATTTCTTCTACTAGGGTCGATGTACCAATAGCCGCATAGCTAAGAACAAAAAATCGTATAAAATCGAAAAATAACGCTAGCGTCATTATTTTTACATCATCTGAAAGCTTTTTATCTTGGTTTTGCGGGAAAAATATGAAAACTACGAAAACTCAAATGTATGTATTTATTATCGCGTGTGCCACTATAGGAATACATGTGCCTATAGTAGCACTATTTCTAATTCCTGTTCCTATAGTAGCACTAGCATCACGGCGTTGGCAAAATACTTATCAAAATCGTATTTTTACAAAACTTTTATATTTTTCCTACACAGTGTAGATTAAAAGCTTTCGTTTGATGTAAAAAAAGTTGTTATTTCATCAAGTATTTTGTATAATAAAAAATAGTTTCTCTCAGTAGTGCTACTATAGGAACAATAGGTTAACTATAGGCGCAAGGGAGCTCAAGTTTTAAGCAAAACTAAATATTTCGATCATTTTTTGAACAAAATCAAGCTGTGTATCAATGGTACTTAGATTAATAGCTCCTGCCCTTCATGTCAAAAAATATTTTGAAAAGATTTATAGCTAAACGGCCGTAAAAAGCCACTAGTGCGACTATAGGGGACTGTCCACTAAGGGAACACCGACCCTATTCTATATAATTTCGTACCACTAATTCACAGCGGAAATAAGCACTCATGATACATTCACATGCGTTCAGTTCACATTGATCAAAAATGTCACCACCGTGTAAACAACATTTAACAGTTCAACGAAACCAATTGTCGATATCTGAAACAATCCCAGACAGTCCATAGTCAAACCATTGTTCATGCTGATCCACGATATCATCAGAGAAGTTCTCTGCTGAGTATATTGTACAGCATGTTCTCTATTGTAGGGCATCAAACAGCAAATTTCGAAGATATCGAGCGCAACTAATTCAGCCTGGGTAAAGAATCAAAATTATGAACAAGATTAAGAAATAATGAAAGCTTTAAAATCAAACCTCTTCCTTAAGTGATTCCACCAGACGACACCATACGTAGTATTCCAACAGCAGCCAAGCAGTGGAGGCCACGAGCATTACAGACGTTGCGTTGAGGCCCATAATCTTAGACACGTATAGCATTGTACCGATGGCATAGATTGAAAAGTAATGGACCAGGCAGAACGCTTTCCCAACCATATCCTTCAGGATGTTCAAATTCCTAAAAGTGAATTGCAAAGCATGAGAGATTTCAGGATCAAAGCGCATTGTCTAGCTAGATCTATCAATTACCTCCAAAACTCTAGCTGTTGGTCCATGATTTCGCGCATCTCCAGCTTCATGTATGCAAAGTATTGCTTTTCATCTAGCCCAAGATGAGCAAACGTCTGCTGATAACGATGTGCCAGTATTTTTAACTTCGCCCGCATTCCCATGAGCAACGCTCCAAGGCTCCCCAAATTGGTGAAAAATCTTGGGCACATTCCTAGCGGTAAGCGTCCGAAGTACAATAAATTTACCAAAAACGACACGTGTTTTCCAGCTCCAATCAGTTGATGAGGCAGTTTGAAAACTGCTTTCCGAGCACTGCTCGGAATTGATAACAAAATGGTTTCAAGGCCTATTAGCGCAAATACGACTTGTGGGATCTTTCGAGCCGAATTGTGGAACTTGCTGAACACGCGCTCATCGTAGGTTTTATCTCCAGAGTAGATTCGGTTGCTGTCGATGAACTGTCTTAACGATGCGAGCGGGATCTTCAGATGAATCATAAGCAACATCTTCATACAAATCAGTACGATGGATGAAGATATCACAGCCTCTATCAAAAGGATGGCAGTGTTGCCATGTCTGTCAGCTACCGCACTTATTGTTTGCTGAATGTACAAAATCGATTGGAATGCAAATAAGAATGTGCTCAAGTATTGAATCACGAGCGCTCCGGTCCATTTTGTCGATGATGCACTCGGAATTCCTTTGAAGTTAATAAAAAAGTTCAATTAGTCGAGTTCCTAACTTTTCTCAATTTTTAGATAACTCCAAACACCCATCAAAACTATCTAGTTAAAAAAGAAATGACAATTACATTCAATTCGAGGACCTACCTGCAAAAAGCAGAAGCACATCCAACCAAAAGAAACCGTTGCCTCCTAGCATTGACAAATAGTGGCGAATCCCGGCAGCCTTTGCACAGTATTTCGATCGGCCGAAATCGTGAAATTAATTCTGTAGCACCTTTAAAAGTGATTTTTTCGAAATGGTGTCTTGGGACGAAAATTTTCTAAAAATATAGCGCATATATTGACGGTATATGTTAGTTCGAAACTTTGCCACGGGCGGCGCTGCGAAACTATTTTTTTTTTAAATGACGATCTTTAAATATGATGTCTTCGGCAAAGTTGTAGATAATTCAAATACAAACAACTTTGCCAAAGACACCTAGTGTGTATTCAGCCGCATTTCCAAAATACGGGAGTATTTTATGAAAAACCCCTTAAAACTGGTTTTACTCGTATATTTTGAAAATGCCAAGTTTCCGGTTGCAACAATGTTCTACAAAATTGTGTAAACAGTCAAAATGAATCATTCTCTAGAAGACACTAGGTTTCTAAAGATTAAGGAAAAGTAGTTATAACCATTTAAGTGCAAAAATCAGTCATTTTTGGGGTCCGTGTATTTATTCGGGTGGCAGGTGGTGGCAGATAAAACCTAATAGGATTCATAATACATCATTAGTAGTTGTAAATGTCGATAGTGTCATTAGTATCCACGAGTATCCCTTTTACTTAGAGGAAGTTTCATCAATGACTCTTATTACCCTGTAGTACTTAGTTATATGATGGGTAGAGGGCTATGTGGCTCCATACTTCTTCTTTTTCTTCTTATTGACACATTCTTCATCATTAAGCACAATCAATAGGTTTCAAATACTTTTATGAAGAAAGTTCTCAACCTCGAGATATGACGCTTTACGAAATGACTAGCCTTACAACTATTTTTCACTTTAGATGTTTGCGTTTTTTCGTACATCCCAAGTAACTAAATAGCACTTTTATGCGCTCTGCGTGCTAGCATTATACAGCTGACACGCTCAATTGGTCGAATAATAGCACTATAAGACCAAAAAGATGAATGAGCAGGCTAGTATTTTCGTGAAATAGACACTATGACACATGCAAGCACAATGCGATGAGTAGCATATTACGTGATGTATCAAATTCAAATCCAAAAATCAGACAAGAGCCTCAAAATCGGATCATTTTGTAAATGAGTGTTGCAATTATAAGAATTGCGTTAACATTTAAACACTGATTTGATTCACAGAATTCAATGATTTAGTATTTTCTCAACAAACCAAATTTGCATAGCTTGCACTTGCTATAGTGTCTATGTACGAAAAATAGCTAAAACTGCAAGCGAAAATTAGTTGTATGGCGAGTCATTTTGTAAAGCGTCATTTCTTGAGGTTGAGAACTTTCTTCATAAAAGTATTTGGAACCTATTGGTTGTGCTCAATGATCAAGAATGTGTCAAGAAGAAGAAAAAGAAGAAATATGGAGCCACATAGCCCTCTACCCAACATATAACTAAGTACTACAGGGTAATAAGAGTCATTGATGAAACTTCCTCTAAGTAAAAGGGATACTCGTGGATACTAATGACACTATCGACATTTACAACTACTAATGATGTATTATGAATCCTACTAGGTTTCATCTGCCACCAACTGCCACCCGAATAAATACACGGACCCCAAAAATGACTGATTTTTGCACTTAAATGGTTATAACTACTTTTCCTTAATCTTTAGAAACCTAGTGTCTTCTAGAGAATGATTCATTTTGACTGTTTACACAATTTTGTAGAACATTGTTGCAACCGGAAACTTCGCATTTTCAAAATATACGAGAAAAACCAGTTTTAAGGGGTTGTTCATAAAATACTCCCGTATTTTGGAAATGCGGCTGAATACACACTAGGTGTCTTTGGCAAAGTTGTTTGTATTTGAATTATCTACAACTTTGCCGAAGACATCATATTTAAAGATCGTCATTTAAAAAAAAATAGTTTCGCAGCGCCGCCCGTGGTAAAGTTTCGAACTAACATATACCGTCAATATATGCGCTATATTTTTAGAAAATTTTCGTCCGAAGACACCATTTCGAAAAAATCACTTTTAAAGGTGCTACAGAATTAAGTTCACGATTTCGGCCGATCGAAATACTGTGCTTTGTCCAGCGCCAAGTGGACAACCTTTTCCGAGTCGAGAGGAAAACGTTAGACATTTTGACGTCACTCTATCAAACTCTGGATGGTAAGTGATGCACATTATTGAACTTCCCGATCTGCCAATATCATGAGAAGTTACACACCTTTAGGTGACACATTGGGCAGAGAGAACTCTTTTAACGATAATGATAGCTTGTTATTTTCCAACTGTGATATTCACACATTTGCAAATTATAAGTAATAAGGCTGACGTAAAAATTATTGTCATAGTGAATTGGTGAGTTATCTGACAGTTACAACATTTTATAATTTGTAGGTGATCTTACGATTTGAGTATGGTACCATAGATGATATTCTTCTAGAACATAGTTGCGTCAGTATTTCATCCCTTGTTGCAGAACAATGAGTTTAAAGTACAACTCTTGGTTTGGGTCGTTGGCTATGTAGTCTTGTATAGAGCTGTGCACAATGTGAATTTATCACTATCGGCGATATCATGTTGATTCAATATCAGTTCATTCGTCTCAATGAATACCTTTATTCAATGGGTCAATTTTTGAACATTTAATTATTAGTGAGCATAGACTTCTGTTTGATCCTTCGACCTTGACGCTTGCTCCTGCTAGGTGGACGATGAGGGCAGTATCAAACATGTCGCGCGTCGGTCGAGTAGTGAAATAAAAAAGCACAATGCGATTATCGAATTATATCGCGAATCCCATTAGTAGTGATAACTTTAATCGCATCGCCAACCATTAGTGACTCCTCTGTACCTTATCTCACTAACCCAATATCCTTTTCATGACAACTGTGGAGATGTAGAGGTATACTCGGTCTCCAGGAACAACGGTGGTCTAACTAACATTCCTTCCCTTCCCCGATGTCCAATGGACGTGGCCGGCGCCGTTATTTACTTCTAAAATATGAGCTCTAGATTTGTGCACTTTGAATAATGGTAAGCTAATCCCAAGCCCCACTCATTAAAACTCTTTGCAACTTCGATTGTTCTGGTTAGTCACGGAGTAGCAGCTACGATTTGTACGGTCATCTATGCTTGTTTAGTAATTAATGAACAATAAATGAATTTTAAATAGTTTTCTCGCATTTTAACATACATTACCCATGAGCTTATTTGCTTATTGGAATGAATATTTCAATAGAAATTAAGAAAGTTATTCAACAATTAACTTGGACATATGCGGTTTTGAACGATTTTTCTCCCGATGTATTGGTTTATATCTGAAGGTTATCCAGAACTATGATTAATTCATAAGAATCAATAATATGATTTAACCAACATTTTCATCACAATTAATTCTGCTGACGGATTGGTCAGATCGTATATTGTCTCCTTTGTTAAAAGAAGGGAGAATTCGTTATTGATATGTTAGCATCTTCAAGACCAATAACACAGTTCGTGCTTGGATTTGGTAGAGATCGGACGTACCATAGAGAGTGTGAGAAAAGAAAAATAGATCCAGGCTAAAGCAGAGGAGCGATTCAGAGGAGGTGTAGTGGTGTGAAAAGAAATATCAAAATGGAAGACACAGAGTTACGAGCAAATTCCTTACGTATCCGTTTTGAACGGGGTGTACCGGAGCCGACAGATAGTGAAATATTCATGTTCATGATAGCAAAGATGGGTCTCAACAGCGAAAAACTGTTATCAATGTCTAAAGAAAAAAGTGAAACGTCGGTCATCATCAAATTCAAACGTTTTTAAGATATACGTACACATTGCGTGACCTTCCAGGAACAATGGTGTTTGAGTACAATAAGTATGAAAGAACTGAGGTCAAGCTACCTAATCAAGGTTACGGAAACTTGCTAGGAAACAGAAACCTGCAATTGCAGCAATAAAGATAGTGCTTCGGGTTCGGATGAACATCCCAGTGGAAAAATTCGTCATGAGCAAATGATCGTACAGTCATCAAAGAGAGGTGTGTTGAGCGAAAGTTTAGATCGGATTACACGAAGTAGAGCGAAACAGTTGAAGGTGAGTGATTTGAGTTAGTGCTCGATAGAGATAGGAGGAACTCAAAACTCATTGAGTGTGCAGAGAAAAGGGGCTCAGTTCGGGATTAGAATAGGGGTGTGGTAGTTTTATCTCGAGGCTAAGCAATAGGGTGAGCTGTGGCAGGCAATTTTAAAATGATTAATGGCTACCTAACTAAAATCTACAAGATTCAGTCAGAAATGAATAACGTTGTCAGAATGGCTAGCGTTAATTAAAATAGCAGTACTTGCACAGCAAACAAAAATCTTTTGCGTGAATTTATCTGGAAAAATGAGCATGAATCTGGAACCGCGATACTGATACAGAATTCTTTGAATATGAGTCAGCCTTTGTTAAGTTTAAATGAAAGAATATCATCTATCGTTGTGGAAAACATGAACTTTATAAATATCAATGCACATTCGGGATCCAATCGTAAAAAAAGAGCGGGATGAAATGTTCTTCAATGACCTGACAGCCCATCTGGCGAAGCCAAATTTGAAAACGAATGTTGTAGGAGGACACTTCAATTGCATTCTAAACGGTTTTGATTGTAATGGTGAAACGAAAAATTATTGTACGGGACTTTGTCAGATTGTTGATAATTTTGGATGGAAAGATGTTGCTTTGGATATGAAAAAGAATCAAAATGAAAAAAATAACGAGGAATGTTTAGAACTATTGAATGAAGCTTATGGTAGTTGGAAGTTGCGACAAGTTTTTTTCAGTAGATAAAAGTAAGTGGTGGAACGAGGTTGTTAAGCCCAAATCCAAACAGTCTTATAAATGCCAAAGTTGGGAATTGAATACTAGAGTATCGATTAAGAAGCACTTTTTTATGGTAAACTTTATGAATACATGGATAAACGAAACAAGGGTATGGATACTTATTTAGATATAAAGGTAATAAAATCAAGACTTTTTGAAATTGAAACAGAGAGACTTAATCATATAGGAAATACTTTGGATAGCTGCAATCTTCTTCAAGGAGAAACAATGAACATTTTTCAAATTGCTGCTCAAATAAAAGGAAAGAAAAAAATAGTACATTTAAGGTAATAAGTAATGGTGTCACCGTCACAGATTCGTTTGAGCTTAAAACACTCGTATTCGATTATTATTCAAAGCAGTTCGAAAAAGAAACTGATCAGATCTGCGAGGGCACTGATGATCCAGTGAATAATATTTCTGTAAGTTTGAATGATAAAGATAGAGACTTTTTAATATCTTCCATTACGTTGGAAGAATTGAAGAGTGTCCTGGATGCTGCCAAAAAGAAAAAAATCTCCAGGACCCGATGGTTAACACTTATGAGTTTCATTCACGAAATTTTATTGTATTGAAAAACAATATTTTGGAAATTTTTAATGCTTACCTCTCTGGTGCAGTTCTCTGATGGTGTAATCACTCTTATTTCAAAACAACACTAACAAAAATGCTTCTCTTGACAACTATCGACCAATATCTATGTTAAACTGTGATTACAAATTATTTACAAAAATTTTATCGGAAAGAATTATGCTGAATCTCGATAAGTTGATTGGAACCGGTCAAACAGCGTGTATCAGAAATAGATCTTGCATTGATATTTTGAAGAATCTTAGACGAATCTTGACAAGATCTTGTGAAAACACGAAATTCAAAGCAGGTCTAGTAAGCATTGATCTCAATAAAGCTTTTGATAGAGTTGATCACAACTAAAAAAAAAAATTAGAAAAATTGGATTCTCTCGTGGGTTTATCAATTGTATTAAGAACTTGTACGCTATTGCTTCATACCAAGTTCTAGTGAATGGTTTTCTCACTAAATCGTTTCGAATAACCATATCGGTTCGGCAAGGTTGCCCTCTAAGTATGGTGCTATTTGTACTATATTTGGAGTCCCTTGTAAGGACTATATCGAACAATTTAAATGGATTTATGATAAGTTTATGAAAGTTGTTGTTTTCGTAGATGATTTTAATGTTGTGATAAGATCTGAAGAATGATTAGACAAAATGTTGACAATATTCGAATGCTACTCAAGATATGCAAGGATAAAAATCAATTATGAAAAGTCTGGATACATGCGTTGAAACTAATTAAGACTGGACCACAGAAATTAAAAGAGCTGGATAGTTTGAAAGCATTAGGCGTGATATTCTAAAAAAGTTGGTACTTAACAGTGGTTTCAAATTATAATTCGTTAGTTGCAACATTAACCTTCGGGCTGTCGCGCTGTTGTACTTTGTACAACAGTTGTGATTTATATGCTATCATTTTGCAACAAAGATATCTATCGACACCAAACCAAAAAGTATTCCTCAAGAATCTTCTTAAGAACAATACTCGACAGTTTTTATTTACAGTTTGACCCTTTATAATACGGTAAAATCAATAAATGTACATGGAAGTCGCATAATAATGAACGCACTATGTACGGTTCGAGGAAACCACAGTTTGAAATCTTCATATCTCGAAATCCAGATAATATAGGAACTTGGGGTCTTTAGTAAAGTTGTTGTATCTGATGGTACCTCATTTAATTCGGAATTTGACCGCTAGGTGGCACTAGTGAGCATGGAAGTTTTACTTTTGTTTTGCAGATTTTCCAGGATCCTGACCATTTAGAAGGATGTCGTCTTCGGCAAAGTTGTTTAGTAAGTTAAGGACTATCATTTTTCGAGCTAGTTGGTTCAAAATTTTGCCACTAGGCGGTGCTAGTGAGCATGAAACTTTTATTTGCAGATATCTCAGGAGCCTGACCACTTTGAAAGATGGTGTCTTCGGCAAAGTAGTTTGGTAGCTCAAGGGCTATCATTATTTGAGCCAAGATATACGATATTTGGCCATCAAACGGCGCTAGTGAGCATGAAATTTTTGTTTGGCGGATACTGCAGGATCTTGACTTTTTAGACAGGCACCTTTGGCAAAGTTGTTCAGAAGCTCAGGGACTATCATTATTTTACATAATCTCGAACTTTAAGAGTAAACAAAGAAATAATTTAAGCCATTGAACATTTTTGCCGAAGACGCCATCTTTCTAAGTGATCAGGCTCCTGAGATATTTGCGAAAAAAATGTTTTATGCTCACTAGCGATGCCTAGTGGCAATATTTTGAATCAACTAGCTCAAACAATGATAGTCTTTGAGTTACCGAACAACTTTGCCGAAGACGCCATCTATCTAAGTTGTCAGGATCATGAGATCCGGGAAACAATAGCTTAATGCTCACTAGCGCCGCCTTGTGGCGAAATCCCGAATTTCTTGGCTATGATAATGATAGCCCATAAGCTACTGATCAATTTTGCCGAAGACGTCATCTATCTAAGTGGTCAGATTCCTGAGATATTCGCAAAACCAAGGGTGTTGTACAAAGTACAACGCGCGACTACTCGCGTTACAAAAATTCGTGCGACGACCGAAAGGTTAAAAGCTACGTTACAAAAGCATAGGATCAGAAATTTGAATCTTCATCAAAGGTGTACTGTGTTGAACACGTTCATTTTGTCCAAGTTGTGGTACTTGTCACAGGTTGTTCCACCACTCAACAGACATGTTGCAGAGATAAGCAAGCTTTAACTTGATTTGCTCAATGAAACTAACTGATACAAAAGCCAAAATAAAAGCGTAAAGTATTAACTTTTCAATACAGACATAATCGATTACTTTGTACAGGAAATGTATCTTTTTGAATTTAGGATTCCACAGAGATTGACTAAAATGCCAGAGAATGGATTGACATTGCAAAAGATGTCAGCGTCAGATTTAATTTGAACTCAACAAAACTGCTGTACGATTATTTCATCGAACTAAATAATTGCATTCCAAACATTGAAGGTAATATTGATTCTGATTGGGATAGCATTTTAGAAAATGTTAATCAAAAATTTCTAACAATGGACGATCGATCTAATGAAAATAATTTGATTCCAACAAGTGAAAAACTCTCAGCCTACAATATTTGAAGGACTTCACAAATATGCTCTATTTGTGGAGCGGATGATACTCTGCATCACAGGCTAAAAAACCTGTTTATGCCAAAAAATATGGGTGTGGTGCTGTCAGGTTATAAGAACACGACTGAGTTATAGAATGAATGACATGGAGGATATTCTCTAACAGAAAATTTGTTCAAGTTCACAAAGGCAAAAAGCAGCACTTTGGTTGACTGTACGTGCCATTTCTTTCAATTTAAAGGATCCAGATTCTTGTTTATTTGTTAAAAAAAAAACAGTTAAAAGACTTGCGATGGAACAACCGAAAATCGTTTGCTAAGGAATTTGGAAATATTCTACAAGTTTGCTAATCAGTTGAATAAATTACACATGTAAACGTAGCGTAATAAATAGTTTTAGAAGTTGCTCATCTTACCAGATTCCAGAATGTACTATTATGTGTAGTTTTGTGAAAATATTGTTTCAATTAAAAAAAAGAAAAATAATCTAACCTATTTCGTACCACTACTCAAACAGCCCACATGAAACAACAATTGAATTAGATGCAATGGTTCCAAAAAGTATCCATGATAAGGTTTAAGATGAAATGGTGTACGATAGGGCGATTCAAATTTTAAAAATATTTCAAAATCCAATCTCCCATATGCAAATTTTGAGAAATGTTCCAAACACACAAGTACTGTAATGTAAGTAATAACTTGTCATCCTATATTGGAAATTTATTCTTCAAACAACCTTGATGAAGAATAAATCCCTTTTGAGCTAATTTTGTTTGGGATTTTTGTACATGTTTGCAGGGCTATAATCCCATATTAAGCTAAATAATAGAAGACAAGCTCTTCGGCTATCCGTCGGATTGAATTTCTCTATTCGTCAAATTTCTTTATTCTGGTTTGAAGAATGAGTTTTTACTATGGGATAATAAGTTTGTACTTACATTACAGTACTAGCGTGTTTGGAACAAATCTTAAAATTTCTCCATAGCAATTTCCATATAAACCTACATTGTCTTTGGGCCACCTTTAAATCACCACCTTGTAAGCTGAAAATTTCACAGAACACTATGTTTATGGTAAGGATTGTAAGGAACATATGGGAGATTGTTTTGTCAAACCTTTTCAAATTTTGAACCGCTTTAGTGTAACATCATCATGAATGGGCTGCTTAGAAGTTTAAAGACTTTGGTTCTAAACTGGGGGATGCGAATTGGAAATCAACAAGCAGCCAGGCTGCTGTCAATCTTAAATTTTCGTGAAAATGATCCGAGTGTGCCTAGAAATGTACGGTCATGTATGGTCGTCACGCTAAAAAATGTTATATAATTTTTATAACACAAAGACCACTAACTGTTAGAAAAAGTTGTACTTGCTCTAAATTATGCATGAGTATTTCACAACTTTTTTAAAATATGTTTTTAACTAACATAGGCTAGCAACTTTCTGATTTGGTATATTTATTGAGTTAATTGCCTACACCGAAATTTTGAAGATTTTTGTCAAGTATTTTAAGGGTGCACTTTTACTGTGGTTTCCTGCGAGACAACCAAACAAACAACGGTTAGCACTCGTGGAAAAGTTTGTGTTCAATTTGAACAACCTACATGTTCGAGTCCGCCTTCCTAGGTTCTAAAGCTTCGAAAGCTCACCTTGAAAGTTTGAATAGCTTGAATAGATAGGTTGGAACGCTTCTGCCGACAAATTGCCCCAAATTTCTTCGAAATCGGGACTCCACTTGAGTTTGTATCCTTTCTACCACAAGTTTAAGGTCGTTTTCAGTGCCGTGTACTAGACACGAGTGAAGTACACTATACAGAAGACGTCCTGACTAGAGTGTCCATTTCCCGGCCATTTTGCTCGTCCCGGGATTCGGGACAAAAATCTATGCTTGTCCCGGGAAATCCCGGGATCGTGCGATTTATCAATTTTTCAATAAAACTAGATTTTCGGTTGAAATGGAACTTCAAATTTAACAATACAATGTTAATTCAATGAAATAAACAAATGATGTAACTTTTTAAAATAATATGGTAACTATAGCAAATCACATTTCAGATATTCTGATGAAGAAATCTAACAAACATCAAAACTTAACTTGACTAATTACGGGTTTGCTATGGGTTTTCCAAATACTTATGAATGGAAGTATGATAAAAACGTAACTTAATATTGAAGCAATTTGCTCCAAACATTTGAAAAGCCATAAAAACTTTAGAACAAAAGAAACGATCAAAGATCATTGAGGGTATTGTAGATCATGCTAAAAGTTAATTACTGAAAATTACTGACTGTAGTTTACTGCCGTGAGTCGCAAGTCAGTGGCATCTGCATTTTGGTTAAAATTGAGTTGATATCAGTTTTCATTATATCTTATAATGATCTTTAAGCTGCACTAACGAGAAATCACTTTTCGTTCAGTAAAATTAGGAAAGAAAACCAAGTCGAATTGTCCCATAATGAAAAGTAAACGCATGTAGGTCCCATTGCAGATTTTCGCATCGTGTAACACAAAAATGAATCGATAGATGACCAAACTTTATATTTTTCTTGGAAAGGTAACGGAGTGAAAAGCAAATTATGAAAGTTTCATTGGAATCGAAACAAGTTCTAATGTCCTGGAATTTTTTGAATATGTGTATGGAAAACGAAATTGAAAACTTCTCAGTCAATTTTCTCAATACCTACTTTTTACAGATGGTACCGACTTGCGGTTTGCGGCAGTTTAGGTGTACTTTCAAATTTGTTAACTCAGCATAGGCTTATAAACATGGCAAATGTTGAAAAGAAAAGCAATAAAACTTTGCAACTAGACAAATAAAAATATGTGTCTTTTACTTGATAAATTGATCTTTTCATGAAAATAATTACTTGTTTATTCTCTTTGTTATTATGCTTTTCTACTTTATCAAATAAGGTTAATGGTGAAGAAAAATGTCATTGTTTTTTCATTGAAATTTAGTGGTTTTCATCAAAATCTACGTACATTTCGGGAATCCCGGGATTCCCGGGATATCAGAAATAAAAATCCCGGGAAACGGGAAATCCCGAAATTTGTCGAATCCCGGGATTTTTTGTCCCGGGATGTCCCGGGATGGACACTCTAGTCCTGAAAGATAAGGTGGAAATACGCGTATCTGGAAAATAATACAAGCTCTAGTGGATTTAAATGGTAAAGTACTGAATTCGATTTTCATCTATATGAAGGTGTCTCACTAAACAGCTTAAAGAATCAGATGCTTGAAAAGCTTCCTCTTAGAAGCTTGAAAAGCTTTCTTTTAGAAGCTTGGAAAGCTTTCCTTCAGATGCTTGAAAAGCTTAATCTTAGAAGCTTGAACTGTAGATTTATGCAAATTATATATTTTTTTATAATTTGGAGAAAAATGGCTGTGTAATAGGGTGATTCAAAATTTGAAAATGTTTGAAAATCCAATCTCCCATATCCTCCTTACTATCCTAACCATAAAAACTCTTAGATGATTGAAAAGCTACCTATCAGAAGCTTGAAAAGCTTTCTCTCAAAAGCTTTATGAGCTTTTTCTTAGGAGTTTAAAAAGCTTGTTCTCAGTAGCTTGAACAGCATTCTCTCAGAAACTTGAAAAGCGAAAGCTTTTTTTTTTTCAAGCAGCTGAGAGGAACCTTTCAATTTTTCGAGAGAAAACTTTTAAAGCCTCTGAGAGAATTTTTTTTTAGCTTCTGAAAGAAAGCTGTTCAAGTCTCTGAGAAAAAGTTTTTCAATCTCCTGAGTTTCATTTTTGGGGTGAATTGGGGTCGATTTCCGGGCAATTTTAACCAACACGATACTCGCATCCAGTGTTGCTAGTCGTTTTATAAATTCTTGAAACTTTAAGGACTGTGGTATATACCGTTTTGACTCATATTCCGAACACTTAAGGTCAACAGTGACTTCAAATGCATCTGAATGACACAAATTAGCTGATATTTGTGAAAATTTCAATTTTTCCGCAACAGTTAGATTGTTAAATGTTGGGTGAGTCGATAAAATTGTTTATTTAAACTTGTTTAGTATTGTTTTTAAGTAAAAGTATGGAACAACTTTTTGATTCAAATGCCGAACACTGTGCTTATTCTGTCTCATATTCCGAACACCTTGATTCAAATTCCACATAAATCGTATTAAAATGAATATTTTTGCAAATAAATTTATCTGAGCATGTTCTACTGGTCTCAAACAAGAGCATCATGGTTACTCCCGCGGTATAAAATATATTGGAGACGTTAAAATTGAATCGCAATCGACTGCCATTTCCTTGTAATTTGTTGACATATTTCAGCGGAACATTTCAACCAAATCGCCATACAAAAACCGAGTGTTCGGAATATGAGTCTGTTCGGAATTTGAGACAAAACGGTACTTGTTATTTGTTTCATCATACTGAAGGTTCAAATTGGTATTTATTCGAATAGGGCAAATATTTCTCGCATAACTTATGATATCACCCTGGAAGCCATTGGTAACTGAGTGTAGCTCGTAGTTTTTAAGGAAAGGAATGGACCAAGATAAGGACTATTACTAATGGAAGATAGAGGTGGATCTTCTCTTCGTCAAAGCATTGTTAAATAATGTGTAAATACATTCGTTTGCTCAAGAATATCAAGCTACACACTCGGTTTCCAATGGCTCATAGAGCAAGATGATAAATTTGGTGAGATTTATCCTGCAGCCTTATAATGGTAAAATTTTATACCATGAAAAGATATTGATTACGATTAATACTCGTTAAAAACTCGTAGGCAGAATAGTCGTAAAAATAGGCTTGAAGTGTATTACAATCATAAGGATTTCTTACTGTGAAACCAATTCTCATCGGTTTTCTCTGAAAGCACCTCCAGTTCAAAACTAAACAGTACGCACACCTTGCTTTTAGTTTTTATGAGACACTTTCAGAGCTTTCGAGAACCGTGTCACAAGCTTCCAGGAAAAGTTTTGCTTCTTCCGTAAGTGCTAAAGCTACTAAAAAAAACTTTCCACTAAATATCCTCGCTAATTTAACGCTCCCCAAGTAATAAGCAAACACTTCGTGACAACATTCCTTTATCTGCACACGCTCCCCCATTTGCAGCTAATGTCTCCTCTCATGTTCCACATAATTACACGGCAATCAGCGCCACTTACACGGCTGCTGCTGCTCGGCTAATGCTAAAGTTTAAACAAACAAAGCTCAGCTCTAAAGACCAGCCTTCGCCGCCGTCGTGGGTTGGTGGAGCCGATTTCTGTGGCATTCTGTGGTAGGCCTCGGCCGGTACCTCCTCCGAACATGATTAGGCATTTGCGATTAAATTGTGTTTGATTAAATTGCCCGAGCGTTGTCATTTGGATGCATGTGGGGACACAGACCAACCTACTACAGTCAGGTCTCCTATTAGATGCTGCCACCTACTTTTCCTCCCACAACAATTGATGCTACGAAGGAAATTAATAACAAAAATCGATAATCGGCGTCGGCGTACCAATTGATTATAACTATTTTACCTACGTGTATCACGGATATCCGTCCAACGTTTATTTTATCGATACAAGCAACATAATTTATCATGTTCGTTTAAAGGTTTGAGATTGTTTTATTGAATAATAGGTCAACAGCCATTTAATGCGTTCCAACAACAAAACAAAATTTACGAAAAATTATGTATTTTTATATATTTAAATAGTTATATTCTATACATAATTAAACCCAACTGTATGCGACAACTTACGAGTGGTCATATCGTTATGAAAAGCAGTGTACTTACCGAATTTCGCATGAAAGGGATATATTACAACTGAGAAACTACGGTAGGCTTAGAGTAAGTGGTAGCATCTAATATAAGATCTGACTGTACTCTCCAACTACCCTAGGCACTGTGCGGAACGGTTGAAGGGGGGAGCTTACTTTCGCGTGTTTCCCGTTAGCTTCGTAATGCCAAGTCGGTAAGCAGCAATAAACCGTTTCATGTTTTAATCAATTAGAACAGAGAATGGGCTTGGATTTGATTGCAAGATTATGCGATAGCGGATTTCGATGACAACCTGTTGTCGGTCGGTCGATTGGGGTGTCGAGTATAATCACAGAGGACGGTCCCGCGCAATAAATTGCAATTGGTTTCTGTTCGGTTGCCGGTCGGTTGGGTGCGTGATCTCAAGTGCCGCAAGGCAATGATTAACCCTTTGTATGTTTTGTGGGGTCCACATGATCGCAGTGCACTTGAAGGACTGTAACTTTGTTTTTGTTTTTGATACATTAAGTTACACTTTATGCATTAGGCGTCAGAAATGGTCAATGACATTGACATGCATTTCAGGAGCGTATTCGTTTTTTAGATAATAAATCTTCAAGCTGTTTAGTAGAATACCTATAAGTAGATGAAAAAACCGAATTTAGTACTATACCATTTGATTCCACAAGAGTTTGTATCCTTTGACAGATACGCGTATTTCGACCTCAACTGTACGGCCGTCTGCAGTGTCGTTTGCTAGAAGTCGAGTCTAGTACACGACACTGAAGACGGTCTTACAGTTGAGGTCGAAATACGCGTATCTGTTAAAGGATGCAAACTCTAGTGGAATTAAATGATATAGTACTAAATTCGGGGTTTTCATCGTTTTTTATCTTTCCGACTCATTGTCCAAAAAGTTTCAGAGGGTTGTTCAATGACAAAAGTAAGTACCCGAGAGATTCTTTTATTTTATTCAAAAATGTTTTTTTTTTTCGGTTGACGGTTGGTTATTCAAAAATGTGTGTTCTGCAAATTTTGGTAATTTCTGAAAGAGTACAACTTTGCCAAGGTTAGAGACAGAGCCACAAACTTGGGCATTTTGTATTGGAAATAACATATGGTTACTCACTGTTGTCAATAACTGTATGACGACTGTTGAATTTTTCATGATTTTAATTCCGCAAAGCATGGACAATTGAAGATAGCCATTCTGAAAAACTTGAAACCGATACCCGTAGGGTGTTATGTGGCCATTTTGAGAACGACAGTTCAAAATTAATGATTTTTCATTCAGATTTAAAGAGATGCAATGTCATGTCCTACATAAAAAAAGGATTATATATTTGAATACTCAGATCTGATATGGATTCTGCACGAATCGATAATATTACACAAGTATTCGACGGATCAAATTTCGTGATATTTTAAACAGAGATTAAAAAAAACTAAAATGGTTGACCTATGAGATCTTACGATCAACATCACTATTGTTGAATTTAGTAATGATAGAGCTCCAGGAATATATCTTGGAATATACTTAGCAGTGTGCTCAGGAATTTCATCTGGCATTACTCCGAGAACTCCACAGGGATTCTCAAAGAATTTCACCGAAAATTTCACTGGGGATCCTTTTAAGAACCCCATCAAGGATTCCTCTAGAAATTCTACCAGGGATTCTGTCCAGAACTCCATCAGTATTTCTCAAGGGACTCCATCAGGAATTACTTTAAGAATTCTACAAGGAATTTATCCTGGAATAGCTTGGATCAAACCACACAAAAAAAAAAGTGTTGCGGGCTTTTTTTTCTAATGCACAAATATTCACATAAAATCTTACAAAAGACAATTAATTAGGCAAAAATTTTTGAAGAAAAAATCGAGAACAGATATATTCTGATAGCATCCTGATGAAAGAGTCCTGTTCCCACGGATACGATCCGGTAGGGAATAATTAATACGGAGAGATGTGTTTTCGAGTTCACGATAAACGTTTTGTACATGGTACATTTGGTGCGGGGGTGAATCTTTCTCGACCGCAGCTTCTTCTGGAGCCCATAGTAGGCGCGACTTCCACTGATGATGCGTCTCCGTATTTCACGACTAACGTTGTTATCAGCCGTTAAGAAGGATCCGAGGTAGACGAACTCATCAACCACCTCAAAAGTATCCCCGTCTATCGTAACACTGCTTCCTAGGCAGGTTCTGTCGCGCTCGGTTCCGCCTATCAGCATGTACTTTGTTTTTGATGCATTCACCACCATGCCGACTTTTGTCGCTTCACGTTTCAGGCGAGTGTACAGGTCTGCCACCGTTCCAAACGTTCTGCCGACAATATCCATATCATCCGCGAAGCAAACAAATTGGCTGAATCTTGTGAAAATCGTACCTCGGTTATTGAACCCGGCTCTCCGCATGACACCTTCTAGCGCGACGTTGAACAGCAGGCACGAAAGTCCATCACCCTGTCGAAGTCCCCAGCGGGATTCGAACGAACTGGAATGTTCACCCGAACTCTTCACGCTATTCTGCACACCGTCCATCGTTGCTCTTATTAGTCTTGTGAGCTTCCCGGGAAAGCTGTACTCGTCCATTATTTTACATAGCTCTTCGCGGTCGATGCTATCATAAGCCGCTTTGAAATCAATGAACAGGTGATGCGTTGGGACTTGGGATTCACGGCATTTCTGGAGGATTTGCCGTACAATGAAGATTTGGTCCGTTGTCGAGCGGCCGTTGATGAAACCAGCTTGATAACTTCCCACAAACTCATTTGTTATTGGTGATAGACGACGGAAGATAATCTGGGAGAGCACTTTGTAAGCGGCATTCAGGATAGTGATCGCACGATAGTTTTCACATTCCAGTTTGTCACCCTTCTTGTAGATGGGACATATGACCCCTTGCCCTCACTCCTCCGGCAGCTGTTCCGTTTCCCAGATTCTGACAATCAGCCGGTGCAGACAGGCGGTCAACCTCTCCGGGCCCATTTTGATGAGTTCAGCTCCAATACCATCCTTACCAGCGGCCTTGTTATTCTTGAGCTGGTTGATAGCATCCTTAACATCCCTCAATGTGGGGGCAGGTTGGTTTCCTTCATCCGCCGTGCTGACGTGACCCTCGGCGCCTGTGTTCTCCGTGCCATTCAGGTGTTCATCGAAGTGCTGCTTTCAGCTTTCAATCACCTCACGTCCGTCCGTCAAGATGCTTCCGTGCTTATCCCTACACATTTCGGCTCGCGGCACGAAGCCTTTTCGGGATGCGTTAAGCTTCTCGTAGAACTTTCGTGTTTCTTGTGAACGATGCAGCTGTTCCATTTCTTCACATTCCGCTTCTTCCAGGCGGCGCTTTTTCCGGGTTTGCTGCTTTCGTTTTCTTTTATATCGCTCCACGTTTTGTCGCGTTCCTTGCTGCAGCATTGCAGCCCGCGCTGCATTCTTCCCCTCCAAAACCTGTCTGCATTCTTCGTCGAACCAATCGTTACATGTCCTTCTTTCCACGTACCCAACGATGATCATTGTAAGTAATTATCTTAATTTAACACTGAAGCCTTATGTAAACAATAAAATAGTTACAGTTCCCCTGAAGAAGACGCCATACCTGCGTCGAAACGTCGGGTTAAATAATAAAACTGTTTTTCTTTAACAAAAAAGACTGCGTTGCCGATATTTCATCAATCATTGTAATAATTCCTAGAAAAGTTCCCTGAGGAATCCTTGGTGACATTTCTGGAGGAATCCTTGTAAAGAATCACTGAAGGCATTCTGGCAGAAACTCCATCAAAAACTCCTGACGGAATCGCTAGTGGCGTTCTTGAAGATATATACCTACAAAAAGTTCTTGGAAGAATCATTGGATAAACTCCTGGTGAAATTCCTAAACGATTTGCTGAATGTATTACTGGAGCCCTATCAGAACCGGTCTGAAATGTCTTATGGCGAACAAAAGTTCTTCCTTGAGAAACACTGGAAAAAGCTCTAGTGCCATCCCTGGAGAAATCGCTGGAGGGATTAAGGTAAAAAAATCTGCTAAAATATCTGGAGGAATTTTCGAGAGAATTCCTGGAGAAATCTCTAAAACAGTTTCTAAAGATATTTCAAGAGGAATTTTTAAAGAATTCTCTGGAGTTTTTCCTGAAGGAACTCCTCGAACCCTATTTGAACTGCCCGGATCGGTTCTAAAATGAATTTTTGAAAGCGTTTCAAAGTCAAGAATCATTTTTGATCCTTAATTCATAATGTGCAACTTTTTTTGTATCGCCGCTACCAGAAGTCGCTAAAAGCTTCGATTAGCACAAAAATGTTCGTTTTCGTAAGTCATAAAATTACAGATTTCTATCTCTTTTCTCTACAAGTTAACAGCTTCTTCACCGTTCAGACTGGCCAAAAATGACTGCCTTACACAAGGAAATTCAAAAAGTTACCGTACAAAAAAAATTTCAAGCATTAATGAAAACTGAAACAGTTATGCTTGATTTGTTCCAACTTCAAGTTGTTCAAGCTGTGTACATTCGACATTTCTCGCGACGTTCGTCAGCATGGTCCATGGTCCACGAACGGGAGAATGAACATTGAGAAACATGAAAATTGTGGAATTAATGTCGTCTGACACGATGACATTTTCATATATCATCAATTTTGCATTGATTTCAAAAAATCCGATCATGAAGAACAAGAATAATATAGGGGGAGATCCCCCAATAACGGACACTTAAGCCACTAAATTCATAATTCGTAAAATATTGGTTTTATGTGCTCGTGTTACTCATTTATGATAAATATTATCATTTTTATAGTGTACAAAAAATAAATTTGAAAATATAAATATGAATTCTGACATTGCATTTGGATTATGTATTTTAGTACCAAATTGATCGATCTTGAAAGGTGGCACCCAATACCGGACACGATCTGGAAATGCCTCGAATTCTGTAAACTTGAACATCATTGAATGTGTTTACTATAGGAATGGTATATAATTGCCAATTCAATGCATTTGCAACATTTACAAGAACAATTTTAGTATTTCTTAGTTAGCAAGATGTACATAAAAAACATCTTTCTTATATGATGAAAAATAGCACATTTTACGATGTTGTTCTGAATGTTCATTTTCCTTATTTTTATTGCATCTTTGATACCATGATCGACGGAATCCATGAAAAATGAATGTATTTTGAGACACTGGTGCAATAATTACAAAGATATCATATAAAAAATTAGGCTGTCCGAAACTGGGGGACAGGAGGTGCTTAACCAAAATTGTAATTTGTCCATATATAGTCCAATTATGGTACAAAATACATTCATACTATCAAATTAGGATTATGTTCGAATATGCTTGCGTGATCCAAAGTATTTTTTTATATTCAAAATAATTACTAAATAGGCTCAAAATTAAGGCAACACGTAAATTTTTTTGAAATTTTCAAACTTTTGTACTTTTTTAAGAAGGCATGCATATTTCAAGGATGTGTTGTTCTACGCTAACATTAGTCTCCATAATAGCTTCCTTTACTACTAATACATCATCTTGATTGGACCATGATTTCTCAATGTTTCGACTTTGTCCGGTATTGGGTGCTGTCCGGCACTGGGGGTTTTCCCCCTAATCCTGCTTGTTAGCTCGAATGTGACACACATACAGTGAAAGAAGCTGTTATTACGAAAAAAGATAAAAATAAGCAAAACCGTACCGTTTCCTGGCGACGCCATCGTTGTCAGCTGCATTCATTTGACATTTTTCTTTTGTGCATTTGCTTGACCGCTCGTATTGTGAATGCTGAAGGCAAAGGCTGTCGAACATCGACATAAACATGTGAACTATCGTGATTACAACACTGGTTGGAATAATAAATGGGCAAAATATGAGAAGAACCTTCAGACCCCCCGGAGGTCGCACAAAATGGTTAACAGATTTCTTTATGTTTTATTGAGGAATCTCACAATCAATTTATTTAAGCTATTCCTCCAGATACTCTTCTACGGCAATTTTCTCCAAGTTTCCTTCAGGTTTTAGGGTTTTCCCTGACAATTCCTTCTGAGATTCTTCAAGTCGTACAGGAATGCCTGATATACTTCCAGTAATTACTCCAACGATTCCTCTTGGCATGCTTCTAGAAATGCCTGTAAAAATCCTCAAAACTTTTTCTCCCGCTAAATTATCTAAGGATTTCTCAAGCGTTCCCTCTAGAATTTTTTCCAGAGATTTCTCCAGAAATTCGTTCAATGGTTACTCCAAGAATAGTTCCAATTATTCTTCAAGGGATTCCATAAGATTTCCCTTCTAGCGTTAATTTTCAGGAAATCTTCACACTCCATCTCCAGGATTTTTTTAAACAGATAATTAAATCAAGAAAATATTTACTCGAGCAAACATCGATTCAAAAACTATTGAGGAATCCTTGAGGTATACCTAAAAAATGTAAGAGAGTCTCAGATGACACTCTTACATTTTTTAGGTTATCCTCAAGGATTCTTCTAGATTTCTTTCAGTTTTAGTAGTAGTAGTTTTAGTTTTAGAATAGATTTCCTCTGGAAATTAAAAATTTCCTTAGAGATTGTCAATGGTTACTTTGACAATCTATTGGAGGATTTTCCATAAATATTCCTCAGATTCTCAAAAAAATTCCAAGGGATCTTCGATTATTTTTTTATAGATTTTTTTCAAATACAAAGGAAATTTTCTTGCAAATCCTCAATGAATACTTCCGAAAGATTTTCCAGAATTTCAATGATGGATAATTCTAAGCTTTTCAGGAATTATTCCAAACATTTTTTTTCAAGGAGCCTTCCAGGAATTCTCAAAAGCATACTTCTAGAATTTTTAGACGCATGAGTAAAATTATTTATCTTCAAAATATCGTTCGATTCTGTTTGAATCGCCGTATAGTTCATAGAAGACATTCTGTGGAATTCATGGAAACATAAATTAGTAAAGAAAAAATCTCTGGAAAAATCCTTGGAATAATCACAAGTTGAATGATTGGACTTCTTGCAAGACAAAACCAGAAATATTCATGAATATACTTTGAAGGATTTCATATAGAGATTCTCAAGTCAAATAGGGTAACTCGGTATAATAAGCCCCCTTAAGAAAAAAATAAATAAAAATGTCTGTGGCAAAAGCATTATATTAAATGGAAACTTATGGACAAGAGGTCGAAAGACAAAACGTTGAAATGATAAAAGGTTGATAAATTACTTGATGGGAAATTTTTCCTTCTTTTGAAATAGGTACTCGACCTTTTGTCCCTTCTTTGATGTTCTTCGACCTAACGACGTTTTGTCTTTTGACCTTCTGTCCTTTAGACTTTTTGTATATCTATCTTTCGTCATAGGTTCTGGACAAACCACATCAAGCATTTCCTCAAAATCTACTTAATTAATCGAAAATAACATCTTTTTTACAATCATCTAAACCGCCCATAAAGGCAAAACTGTCCCCATATGGGAAATGTAGGCATTGAGAAAATAGCTTTAAAAGTTCGAAATTTATCTTCTCAGACAAATGTTCACAATTTTCTGGCACATTTTTGCATGGCATGTTCATATTGTATTATCGTACAGATTACTCATTTTACTTCTGATGTTCAGTAAAAAATAAGCATGAACAAAACTCGCATTTTGCAGATGCTGTTTGACTTGAAAGTTCATAAAGAGACTGTTACGCCTTTATTCTTCAATATGGCACTGCACTAGCTCCATATTTTTGCACAACATTTTCGAACAAAATATAATTTTTTTCTCTATGCATAGTAAAGTAAATATAAAAACATGGATGTTGTGATGAGAAAATGTGTTAGATCAAAAATTCATATGGGATAGTAATGCTTTTATGGGCAGTAAATCTCGAACGGATCTTAAAAAGTGGACAAACATGATAAAAGCGCGTAATGCATCAAAACAATTTTTTTTTTGCAATTCCGTTGCAAAAAAGCCTACTTTTTATCAAGAAAATGGACAACATAACGGCCTACTTTTCCTACCCAAAAAACAGTGCTGAAAAGTGCTACTTTTCAGCCCAGATATCAGTATCGAAAAGTAAAACTTTTCAGTACTGTTTTGGAAGTTATCAAAATGACGTCGGATCATTTATTCAATTGCTCTGAATTTCTTGCGGACATAGAGGAGGCAGTAGAGTTTGTTGGTTCGTTCTCTAGAAAGTCGGGAGCTTTATGCGGAGGTTCGTGTAGGCAATCCAGCACATGAAAAATAGCTATCATATTATTAAAAAATTGTAAGCGGCATCTTATCTGATCAGCCTAAAAATAGAGTCAGCAACGGAAATGTGAAAATTTGTGACAATCATTTCACAGCCTACCTGATTGAGGAATACTGAGTTGTTACTACGCATTGATGCTCATGTGGGTTTTCTTGAAATATGTTTATGCTCCAAGAATTAATCCAACTGTAACGGCATTTTTCGTAATCGCAAAAAATGTTGTATGCAACTCGTTACAAAACTCGATTTTTTCAGCACTCGTCGTGCCGCTTACTTGCCATCGTCCAAAAAACAGGAATTGAATTTTTGAAAGAAAGTTTAACTTACTCGGACGATTTAATGGCAAACCAGACGATACTTAAAACGCGTCCAAACGTCTCAACTTTCGCTAACAGAATGAAGTGCGATCGTCGTTTCAACAACCGCAACCCCAGCGTCTTTCCGTCCGAGAGCGAGATCGGGTTTTACTCTCTCACATTAGAGTGTTTGAACCCCCTCTCGTTTTTGTCCGAGCCATACCACCATTTGCTTTTCATCTCGATTGTACCTGCCACGACCGCGATCCCCAGCGTCCGAGAGCATCCTTCCGTGAGATCGGGTTTTACTCTCACGTTAGAGCGGTTGATACTGAAACCCGCTCGCTTTCCGCCCCACCAGGCTTGATAATTCTCCTCAACATCATCAGAGTTCGGTGACATACTCTAGAGCAGCGTGCTGCCAGTGCCTCTTTGCGAGGGAGCCAAAAAATGCTAAGCAGCGAGGCAACGAAAAATGAGCGAGGAAGATGCAGCACAAAAAAAAACCGAGTTGAATTCCATCAAAAAAGGGTGCTCTCACAACTCCCCGAGGACTGTCTGTTCGGGCGGCAGACTCGAGAGTTCGTTTGAAGTGTGAGTGATGGTGAGCATCGCAACGAGAGAGAGAGAGTGTCTGAAAAAATCCTCGCATTTTTCTGCACTCTCACTCGAATCGCTTGAGGATCTGTGTTGAAAATTTTGAGTTTATTTTTTTCTCCTCAGAAAAACGGCAAAATCGCCTCCTCTTTGCCTCGCAGAGGAGTTTCTATCAAGCCTGCGCCCCACTCAGCGAGACCCGATATTCCCGAACCACCTCTCGCGTTTGCTCTGCCCAGATGAACATTTATTTTTCGTCCCGACTGTACAACGCCCGCTACCCCAAGCGTCTATCCATCCGAGAGCACCCTGCTCGTGTTTTACTCTCTTTCTCTCACACGTTAGGGCAGTTTATGCTGAAGCACGATCGCTTCCAGCTCGACTCTACGAGGTGAAATCCGATTTTGTTTGCTTGCCCGAATCACATCTCTCGTTTGCTCTGCTCACGCGAACATTAACTTTTAAGATCATTTACTGCTTCGACGCGCAAGAACGCTAGTAAACGCTAGACAAATATGGAATGACAGCGCTCAATTCTCGCGTAAGAGAGGGACGGAGCAAA
The DNA here is from genome assembly GCF_002204515.2 of Aedes aegypti. Taxonomy (NCBI): domain Eukaryota; kingdom Metazoa; phylum Arthropoda; class Insecta; order Diptera; family Culicidae; genus Aedes; species Aedes aegypti. Next base: position 379,242,696 of record NC_035109.1, read on the forward strand.
TCTTTTGTTAGATTATTGAAATTACAAACATGTAAATATATGATTATTGTAACTAAATATAATTATAATTGATTTACCAATAAGCTATTACTCGATTATTCTAACTTTTTTATTATATCTCAACATCATTTTCAATATATAAGGTTAAAGTATCTGTTAAAATTAATTGTGTCTAACACAGTGATAAAAAATAGTATTGGTTGAGTGAAGTGGCAAATGAGAAATAGAAGGCGTCCTTGCATTTTTTAGATTGAAATGTTTATAAACCGAGATTATGTCTGACACGATTATGTCTGATTGAAATGTTTATAAACCACGATTATATCTGTATGGGATTCCGACATACAAATACAAACTACATCTGACATCTGTAGTAACTCTATGGATTGAAGATTGCTTACATATTATTTTCTTTCCACTGAATATTGTAATTATTTTAATTATAAACCTATTAACTCAAGAGTTTCTGTTACTTGAACGCATATCTGCCTTTGAAATTACATCAGTATTAATCTTTTTAATGTAAAGCAATATGTTCAAATTAATATTTCTTATTTTATATTTAACATTATTTTTTACTTTATAACGATTTGAGATTCATAGATTCAATACATCTGTATTGCAAATATCATCATTTTTGTTTGAACACAGACCAAGTACATACCAGTTTGTAATAAAACCAAAAAAATAAAATAAAATATACTACACACATTGAATTTTTCCAAAGGAAAGGACAAATTTGGCAACAAGAAAAAAAATACGGCAGCGGACAGTTCATATCCCTGATATTTGGCATTAATTATTTTTGTGCCGGGACTACTGTCGTGCGTGTACATAATTTTACCAATGATAAATGTGGGGAATAGCATTTCTTGTGGGTTTCTTGACTCGATTTCGTCTAGTACACGACACTGAAGACGGACTTACAGTTTAGGTCGAACTACGCGTACCGTCGAGGAGGGTGACAATGGGTCTGGGGGGTTAGATTGGGTCAAAATGGAAAAATATGATTTATGAAATATTTCAACTAATAACGCTTATATTACTATAATTTATAATTCATATGATAGGGAACATATTATCACGCACAATTAATCACAGTATTCATTTTTAGAAATAGTAGTTTTTGTTTAATATATCAATAAACTAATATGTTGAAACTAGACATAATTTACAACATTAAATTTCTCCTGTGAAAAGTATAACGCATGTACTTTATTCTCTATTGGTTTATTAGTAGAAGGTTGAAAGTCTTTTCAATACACTTCACACGTATTTTTCGGAATCTATTTGATTTTTCCACATAAATTTAATTAGGCGGTACGGTGTCTAAAATAATAAAAATGGGGGTTAGATTGGGTAAGGGAGAACGGTGGTGAATGAAATCACAAGTCTACTTTTTTGTCGTTCTACGGTGTCATGTGTACTCTTTCTTCATTAAGATGTGTTTATTCTTTCTAAATACAGCTTCGTTGAAACATCCATCAAGTCTAGTTGAGGATTCCGTTCATTCAATAACAATGCAACGCATTTTGACTACTTCTCAGACAGCAACTGTTTTTCGTGCGCAACAACATCGTACTATTTTATCAAATGTTTTTTTTTTTTAATTCAATTATTTATTAGTGTTTTTATATTATTGTAACATCTCACGGAAGTACAAATGAGTTGGATTGCTGAAATACCGGGATTATGACGTCACCATCTGCCTAAAATGTATTGATCGTGGAATGTCGCTCCGAAATTTAACTATTTGCGAAGGTTGAAAATAATCACTATTTCTGTAAACCTTTGGGGAAACTGAATAGGCTTTATGGCAAAGGGGATGAGACTTTGAAGACATTTTGAGAGGGAAAACAAGAAAATGTGTGTAAACTGCTGGGTTTACATATTTTTTCTTATAGCTCTTCAATTTTTTGCTATAATCGTTCTTTTAATTGGGTTTATCATAGATGTCTTTTCGTCTTGTTTGAATCGTATTTCATCAATATTTTATAGCTGTGAATGATTATGCAAACATATTCTCAAAAACAAGTTATTTCAATTACAGTGACACAATGTCACCCCCTCTATGGGATGAGATTGGGTCATTTTTCATTCACTTGTAGCGCCGCAGTGAATCAATCTATTTCTATTATATTTTGGACAGTTGTTACAGTACCATCACAGTACATACACACCAAATTTGAAGTTTTTTGGAGTTAAATTGCGAAAGTTATTCAATAAATAAATCGTACATATCCTTTTAAGACCCATTCTCACCCCCAACGACGGTAACTGTCAAATGATCCATACACTAGTAGAATTAAATATTATAGTTCTAAATTCGGTTTTCATTTACTCATTGAAAACTGTGAAAGTATTTAAAATGTGAATATATAGTGGGTCAGGTTCCTAATCCATACACCCAAAAAAATCTTATTAATATGAATTATCAAATCATAATGATACATATTCGCATTGTTGTTTATCAGTAAAATTTTATGTTATTTTTCCATTACATGTATAGTAGCTAAAAGTACAAACAAAGCAATCCAATGCTTAGTTTCTGACAATCTTCCATCTTTAGTAACTCTTTGTGAGACGTCCCGTGAACCAGAAACACAGACGATCATTCTTGTTTCTTACAATTGGACAACAGTTAAGTTAAATATTGTATGATATTTTGTAACTCTGTGCAATATTATGATGAACAGACAAATTGTTCGCTTTTCAAAAAACTTTTTGTCGATGGCTATATTTTAATATTATGCAGTATTAAATTTGAAACCATATCGGTACTTACAGAAGGAGAGAATATAAAAGAGAAGCGTTCGCGTCAAAGGTGTCTCCATGCACGTTGTATGAAAACCGCGCGTACCTGGCATACTGAGGCGATGCGAAGAGGTATGGAAAGTGTGATGTAGCGTGAAAGCAGTTCATGTGGTGCTTTGACGCGCGAGAACGCTAGAAGATTATTTTTGAAGTTATTTTTTACTGCGCTAATTTCAAACATATTTTGCAACAGATTCAAATTTTTGGGAGTAAATGAAATAAACAATCACATGAACATCAATTTGATAATAATTTTATATTTTATATACAGCATGCTAATGTTGGACATATCGGTTGAAAATCGGATTTTACTACTATTATTCTGAACACAACAGTAGGTTGTACGTAGTTTAACGCAAGCTCACTTTCGTTTTTTTTACGAGTGAGCCAGCAACAAGCGGGGGAGCCGCAAATATATACTTTGGGAAGCCCGGGATTAGCAAATTCCATTGTATTCATAGCTGAAAACTAGGAAAATCTGTTAGTGAAATACGATTTTTATTCTAAACCATATATAATATAAAATGTTGGTAATGAATTGTTTTATAAAAAGGTAAAATGAACTCTTCTTATTACGGACATCTTTACTAATGAAAAAAAATCAAATTAAACAATTTTCATCTTTTAGCTTCAAAATTTGCATCTCATGTAAACAATTTATCAGTATTGTTTCTTACCTAAGTTATGCGTATTTAGGGTGAGTTCAATAGCATTGTAATACATTTTGTGAATATTCGATAATAAAACGACGACAACAAAAAGATTTCCGCAAAAAGTGGTTGAAAAAAGGGACAGTACTGTATAGAGTTACAAAAACTACAAAGTAGTTTATGTTTGCTTGACATTAATGTACGGTGAGAGGGTTAGAAGCAAAATCGACTATAGGAAATCAACTTTGAATTTTTTTTAAAGAATGTATTATTTCATTTCTCACACATCATTATATGGGAGCCAAACAAATAAGTCAATTATGTTAAATACGAACTATGTTATTTTTCTGTTAGACAGAAAAATCACCTAAAGAATACCATTGAAAAGCTTTGCTTTTGGGCCCCTCAATTATGTGACAACTACAAGCAAACGAACTACCTATAAGAAGCTATGTAAAGTATTGACTTTTTTGTTTTTGTTATTTTCCTTCTTTGTATTACCACATAGCCATTTCTTCTTCTTCTAGCACACCTTAGAATATTCAACTAGAGTGGTTCAAATTTTCGCTTTTGCACCACAGCGCTTATTTGATATTATTTCAGATCTCAGGTGTCTTTCCAAAATTGAGCTCATTTGGATTGAAACTAAGACTGCATAAGCTTATCGAAGTTTGTACGGGAATTACTATAAGAAAACTAAGTTAATCATTCAATGGGTTATAGTGTTTGCCCATGTGCCCTTGAGGAGTAGTGCTATATGTTAATACTGTTAGATATATTTACCTTCTGTTACTTTGTCGAAGGCAGTTTTTAAATCGCACGATTTGGTAATTCGATATTGATATTTATCTAAATTGTAAATTATTAACTATAATGTTTTGATGTATGCAGAAAAAAATAGTACCCATGATTTGTGTGTGCTATCTTTTGCACCAGAAGTAGCAATGTTGCTGGTTTACAAGATAAATGAACACTGTTTTAGATTTTCCATTAGAATATTAATCAATAATTTATTGCCTTAGCTGATGTAGTTGATAAATGTATCTAACAGTATCAGTACAGTGATTACTTACAAGGGCACATTGGCAAACCTCATAATCGATTGAATGTTTCACTTTGTTTAATTCCCATACTAGTTTTCAACAACTTGTACTGTCTCAATTTTCATCCAAATAAGCTCAAATGTTGGGAGAACACTCAGTATCTGAGATAGAATCGAATGAACGGCGTTGGGAAAAAGCTATATTTTGAGCCACTCTATTATACACTCATAGCCATATAACAAAAGGAGCTGTCAACGTTAAAAATTGATATCCGTAAATTACGTTATATAGGGAAATGTTATATTCATGAAACTTTTACAATTTCTACAGTTTGTTTTATTAACATTTGTTATACAGGGATGAGGTATGTCTAAGTAGGTAAAATATTGCGTGACGTAATAGTTGGATGCTCCCAAAGTTTAACTATGCTGTATCTGATAACGAAGTCAGCTTGCCTTTCTAAGAAGAATTAAATACTCTTAAAATCGTATTACATATTGTGACTGTGGAAATGGAAATCGATTCTGAAAATTTATTCGCGCTTGTTTTTGAAAGGAAAGCGCTGTGGGATAAAACAGCGAAAGAGTACCGCAATAGGATTCTCGTTGATCGACTTTGGCGCCAAGTTTCAACAGAGTTGGGCGGAGTTGCAACAAGTGAGTATAAATGTGTTTATTTGAGTGCCTATACAATTCAACAATAGCGAATTTGGTTGTTTTTAGCATTCCAGTCGATTTTTTACGAAAAAGGACCAAACAGCGCCTCATGTTAAACATTTCAATAACCCTAGCATTTAAATAGTCATTTTAAACCTACATGAGGATCAACATGGATTTTGGAAACAATCCCTTTCATTTATTTTGACAATAGGATCTATCTGAACCCATCTACGCATACCTATGGACAAAATTTCGGTACACTATTAAGTGGTATTGGTGTGCGTGGGTGGATTCAGATGGGCTCTGTAGCAATAAAAAGTGTATTTGTTTACAATATACAGTTATACTCTTTAATCATGTTTATTGCGTTGGTTATTTTTGAGTTCTCTTCTTGTCTATATTCGCTTTAACATTTCCGCTTCTAAGATATTTTTACTTATACGAATGACGAATGCTTAAAATCAATTGGAACGCTAAATTCAACCCACTATATCTCGGCTATTATAAGCCCGATTTATTAAATATTGGCACCTACAGAATTTAATGGGCTTCTGATTTCATGTGCGATTTTTGAAATTTATTATTGTTTTATTTTTAGGATCTATTGTTTGATTTTCTGTACTAAAAACGCGAAACCTGGTGATGGATTTTTGTTAGAAGAACTACAATATTTTCTCAAAACTGTGAGTGATACAGAAAAATACACTTTTTTGACTGTGTTGTGATATTTTTCGTGATGATTCTTTAATCTTATTATTTGGAACCTTTTTAAAGTTCTTGAGAAACAATTTTTATAAACATTGTTGGTGGCTGTTTATTTAAAGAATTACAAAGTTTTCACAAAATCGTGCATGATACAGAAAAATATAAGATCTCTGCTTTAATTTTATGATTGTCAATTTAAAAATTTAATTTCAGATGAATATATATAAATCTACATATTTTTTCGATGATTTCTTTTTAATTTGATTGAACTTTAACATTTTAGAGTTGGAGACTTTGCAGAACATAATTAATAAAATGTTGTTAAAAGAACTACAATAATTTAAATAAAAAGCAATAACATAAAATAAAAATTGTTTGATTATTTATATTTTTTTTAAATCGTCGTGAAAACAAATTAAGAAAGGAATTTTCCGAATATTCGTATGGAGAACGAGTTTGTTAACTTCACAACCCACTTTCTTAATGCCTGATTTTACAGAGACAATTCAGTACTTATAGTTAATAGAATTATCTAGTCTCTTCAAATTAAATAACTGGCATGCAATATTTTCACAAAATCATGTATAATACAGAAAGATCTAAGATTTTTTTTTCAAATCGATTATTGCCCCAATGACATATAAATTAAATGGCTTGATGTTTCTCATGTTAATAAATACAAATTAACGAAACATGTTTGATGGTCTTTTCAAAGAACTAGAACATTTTTTTTAATACAGAAAAAAGCGTTTTCAATTCTAAAATGTATTTCAATGTCCAATAGATTTTGTATCTTGCGTGATTGTAGATCACTAAGATTTCATCTGTGATCTGATTATTGTGACAAAGACATCAAATTTGTATTTCGAAGTATTCTTTTTAAAATTTAAACAACTTTGGAAAACATATTTAGAGGTTTTCCCAACTAACATTAACATTATTTCAAAACTATAAATTGCAATTCATTCGTTGCTATGGCTTGAAACTTTCATTTTTCTTAACCATTTTATACTAATGAGGAACACATTTTACAAGAATTGTTGGTGGCTATTATTTTTTTTATTGTACTTAACTGCCCATAACTACATATTTGTAACAAAAGTAGGCGTTGTGGAAATGGAGTACCATGTGTATATTTTTGTAAATAGGGTAAGTGTTCCCTTAGTTGTGGGTGTTCCTATAGTTGCGGTAGTATCGTTTCCACTGGTTTTATTACATTAGCCACAGAACCAAAACTGTCAATCGACGTATTGGCTTGTTGATACACGGAATAGTTGAAAAGAGCGTTCAAATTGCCTTAAACTGATGAAATATCACTAAATTGCTAAAATTTGACTTGCTTGCACCAATAGTTGCGGTAAAGTGTTCCTATAGTGGAGGATCTGCAGGATTGAGAAAACAACGGATAGCGCAACTATACGAACATAAATTAAAAATATACCGCAACTAAAGGAACAGGGTACCAATAAGGACTGTTCATTTTATAAAGTGGACACCTTGTGCATGTTGTATCTTTTTAATTTATCAATGAAATTTAAATCGGTTTTCTTCACATCATTCGACTAGTATTGTACAATGTTGTGATAATAAAAATTCTCCAAAATAATTAAATTTCACACGAAACGATTATAACGGTCGATTTTTGGAGATTATCAAAATCAATGATTGTTAGAAATTGACTGAAAAATTTGACAATTTTTTTTTTATTTTCATAAAAGACTTGTTCTTCGAAAGCATCATCAATCAGAAGCCTGATGAAATAAATCAAGTTATTTTTGGAGCAACAATTTTACAGATATAATAAAATCATTTTTCCTCTATATTTTTTAGAGAAAAATATTTTAAGTCTAAAGGAAATGGATATGAGTAGAATTTTTTGGTTAAAAATGTTTCCTGATGGAAGTGCTAATACAGTATTAATATGAAAAATAACTTACACCTTCATAGAATTACTTAGTTAGTCCCCTCGTCACATTTAGAGCACAATAGAAACACAACTGCTTTATTCTTAGAAGACCTTTCAAAGTACATTGACAATCATCAGAATTGGCAACACTGCTGTAATAAAATCGATTTTATTTTCCAAATATTATTTTCATAATATGTCATTTTAAGATTACCAATTGAAATATATGTTACAATTTGCTGTATATCGATTAATTTGCGTGCATGATTTTCAAAGTATGAGACTTTTTAGTAAAACTACCATAAACAGTAAAATTTATGCTTAAGACTGTAGTTTAAACTCACCATTTAGCTCTCGTTTATACAAATATAGTTTCTTTAGCAATCCAAACTAGTTTTGAATACGCTTTTTACTTTTTTCTTTTGCTGGGAGTGAAAGGATGGTGTATCAGCAAATTTGGCCATAAATGGGTAAATCACTATAGTTACTTATGTCAGAGAATGGTGGCATATAATTGATTTTTTGAAGCTTTACCTTCAATAGAATAGTAAAGGATATAAACATACAATTTGTTCATAAAAAATAGGATTTTTGTTTTGCAAAAAATAATGTTGAACTTTGACGAACTGCTTTTCTTAGTAGTTTTTGGGAAAACTATTTAGCTCTTCAACCAAAAGCATTTTCTGAGATCTCATGTTTCCATAGCATTCAAGAATAATAGTCGAACGATGCACAGAAAACGGATTACGATTTTATCAATAAATAAATAAGATACAGCATAAACAAATTGTTTACTTTATAAAATGAGCAGTCCTTAGTGGAGGTATTATTTTTCACTGACATACCGTGAATTACTGCGATGAAATATTTTTTCTCATTAAATCAGTGGTCGTTACTTCCCGTTGTAACATTAACATGTACATTAATTGCGCTTCTTGAATCTAGGCGGTTAAATGAAGTTCAATCGTACTTAGTACCTCCACTATTGGTACATCTACCCTATGGAAGAAAACTTAAATTTCAAAAAATAGAACACCTCATATTGAATATTAGGTAAACAGTCAAAAAAAATTCAGATAGAAACATCGTTGCTGCAACATTATTAAGTCCATATATAATCTCAATTTGATTGTTATGCGGTTACAATTGCCATTTCGATAAAACAACTAATTTTTTTTTTCGAATGTTCTAGAACAATCTCACAGATTTCTGTAAGTTGATCTATAGTGTTTATGATTGTGTGACTTTCCACGGTATGAGCTCAAAATGATAAAAAATGAATAATGTGACAAATATGCAGTTATGGGAATTTCAGAATCTTACCAATAGCGTAAGGTGTGGCAAAACTTCGACCATAGTGGAATATCAATATCAATAAACTATACCAGTTGAAATGTCATGAATACAGCACAGTGAACCTACAACATATTGGCCTCAATTTTGCATAACAAACCTATGTCAAAAAATTTACCAATTTTTAGTTATAAAACTGTTAAAATTGATCGCCTTAAACTAGCGGTTTCCAAATCGCGCTCCGCAGAGCACTTGGCAGATTCTCCGCGACAGTTATGAAAGCTTGTGTGTGATGCTTTGAAATATCTCAAATTTTTGCTTTAAAATACGTTCTTTATTATACTAAACCAATCCACTTTTTTTTCCTTTGTCGGGTGTTGAATCACTGCGTCCAATTAACTTGAACTATTGTTTTGTAAACCAAGCCACACACAGAACTTTAAAAAAAAATTGAAGTACAAAACAACCCGACTAGAGGATTGTTACAAAAATAAAATAAAATTTTATCAGAATATTATATGCATATCATATTATGATATAATTTTGTTTGGTTTCGTTATACACAGAACATATTAAAACAAAAACATAACACATTGTGTTTATTTTTCGTGAACATATTATTTTTATTATTTTAAAAATTTTATAACAAAATTTAATACATACTTATGCATTTCAATAATATAATAATAATATTTTCTTTTATTTAAGATTATTTTATACTAATGTTTATTTGATATTTTATTATATTCATTCAACTTGAGTTTATGATTTACATAACGAAATATATTTTATTGTGTGTTATTGATCGCCATTCTTCATTATATTAATATTTACACAACATCTAAAGCTATATTGTTGTTTATCACGTATCATTTTCATAAATATGAACTTAATGAAGATAAAAATGTATTACTTTGTTTCATTTGAGAAGAATGATAAAAAACCTCTTTGATTTGAAACTATCCAAGAATGCACAGAGTTCTTTCAACAAAATTCAATCATTTTTGTTCTGCAAACTTTATAATTTATAATTACAAAATCCATGGATTATTGCGTTAAATATCAAGTTGTTATTACAATCCAATATTTTCTGTATTATTAAAATTTAGAAATGTCAAAATAATAACTGTTCTGTAAATTTAAATTTTTTATCTGAGAAAATTTTAAATTATAAAATTGATGATCCTTTAGACAATCATAAACTTGCAGCAGAAATCTTTTTATTTTCTGTTTCTTATTATTGATTTTGTGAAAATATTTAAGCTCTTTAAGCAAACAGTCGCAAAGCTATAGTTCTATCATCAGAAAAATCATCGAAAGTTTTCTGCAAACTTGTTTATATTAAATACGAGAATATTTTTAAATTGTAGATCGCGATACATTTAAAGTTATAGTTGATAATGTATTTTTCTGTATTGTACATAGTTTTGTTAATATGTTGTGGTTCTTTTAATGTCTAACAACGAAAACTTCAATGTTACTTTTTTAGTAGCATAAATGCGATCATCATAGCATGAAATCTAAAGGTCATCGTGACAAATTAAAATTTACCCACTTATAACTACTAATTAGATACTAATAAGTCTACGGGCTGTTTATAATTGCTGAAATACGTATGAATAAATAAAAACCGAATTTATAAAACAAAGATTCAAAATCTTGTGTAACTAAATGATATTTAGTATATTCTGTTATCATTAACATATTTACTGATTAGATATTCGTTAGGACTTGCTCCGGTGTTTTGAGTACCACAAACAATAGATCTTGCCAAAATTTTATAAATTGGGCCTAGGATAGACGAGATATAGTCGAATAAATGTAGTTAAATTCCAACTTTTTAACACCGAGGACTAGGTGTGTTGAATAATACGTCGAGAACATTGTGCTGCATTGCAAAATTGATGATAACCATTATAATTCTTCTTGTTACAGCGGATGATGTCAAAAAGAAATGGAAAAACCTTCGAAATTCCTTTGGAAAGGAACTGAAAAAAATTCCCGAAGGAAGATCTGGCGACGCAGGGCCATTAAACTGTGAAACTTACACCACTTGGCCTTTTTTAACACAGATGATGTTTCTAAAGGATCAAATGAGGTCAAGAAAATCAGGTGGCAATCTCGGTTCTGTAAGCACTGCACAAGAAGAAGACTTAGATGACTCGGCGGATCTCCATCAAACCGTACGCACCGTCGCATCCGATGATCATAATGATGTTTCTAATCGGGATGTTTTCGAGATAGACTCAGTTGCGGAAGTTGTTGCGAATTCAAGAGCTCGTTTTCCATGTGTAAAACGGGGAGCACAGCAGCAACTTATCGAAATTGAAACGCGAAAGCTGAGGTTGCTTGAACAAAAAGCAAATAAACTGGACACTAAGGAAGATGACGAGGATGTGGCATTTTTTAAAAGCTTGATACCGCACGTTCGGAAAATAAAAGCAGAGCAGAAATTGAGATTCCGTACCGACATTCAAAATGTCGTTCTGCAATATGTTTATAACGAACACAGAATGCAGACCATGTCAGATACGCGCAGTGTTCAAAGTTTTACGCCGTCGCAGAACCGGATACACACTTAAACGGTTTCGCCGAGAACCCAACAGCTGATATCTCGGTAATTATTTGACGATTCTCGGTAAAACTTTCACCGAGATTTCGGTAAACGTTTACCGAATCTCGGTAACGTTCGCCGAGATCTCGGCAAAAAATACGGATTGCCGAAATCTCGGTAAAATAAGTACCGAGATTCGGCGTTGAAAATTACCGAATTCTCAGCTGTTGGGTTCTCGGCGAAAAATTTTACTGAGGTCGGTGAAATAATTTAAGTGTGTACCACTTGGAGATGTCGACATGAACGCAGGAACATCAAACTATCAGCTCACTCCTACAACCACTCACGCAGGTTCTCGTGACGACCCAAGATCAATGTATAGTCATCACTCTTCAAGAATATCTCGTAAAAGGGAATATTATTCTGTAGTGACATCACCTGTGTCCAGTGTAATGTCTCGAATGTCACAAAGAAAAACATGAAATTTATAATGTATGCAATGTTTATTAGTTTAATGTCATTATTTTTTCTTAAATACATGATTTCGAAGTCGATTTATAGCTTATTTCTGTCCATGAATTTTTTAAAGTAATCGCGTACATAGCGTCCAGCATTTGTGCTTATCTTGCTAGCTGGCAGTCTTGTTCTCTCCAAATCACGGTAAATATAGTCAGCAGCCTCCTCCAGTTGTAAATCAATTCCTTCGTGATCAATTATTACATTGTGAAGAATGCAAATACACTTCACAATGTCATCAGCAAGATTTGGCGATGTCTCTATTGGTTTCCAAAGGATTCTCCATTTGGCATTCATTATCCCAAATGCACACTCTACACATTTCCTAGCTCTGGACAATCGTGAGTTGAAATATTCAATAGATGTTGTCAATTGGCTCCGTGGAAATGGACGAACTATATTACGTAATAATGGATACGCTTCATCTCCGACAAACACGAACGACATTTTCGTTTTCAAGCTTTTATCTGGTAGCTGAGTATCGGGAGGGACGTTCAATTTTTCTTCATTCAATAAACGATACATATCAGACGAGCTAAACGTCCCGCCATCACTCTGTTTGCCATAACCTCCAACTTCCACCATCAGAAATTTGCTATTTGCGTCAGCAACGGCTTGTAAAACAGTTGAATTGTATCCTTTGTAATTATAGTACATGGATCCCGAACCAGCTGGACATCTCATTCTTATATGTTTTCCGTCTATGCTTCCAATGCAGTTAGGGAAATTCCACTTAGTCCAATATTCACCAGCAACTGATCGAAACATTTGTTCTGTTGGTGTTGGCATATAAATGGGCTGAAGAACTTCCCATAATGCTTTGCATGTTTCTTTTACAATGTCAGCAACAGTTGAACGTCCCATACGAAAAGAAAATCCAAGAGTGGTGAATAATGATCCGGTTGCTAAGAACCTGCAAATAAGATTTAAAATAAATTGTAAAGCAAACTGTCGAAGAAACTAATACAATGACGAACCTGAGAGCAATGATTAATCGTTCACAAGGTGTTATCGGTTCTTTATTGCAGTTGGTCCAATTTTTTATTAGTTTATAATGCACCAATCTCATAATTACATCAAAAGTGTCCATATTCATTCTAGTATAAGAACGAAATTTGTCGGGAAATTCTCGAAGGTCTTCATACAATCGATAGAATTCGCCATTCCGTCTTCGGTTGCGATTGATTGGATGCACACTATACAGTCTTTCCCGGTCCGTTAGAAAATGGAATGCACTTGAAGATAAAAAATACTATTCATCAGACGAATCCATTCTGAACTAGTTCACTAGAAAATAAAGTTAAATTGTTTGCTTTACAGAAAATTTGCTTTCGTCGATGTCACAACACTTTAAACATCTTTAGCACATTTCTGGACAAACATTTGAAAAGGGCCCAAAAGGTCTTAAGCCTTTTTTCAAAAACGTTGCTGTTGAGCCCTCTTTAGCCCGCCCAATCAAACTTACGCTACTGTCAGAAAGATTGCTGTTAGCTCTTCCAGATAGTGGTATTGGTGAGCGTGATCGATTTGAATTGGGCTCAACAGCGTCTTGCAAAGCCAATGTTTACCAATGTCGATGTGCCCTTTTGAAATGTTTGTCCAAAATTTGATTGAAAGACATTTGATACAATGTCGTTTACTTTAATGACATTCAGTCGTTTAAGGGGGGGGCTCATTTTGCAAAAAGAAAAATCGCATAAGAACGTTGGACCTTATGGACGTTTCGTATGAAGTTGCTTAATAGAATATGAGGCATTTCAAAGAAGGCATATAATTATCATTATACCAAATGTCTTTATGCGTTACGTCTTTATGAGAAACGTCACACTCCCGTCATTTATACGTTGATCAAAAGTACATTAAATTTTGTTTGAAAATTTTTAGAAAAAATGTTCTATGTTTGGTCGTATGGACATTTTGTTGAAACCTTATTTAGAAATGATTTACTGAAATTAAGTTTAGACCAAATAATAGGTATACAGCGGTATAATTTTTTTCGCAATGAAATGTATGGTATGAAATTTAAAATGTATTTACAGCAAATACAGTGAGGGAATCAAATCCGTACAGGCTCAAAATCTGTACACTTCATACAAATAAATTGTGTTTTGTATGAAGTGGAAGGACACGGTATATATTTTATCGAAGACTAATCATAATGTAAAACTCTCTAGAGAAGAACGAACGTTTTTGTTTATCAAATTTCGAAGCAAGGGAGATATTCGCGGATCTTTTTTGCTACCTCGACGTGTCGCTGGTTCTAATATGTAAACACCATACAAAATATCGACCAAATAAATATGAAGGCGTGATCAATTTTCTAAAAAAAAAAATATTTTATGAATTTTGCTGAATTTGCTGATTTAATTGCTTGGTTGCTGGCAAAAGTAGTAAAGTAGAGTTTACTACATTCTTGTCAGTAAATGCTGCATTTGGAACACGAGTGGAATACGTTTCTGTCATTTTACTTTACTGCACTTTCAAACATACTACAAAGAACGCGTTGGTATAAAAAATGTAGTATTTACTAAAAAACTACTGGTAGTTAGCCTCAGAGGTTGCTACTTACACTTTGAGATTATTGAATTTAATGGAATAATTAAAATTTTAGTTAATATCATGGGAAAACTATATAAGTTTTGGTGTTTTGAAAGGTATTTTGAAAAATATGTAAAAAATCTAAGATTTCCGGTGATACCTTTGGAATTTCCGCGTGATTTCTGTATTTACAATAGTTATTTTGATTTATAGCAATCTTCGGGTGATAGTGGGAATTCGGATATTTATAGAGTAATTCAGAATTTTACGTAAGACTTCTGACATCCCGTATTTGTTAAAAAAATCCGGAATTCTTTTAAGAGGTTTTCAGATTTCGGTGGGGGTTCTGAAAATTAGAGTGCGAATCTTTAAAATTCTTGTAAAAACGTTTGAAATTCCGTTGAATCAAAGTTCCATTGGAATTTCAGAGGTAATTTTCAATTGTGGCCTAAACTTTTTGAATTTCGGTAAATATATATGGGATTTCGATGGTAATTTTTGTGATATTTGTAAACATCTTTTTAATTACAATTGGAACCGTGGTGTTTCAGAGGATACCATATTGAATACAAGAATTCAGAGTATTGAATTAAAAACACGTGTTCAATAAGAAATTCGGCAATCGCACTGAGTTCATAAGAATTTTTAACGGAATTCTTTGAGAATTTTACTAGAGTTCGAATAAAACCCTTCCTCAATCCAACCAATATTGTGAGAATTGATTTTCATTTCTAGGAAATCCAGATATACCTCCATTTGAAAGTTTGGGCTCACCTAATCAAAAATATACAACATTGCTTTATCCATATCTATGTTATTACAATGAGTTGTTCTTACTTCATATGCATTTTTTGAAAAACAGTTTTCAAATTTTGTGTTCCGAATTTTTACTTCAAATTGTGACAATTTTCAAAAAACACACTGAAATAACATGGCTGATTTCCTCAGCATTGGATCGACCAAAATTTAAAACCAATGCACAGTGGCGCATGGCCGGACAAAACCTCAATAATTAATGTTCTTAAAATCACTTGTTCATATTTAAGTATATCCTTGCATACTATTGAGTAACGATTCCTCAAAATTTGAGATTGATCTGTGTTGTTTTCTTTTTTTTGGCAGCATCGAAAGTGTGAAAAGTCAGCAAAATGGGACTGCTTCAAATTCATCAACTATGATTCCCCTAGCAAATTTCAAACAGCAGTATCTCAATGAAATCATAACCGATTTAAGCTCAATAGGCTTAATTTAAAAGCGTAGTTCTAAGATTTTGATTTGGCTATAACTACATAATTTTCAACATGTTTTTTGTTTTGTATCTAAAAAATGATTTTACAATCTTTCAATCAGTGAGTTTGTTGAACGATTATACGGACGAGTTGACATAAACACTAGGTCACTGTCATAGCAACCTGGTTTATACGCTAAGTTATTCAAATAACCAATAGGCAACCCGGATGTTTCTTCGGATATGTTGGTGTATGTGCTCATTTCAATACGTTTTCCTCGTATGGTTCAAATATTTCTGAACAAGTAAGCGCTGTTCACATATTCAATCAGTGTATTATTAGGTAAAGAATGAATATCAATGAAAAAATGCATGTAGGTCATATTGTCACTTACATCGACTATGCGAATATGGGCAGAATGTGCATTAATTGCAGCTTGAGCATCATGATTATTTAGGAACTGTGTATATTTTTTATCGCAGAAAATTGCTATTTTTGACAACGTTACGTTTTTGTATGAATATTCTAAAAAAAATGTATGATCCGTTACATTATGAGGACACCAACGCATCTTCTTAAATTAAATTAAATTTGTGAATGATCTCTTATCAACATCTTAGCCACGTATAACCGCTGAAGGTTCTTTTAAGGCAAATAAAAGCATCAACATTAAGTTACAACTATAAAAATTTCATTTCAATAGGATTAATTATAGAAGAGATACGAGTTGAATAAAATAGAAATGTATGAAAATATATCTAAAATTCCTACCTTTATTTGAAATAACATTAAAATTAAATCTGAAAAAACTTATCTTCATTGACAATTGACGCTGTTATTAATTGGAAGCCGAATATTTTAAAAGCGTATACTACATGGCAAGTATATTGACACTTTTGTTAACACAATTCAAAAATCAAATTTTAAATCTGAAAATTCTGGGCTTCAAATAATAACCTACTGAGGTTAAGAATGTACTTTTTATTAGTGGTGTTCTATGTTTTCCAATTATCTTCATGTATAAGCTAATAATGATTTTCTACTTATTTCGATCAGGATGTATCAGTCAACCGTTGTGATTTCTAACCGACTAGACTCCAGACGATAACAACTTGCTTTGTGATTTACACGCTTTACGCTGTACTTCTGCTTAAGGTGAAGGTTCATTGAGCACGTAAACATAATGTTGCCACCCACTCGAGCCACCCGCTAAACCACCCTCTCGAGCCACCCAACACGGCGGAGCACAATGTTATGTGCGTCGGCCAAAAATGAATAATCATGTTCCATGTATACCTCCACCTACAGAATTATGTAGGCAGTATTACTTGCACACGTTTCATACAAAAGTATTATTGTCGATATGAATTCTTCAATAACTTCCTCAAAGCTCAAAATCACAATTTATTTTATTTGGTAGTGAAAACATGTTTTTTGACCAAAATTATGATCATTTTTCACACCATGCGTGTGTTGTTTACTTATTTTGGCAGTTTTCTCCTCTCTTCTCTCGCTTCTCAAGGACGTAGAATGTTGCCATCAGTATGCATTTGCATTCTACAGTCAATTGTACTGTATAATATCTTATATTTATTTTTGCTGTTAAATTGCGTCGTACATTGTTTTTCTCATGCATAAAAATGTTTTGCAACACTTGTGACACTGTACACCTTTTGAGTATTACGAAATTGTAAAATACGTGGTTGTAGCAAGTGTATGAATATCCAAACAATTTTAGTTCCAAACATAAAAACTGACACCACTTCAAATCAGTGAGAGCGGCGCATCCGATTCATAAACAATGTTGGCTTAGTGAATTCAAGTTCCAGTGCTATTTTCGAGCACAAATTGACGAATATAAGTGATTTATTGCTCCCAGTAGCATTGTGCGTGAAAAATCAAATTGTTTCAAGTATCGCATTAGATTTTTGAATTGCTGCGGTGAGTAGAAATACGATTAAAAGTGAGTTTTAGAACGGGCACCGAAAAGCCAACAAACAATATATCGGTGTGTGAAGAAGAAGTGATTCGGCAGTGCGTGGTATTTTACAACACAAATCACAGCAATAACTACGTGTTTGCATTCAAAAAGTGGTAATTTGTGAAAAACACATTATGGAATGCCTTCAGTTAAGAAACCACCCCTCTACAATAAGGTTAGTACCTTCAAATAATCATTTTTTGGTGATCGCTCTCCAAAACACTTAGAGAAGCGTGGAAGGAGGGAGCGGAAAGTGAAGGGGGAAGTAAGGTGCCATATTAGAGGCCATTTTGGTACTCATGGGGATATGTCCTTAAATGAGAAAAAAGTATATCCACTTTCTGTACATTCTACAGAATCGCCTTTAGAAACGACAGTCAATACGGATGGGATATGGGATAAGAGAAAAGCAGAATGAAGCAACCGTGCGCGCTCTCTCTCTGGTCGCAGGCAGCATGCTGTTGCCGAAGCACAAAATCAATGAAAACACGGAGCGCATTGAAACTCTTTCGAAACCTCTCCCAGTATGCCATACCATTTTTACCTCTTCTCTTCCCTTTTCGCCAACACTTCACTTCACTTCTCTTCTCTTTCAATATGTCATCGCCCTATCTGTACAGAAAGATTCGGGCCGAAGGTTGATTCACTCGGGCTGTTGTCTAACATACCGAGAAGCGCGCCGGGCTTGAATTCATCATAGCTCCAGGCAAACCCGAACAACTACTCTCCCTCTCAATTACATTGAAATGCATCGTTTCTACGATCGTTCTCGGCTGTTGCCTACCACTGGCGGATATTCCGACGAATATAACTAGAGCCTTATGGGTTTTATTCTCCCATTTTTAACTTCAACATGTATTTCCGGTCGTGGTATAGTGGATGCATACAAAAGCCACCACACTGAAAATTAGTTGATCTTTCAATTTTTCATTATGTCGTTTTTATCTACTACAGTCGTATTTATCCAACTCGACAAGCCTCGTTGGATAAATGTACAACTCGTGCTGAAAAAATCATCATTGTGCACCATGTTGCATAAATAACTATTTTGCTATTACGTTACATATAAGCCTACTTTATATCAAGGTAATGTACAACACAACGGCCTACTTTTCCTAACAACAATAACAATGCTGAAAAGTGTACCTTTTCAGCACTCATTTCGGTGCTGAAAAGTAGCACTTTTCAGTTCTGTTTTGAGAGTCACCAACTTTGCGTCTCTCCATACTCATCATATTCCACTAAACAGCTCGAAGATTTATCGTCTCTTCATACGCCTGTATCTCAAGTTTTTGGCCATGGTCATGCATGCTTCAGCTTCTGCAACCATTGGGCGTTTGGATACCGAGTAAAGGGAGATCAGAGAGCTAAACTGATTTAGAAGCAGGTCACCCAGTGTTTGTAAAGGTTGCTGTAGGGTAAATCCCAAAATATCCGGGACCTAACTTCACGCTTCTTCACGGTTTGTGCAGGCAGTTTGGTACACGAGGAATAACTTTAAAAAGTCGAAAATTACGTGCGGCGTGTAGCCTGGTCCCTCGTCGAAATCAGATCAATAGAATCTCGATTGAATCGTAAAAAAATATGACTGTCATAATTAAGATCAGGCTACTGTGTCACAGCCTACCTGATTGGAAACTACTGAGTCTATGCATCGCATGGAAGGCCATGTGGATACTCTTGTAATAGGATGGTGCTGATAAAAATAATTCAATAGAATGGCATTTTTCGTAACAGCAAAAAATGTTGTATGCAACTTGTTGAAAACTCGATTTTTTTTAGCAATCGTTGTACTTATCTAACTCGGCGAGCCTCGTTGGATAAATGTACAACTCGTGCTGAAAAAATCATCATTTTGCATCTTGTTGCATAAATAACTATTTTGCGTTTTATCAAAGTTGGCAACAATTGGTTGAAAATCAATTTCTACACATCCAAGAGCAATGCCACGATAGCACCTTTTATTTTAGAGACCTTGAGATATACTGAAAAACTTATCATCTAGCCTGCTGTGTAGCAAAACCACATTTGCCGGGGCAAGTGGTTTAATATAAAACTGTGTTTGAGGCATCCAAAGATAAATTCTATACATCACTACTTTTTGACATTTTTTCAAAAAAAAAAACATCCCAGCGATGAACTTTCAGCCTTTATAGTTTTATAATACTTTTAAGTAAAATCAACTCAAGTTTCCATTCCAATACAGTAAAATTCCGAAAATCCATCAAAACTTCGCGAGGTTATCACGATTTCAGTTAATGGCATTTCGACCCTAAGGCAAAGACAACGTAAGTATTTCTTGATACAGACAGATGGTTAAGCATTCAATTATCAGTCGGGGGTTGGCATGGAAGGAGCGCTAATAGCTTAATTCTAGGTGGCACTCAGCGAAATTTAACAGTTTCCAACAGTGGGCGTTCAGATAACGGTCCGAAGCAATAGAGAATAAGGATTTGATTAGTGCTTCGTGGTTCTAATCACGAAATGACTTAAATTCATTCTAGAGTCCAACTAACCCGTCAGAATGCAAATATTCTAAGTTGGAAGGTAATTGCAATAAACCCGAGACCAACGCCCGATCCGGTCCAAGTCGTCGTCGCCATCAACGCCTTCTGGTACGCAGAAAACGACCGCGCAAAAAAAAAAAACGCTCACTTTTACCTGATTAAAATTCTAAGTAGAACGTTCCAATGCGCGAAGGGAACCGGACTCCGGTGCCGTGGCAGAGAACGCAATCTAATTTGTATGCGATCTAGACGATCAGAATTTTAAATGTGTGTATTGAAATAAATTCCGTCTATTGAACCGCAACCACCATTCTGCGGACTGCGCCGTTGTAATGGAAGTGCTCCACTCCACACCCTCTATTGCGAAGCGAATAGCCACTTTTGCTAAAGGAACGGTATCTGTAAGTGAAACTCGGTGTGACTACTTCTAGCTAGAGTTCTTGGCTCTATTGGAA
Organism: Aedes aegypti; assembly: GCF_002204515.2. Lineage (NCBI taxonomy): Eukaryota > Metazoa > Arthropoda > Insecta > Diptera > Culicidae > Aedes > Aedes aegypti. The sequence continues at coordinate 379,263,546 of NC_035109.1, forward strand.
TTGCTTTGGTAGGGTGCAGGGCTAAGCTGTTGAGAGTGCTAACATATTTGAATCCTTTTTCCATTTTTGTATGTTTGTAAGCAAGCTTTTAGTACGGACCTTATTAGATAGAACGCATATTTTGTTTTTTTTTTTTTTGGTTTATACGTTAATGCTTACGGAAGTTATGACACTACATAAATCAAAATAAAAGTATTTTTCAGTGCTATGCTTATAACTTTTTCAATTCCTTTCAATTCTTGTTTGAACTCGTGCTTCCGATCACTGCCTATCCAGACCAGAATTTTTGATTTGGAAACCGATCGTAGTGGAAATTGCATTTCAACAACCCAGAGCTTAAACTTAGTGGGTCAAAAATGACAAAACATTCACGTCGAAGGTCAAATCAGACATCACATTTTTTGCGCTTTGGATGCCTCTTGACGTAAAATAATCAAGGTTGCGAGCTATGTATCTGAGTTTTTGTTCATTTTACCTCAACCTTGTAGCCAATTACTGCAATTCTCTCGCTTTTAAACGATTCTTAAAGTGTAACTTGATTCACGTAATCTGTGCGAAACGAAATCTTCGCTACCTCTCTATCATCCATGTACTAGCACTTACATATCCCACTGCGAATCAAATTTACGCACCCTCAATAGCCAACGACACCTTCCAAAGTGTCGCATTTTATGATCGACTTCTCAGCTTTAATGACCCGGCTTGGCTCCGACAAAATGCCCGCTGACCTGAACTGCTCACATCTAATCTTGAGCGATCGAAATCTCCTTTGACGCTGGGAACCGACATTAGAGGAGCAGACATAAAATTTCCGCGTAAAGTTGAACACCTACCGTTTTCCTGAAGGCTATTCCCATGGCTTGATATAGTTTCAAATGAAAAGTCGTTCACGTATCGCACCTGAAATCGGTGACCGTCAAAGCGATGGAAGTGCGTCCGAATCTATGAAGGACTTCGGAAATGACGGGAAAAGGTGCGTCATCGTCAATCATGGTTTAATCGCACAACAAAATGCGGAAGAATTGTTGGGTACCGAAGTACACATGTTTAATCCCCACCTGGAGGCAATCCAACGAAGCGTGTCGAAGTGCCGCCTTCAATCATACTATAGGCTGTAAGTGACCGATGATCGAAGATCTTTGGGCCCGATGACGGTCAGTTTGTTGGATGGACGATATAAACGTCGAGGTGACGAAATGGGTTTGGCTGCACGCACCAGCAATTGGTCGTGACCCTCCCAAGGGTGATCTTGGAGGAGTTCGATTGGTTCAATGATGTTTCAATCTTGGGTTGTCGTACATTATATTGTGATAAATTTATGGTTGATTGGTGTTGTTTATTGCTGTCCAATAGGATATTTCTCTTCCCTTTTTCTAGAAGAAGCTTTCAAAACAGATAATGCACAAAACCATAATATGAAATTAAGAGAGTAAATCTTTTGAAAGATACACAAATATTTTTTTACAATTCCTTTATAAGTATCATGTTGAACATTACATTCATTTCTTATATACAGGTGTTCTGTGTTAGACAACACTATCATTTTAATTTAGTAATACTAAATGAAGCATTTTTTAACATTTTGTTAACAACATATTACATTTCATTTGCCGTAGCAGTTCAACATTTTTAAAGGTGATTTGATTTCACCTGCTTATAAAAAAGAAAAAAAGACGCTTTCGATTTCAATTTACTTAACCTAACTTAACCTAGATATGTAACTCAATAGTTTGAAAGAACTATACCATGCAGGAAGCCTCAGAATAATTTTCAAAATTGTATTTAAAATCCTCTACAGAGCTTTCTTCCTGGTATTACAACAGCTAGTCTATATTGCTACAGCATACAGCATGGCTGGCCTGAAAATTTGTTTGAAGATCAAAAACTTGTTCTTAAGACAAAGTTTTGATTTTGTATCAATAAGGGGACAAAGACATTTTACATATTTGTTACATTTGGCTTGAATGCCCTCAATGTGATTTTTGAATGTTAAATTCATAGCTAGCATGAGCTCTAGATACTTAACTTCATCTGACCAATTTATTGGAACCCCTCTCATCGTGACATCATGTCTACTTGAAGGTATCAAATAAAGAGCTTTTGGTTTACGTGGGAATATTATTAGTTGAGTTTTGGAAGCATTAGGAGAAATCTTCCATTTTTGCAAGTATGAAGAAAACATATCCAAACTTTTTTGTAATCGACTACAGATGATACGCAGACTTCGTCTTTTGGCGGAGAGGCCTGTGTCATCCGCAAACAAGGATTTTTGACATCCCTGAGGTAACTCAGGTAAGTCAGATGTAAAAATATTGTATAATATTGGTCCCAAAATGCTGCCTTAGGGAACACCAGCTCTTACAGGAAGTCTTTTAGACCTGGAGTTCTGATAACTAACCTGAAGCATACGATTTGACACATAACTTTGAATTATTCTAACAATGTATGTTGGAAAATTAAAGTTTTTTTTTATTTTACGATCAAACCTTCATTTAGAACACTATCGAATGCTTTTTCTATGTTTAGAAGAGCAAGACCAGTAGAATAGCCTTCTGATTTGTTGGAACGGATCAAATTTGTTACACGTAAAATTTGATGAGTGGTCGAATGTCCATGACAAAATCAGAACTGTTCATTGGCAAAAATTGAATTTTCGTTGATGTGGACCATCATTCTGCTCAAAATGACCTTTTCAAAAAGTTTACTGATGGAGGAAACCAAACTGATTGGACGATAGCTAGAAGCTTCTGCAGGATATTTGTCTGGTTTTAAAATTGGAACAAGCATTTTTCCATTTGTCAGGAAAATATGCTAACTGAAAACATTCGTTAAATATATCAACTAAGAATGATCAGCTACTTTCTGGAATTGTTGATAAGGGTGTAGAAAATTCCATCATCGTCAGGAGCTTTCACATTTTTTTTAATAATAGTTCTCACTTCTTTCAAATCAGTCTCCCAGAAATTTTCGAAAACATTCTCTTGATTGAGAATGTTCTCGAAGTCCTGAGTAACTTGATTTTATATTGTACTAGTAGGGTAGATGTACCAATAGTGGAGGTACTAAGCACAATCGAACTTCATTTAACCGCCAAAATTCAAGAAATGCAAATAATGTACATGTTAATGTTGTAATGGGAAGTACCGATCATTGACTTTAATGAGGAAAATGATTTCATCGCAGTAACCAGTGAAAAATATTACCTCCACTGTTGGTACGCTGTTCCTTTAGTTGCGGTATATTTTTAATTTGTGTTCCTATAGTTGCGGTATTCGTTGTTTTCTTATGCGATCCTCTACAATAGGAACATTTTACCGCAACTATTGGTACAAGTAAGAAAGATAATTTCCGAAAGGGCTTCAGTATTCACTCGGACGTCGATGCGGTAACACGTGTTTATCGGCAGTGCTGAGAAGTGTTTTATGTGCCGCACGTTTAGTGTATCTCTCTTTTTTTCTTAAAACGGAATCTATTCGCTGAATAGATAATAAAATGGACAAAGTATGGAAGAACACGTTGAAAGTATTTTTCGCGAGTGGAGTTCGAGCACCGGCTCATCTTGACGTTATTCGATTCACGGCGAACGTTTTGAAAATTCCTGCACCAGAGGGCCGGATTTCAATTGCTTTGTGTCTGGAATCGAAGAGCAGTACCGGTTTGAATACGGTGATGGAGAATCCACGTTCGTGAAACTTGCAGTCGAAAAACAATGGAACCGCTTCGAAATCAAACGATAAAGCAAAAGATCAAGCCGGACCCTCAACGAGAGCAAAGTCGGAAGCAACAAGTTCATCGGAACTCACGATTGTACCCCGTTTGGCATAAAGTCGAAACGGGGTACAATCGTGAGTTCCGATTGGCATAAGGTCGTTTGGCATAAAGCCGTTTGGCATAAAGTCGTTTGGCATAATAGCCGTTTGGCATAATGGTCATTTGGCATAATGGCCGTTTGGCATAATGATTGACTTAGAATGAATATCGGCATTTTTGAAGTTTTTACCGAGATCAACACTACCAACAATTTTTGGTAGGTTCTCAATAAGCGTGGTGTTCGTTTAGAGGTTTTCCAAGCTATGAATGTCAAAAATTGTTGTGACATTAGAGAGCATAACTGAATAAAACTCGTGACGGGTCTGAAAGATCTTTTCGGAATAATAATTTTCTCTACATCCCAGAACATAGAGTATGTTTGAGCTTGTTGCGATTTACATACTTGAAAACAGTAAATTGGCAAAGAAAGTTCGCAGTTATTAATAAAGGGAACGCTCATAGAATATTTCGTTGCAGATCAAGCTCTGTCCCAGTATGGACGTAACACTTGATGAAAATTACTTGATAAAAAAGGAAAAATTTATTTGCAAAAATCAAAAGCTCTAATCGAAAGATCTTTCATTGTTGCATAATGCAAAAATAAAGCAGATTTTTTTTCGTTCAAAATGTTTAAAGCTCTAATGCAAAAAATCTTTCCACAACATAACTCAAATGAATATGTGTGGCAAAACTTTTGGACAATTCAATATAAATTTTGATTTTGGAAGTGTACGTCAAAAACAAGCCGTCTATTATCGAAAGAAGGGAAAATTTGTGATTGAATTATTTTTTCCAGCATATTTCGAGAGGAGATCATGTGTTTGCAAACAAAAAATATGTTGATTATTGGCAGGTTATAAAGTAATTATCATTCTAACAGCACGTATTGCCAGAATTGCTAAAACAGTAAAATATAAAAATGGTTAACATTTAGATTTACTTAATAATAAAATTAAAAACAGTATAAATATAAAGAACAGCCTATTATTAAAAGAAGGCAAAATTTATGATTAAACCAATAGAAAATTGGACGCCAAAAACTATTGCGGCATAATAAAACAAAAAGACATCAAAAATTGCATTTAGAATCATCGAAGTGATTGTGCTACTTTTCCCGAATGTTGTTTCTCCGGATGTTGGTTTCCGCCGAAAAGTGGTGCAGATCAAATAGGTGTTATATTAGTCTTCAGTGACAGGAAAGTGAACGAGAAAGAATGATAAGCAATCAAAAGAAGAAGGTATTCTGACATTCTCGACATGTTGGCAAAAATGCTGAGGACGGTAAAACTCGAAGAACCGCCAATAAAATAAAGAAGGGTGCATAACAGATGGCCAGTTCATTCACCATCCTGAAATGTATAAAGTTACGACAATTATGGATTCCAAAAACTTTTCGGGGAAGTTGGCTTATCGGGGAAACGAGTTATTCAGGGAACTGGCAATCGGGGAACTGGCGTTCAGGGAAACGACATTCGGGGAAAAGTAGCACAATCCATCGAAGTAACTGCAGTAATCGATTTCTCTTTTCGCCAGTAACTTACGTAGATCAATGTTACCGATAGCCACCTCTTTGTCAGATGGAAACAAAAAATATCTAAAAAAAAAGCCCCAAAGACATCCTGTGTACAAAAGAAGGTGAAATTTATTTTAATTTTCAAACAACAGTCCTTTTACTTATAATTATGGCTATATCATATTTAGAAAAAAGCAGAATGTTTGAAAGAAGGGTTAATTTGTGCTAAATATATCAAAATCACCAGCGCAAAAAAAAAAAACAAATATTTCAAAAGCGAAGCTCAAAAGAAGTATTAATATTTGAATGAAGGATAATTTCTGGATAAATAATAAAATAATGTTGGCAATAACTTTCCTTATATGCTTTAGTCTATTGTTGAAAAAAGTGTCTTTTTGTATCAATTGACTTCAAAACAAGCCTGATGTCATCAGAAAGATTCAATAGAAACGTAAAAAAATTCTAATAAATTTTTGGTTTCAGACTCATTATGCCAAACGACTATTATACCAAACGACCATTATGCCAAACAACGATTATGCCAAACGACTTTATGCCAAATGACCATTAAGCCAAACGACTTTATGCCAAACGGCTTTATGCCAAACGACTTTATGTTAAATGACCTACCACCGGAACTCACGCAGCGGGAAAGAGAAAAGGGATTCGAGAATATGGAAATCACCGACATCACACGGACGCAGGAGAGTACGGCCACTGAGGTGTCGCAAGTCGACAGTGGCTCCCCCGGCAAGCTATCATCACGAAGCGGACGCTCCCGGAGCAAGAAAAATGTTGAACATCGCATGGAGCAACTACTATCGCAGTTGTCAGGAAGGTCGAGGTCTCGCGGTACGGGTAAGCGTGAACTTAGGAGAGATAGTAAGGAGAGTGGAGAGCATGCATAAAGCTTGTCTCCGCATATCGGTTGATTAACAGGCTTTTGTAGTGAGTTCATTAGGAACTCAGTAAATTTAAAACAATCGATGCCACTCATTCGTAATGTAGCTACAATCAACTTGAATGCAATCAACTCACCAGTAATAAAATCTCTTTTGAGAGACTTCATTTGGAACCACGACCTCGATATAATTTTTGTCCAAGAGCTGGCATTTGAGAATTTCGCATTTATAAGTAGCCATACATCCATAGTCAACATCAGTGAATATTGAAAAGGGACTGGTGTTCTTCTACGCAACAACTTAAACTACTCCGACGTTGTCCTAAATGTCAACGGTCGGATCACATCGCTAACTGTCGATTCGATAAATTACATTACCATTTACGCTCATTCGGGAAATGCTTTCAAAAAGGAGAGGGATATTTTGTTTCGGGATGATATACTCGTTCATCTAGCTAATGGAAGATGTGTGGTACTGAATGAACATTGTCATAGATCTTGTCTTCCAACCCTGTTATGATGGCTGACAATCAAAGGCCTGTTGAAAGATATCCGAGAATGTAGCAGCGGATCGAACATCAAACGATCTAGTAGACATGGCACAACTTTGACTCCTATAGTAACGTCAGAATGCAATGAAAGGTTTTTCGTGGGGCTCCCGCTTGCCAACATCGATTCAGAGCTTCACAGAAGAGAGAATGTGATTGTGGGAGACTTCAACTGTGTGCTTAACGGGGACGGTATGTCTGGTTCAGTTAAACATTTTTGCAGTGGTCTAAAGACTCTAGTAGAATCACTTGACTTGAAAGATGTCGAAAGAGTACTTTTAAAAAATAAGAAAAATTATACATTTGTAAGGGGACCATCCAGATCCCGAATAGACCATTTCTACGCTTCAGAACAAGTTATCCGCGTGGTGCGTGAAATAAAAACAGTACCCTAATCGTTCTCAGATCATCATAGCGTGATTCTGAAAATCAATGTTCCCCAGAAACAAGACACGATTTTTACTGGCCGCGGATATTGGAAGCTATACTCATATTTCTTGGCCGAAGATGAAACGTTAAGGAGATTTGAAACGATGTACAATTGTGGGAAAACTCGTAGTTCGTACAACAATCTTAGCTATTGGTGGAATAACGATTTCAAGTCAAACGTTAGAAAGTTTTTTTAAAAATGAGTCATTCCACCGTAACCAAGAAATTAATAAGGAAAAAGGCTTTCATTACAAATGTTTGAACGAACTGTTCACAGAACAAAAAAAAATAACAAATCTGTTGACAGCGAAATGAAAATTCTCGCGAAACATTAATAAAGGACCTATGTACAAATGAGAGATTCTCTCCTCTCTCGCTCTCTTTCGATTATAACAGTGGAATACTAAAGCTTTTGGGAAGTTTTTCACTACAGATCGAAAAGCAATTTCCTTGACTAGCGTTTCATACAAAAAACGCAACAGAAGAGGTTAATGTGATTCAGTTATTGATCAAAGAGAAAGTAAACAAAGAGAGTCTCTAATTTGTACATAGGTGCTTTAGTAATGTTTCGCGAGAATTGTTAAATTTAAACTAATGCAAATTGAGCAACATAAGTTGGCGTTTTACAAAGGAACCTTTCACAGTGATAACATTTTACAAGATGAGAAAACAAGTCTGTTGCAAATTGCTTGAAGATTTAAAAAAGCAACACCATCATCCTTTGCTAAACTGCGTATTAACGGACAGTTGACATCTGATACAACAATCTTGAAGGCCGGTCTATTTGATTACTACTCAAAAAATTTCAAAAAACAACATGATCATAATCATGACGTCGGCAATCATATTTGACGGACGCAGATAAGGAAAAATTAGTCAAACCAATTGAAATGTCCGAACTGGACGATGTTGTGCGAAGCGCATCAAAAAATACTTCACCCGGCCCAGATGGATTATCGTATGCATTTTATAGAAAATGCTATGATATTATTAAAATTGACTTACTGCAACTATTCAATCAATATTTGACACAAGGCGACTATCCACCCGGCCTTTTCTCAGCTGGTATTATAGTTTTAATTCCTAAAAAAGGCGACAATCATGATTTGAATAATCGGCGCCCCATTAGTATGCTCAACACGGATGACAAGTTGTTCACTAAACTATTGTGGGCAAGACTGCAGCCGCTGTTGAGTAAATAATTAGGTCCAGGTCAATCAGACTGTGTTGTTGAACAATCTTGTATCAACAACGACCGTACTCTGAGAAACATTGTGCTTAAAGCGAAAAATACAAAACGTTTTAAAGGAATGATCTTAAGCCTAGAAAAGGCTTTTGATCGTGTCGATCATGACTTTTCATGGTTGGTGCTAGAGAAATTTAATTTTCCAGCAATGTTTATCGACTGCCTAAAACGCCTGTGAGCGGTTCCATTTGAATTCGAATGTCGGCTTACTTTTGTATTTTTTGATTTGACTGAAATTTGGCATATGCTTTCTTTATACCCAAAAATGCCTATTTGCATCATCGGTTCGCCATTTTTACCCTAGCGTTACTTTTGAGAAAGGCCTAAGGAAAAAAGCCTTAACAATTTTCAAAAAAATAAAACTCAGAAACTATTTGTCTGATCGGTTTGGTGTTTTCCGCAAAGTTTTAGGTTATTGTTGGGACTATCTGGAAAAAATATACACTGTAAAAAAAAATGTTGTATTTTTTTTATTTTGAAAATAAAGCTTAAAAATCAATTTTCTCAAAAATAGTTTTTTTCTTATTTTTATTTTTTCATATTTTAAAAAAGACAAAAAATGAAGTCTTTTGCACTGACCCACAGATGGAGAAATCATGGACAAAAAAGTTATGATATTTTTAAAAAAAGAATGATTTTTCAATATGGTCTAAATAAACTCTTTGAATGCTTTTCGACCCGATTTTATGAAAGTGCGCAAAATTTGCAACAAAAAAGGTTTATGATAAAATTTTGCTAACTGCTACCGTTTCCGAGATACAGCGATTTTAAAATTGAATTAACTGAAAATTCACATTTTTTGGTTGTTTTCGGATGTTTTTCGAGTTGATAAAACAAAGAATATTTTTTTCTGAAAGTTTTTCATTTCATGTTCTTATACAATGATGGAGCGTCCTATATTGATACAGATTTCTTACTTTTCATAATGTTTACAATTTTTTAATTATCATTACAGTTTGAAAATTGCCTAACTTCTATTTTATCTACGGAAACTGGAATAAATGAATGGTATTTTTGTGTTCCCTGAATAGTTATAGCTTTCGAATATTGTTCATTAAGCTGCTCCTTGATGTGTTCATATTCTGTTGTAGTTGCATAAAAAAAGAAGATTTGTGTTAGTTGCTCCTCCTTTCGCTTTTGAGCCCAATCAAATAATTCCTTGGCATTTTTGATGGGATGTTCACGTTCTTTAGCTAGACTAGCCCTTGTAGCCATTCGTTTTATTGTTCCCCCTAATGCATCGCAGGGCCTTTTGCCATGCGATGTTGCGAAAAAAATGCCATTTAACATCTATATCATAGTTTTTCTTAAATTGGCAAAGACTAGAAAAGTTCTTTCTATTTTTATATTGTGATGCAGCTCTATCGGACTTGAAATAAATTTTGTTCAAATTTCAGTGTTTTTCTTGGCGTATAAAATTAATCATTTTTGAGATAAATAAGTTAAGGCGAAGTAGGCCGTCATTGAAATTTGCAAGCGTCGTTGATGATTGCTGCTAATTCATCTCATGATTTCGAATCAAAGACAATCAGTTGGTTTTGCAGTGATACAGCTGAAAAAGTATCAGCATACTTTATGCATTTAAGCGCGTACAGTGATACTTTTTCAAGTCAATGTAAACTATCAAGACTGAGTTTTATCGCTTTGAAATGCAAGCTGAAAAGTCATCATTGTTGCCAAAACGAATGATGGGCTACTTAGCCTTAACGGATATAGAATCATGCCGCAAATCTTTGGAAATTACTACAAAGCTTAAATGATTGAGCATGCCATTTTCCTTAAAATAAATCGCAAATGGATGAATAGTTGCTTGTTGCGCATTCCAGTGATGACTTTAAACTTCATCCTGAATTACAAAAGTGTAATTTTCTGAAAAATCACATATAGCTCCTGCAAGTTATTTTTCTTTTATTTTTAAAAAAGGAGACTTCTCTTTTTTAATTAAATCATGTGGTATCAATTTTTCTAACTTTTGAATGAAATAGGAAACAAACTCCTCCTTCAGTTTTGTGAACGTCTCTATATCGCATCTATCAGTTGTGACCAACAAATTTTTCATCAATTTCTTCTAAAAACTTTTTTTCTAAGGAAGTTGTGTCAATGCAATTTTTACATCGGCGTAAAAAACAATAATTTTATATTAAAATCGCTGTATCTTTAAAATGGTGAAAGTTAGCCTGATTTTGCCGTTTACCATTTTTGTTGTAAATTTTGCGTACTTTCATAAAATCAAGTTGAAAAACATTTAAAAAGTTTTTCATGTCCATTTTCAAAAATTCACCTTTTTTGAAAAAAATCATAACTTTTTTGTCCATGATTTCTCCATCTTGACCCACTGTGCAAAAGACTTCATTTTTTGTCTTCTTCAACATATAAAAAAATAAAAAAAAAATCAAAAATACAATTTTTATAAAAATGATTTTAGGCTTTATTTTTGTAATATAAAAAATACAACATATTTTTTACAGTGTATATTTTTTTTCCGGATAGTCCCATCAAAAACCTAAAACTTTGCGCAAGACACCGAACTGATCTTACAAACCGTTTCTGAAATATAATTTTTTGAAAATTATTAAGAAATTTTTCTAAGGCCCTTCTTAAAAGTAAGGCTAGAGTCAAAATGGCGAACCGATGATGCAAAAAGGCATGTTCCCGTGGATACGATCCGGTAGGGAATAATTAATACGAAGAGAGATACGTTCGAATTCACGGTTTATTTCAGACTGCTATTTACAACGTAAGTGTGTCCTATTTATAATCCGCTCTTCCCTATTTACTTGCATGGAATAATCCAGAACTGTATTGTTGTTATTGTTGTTATTGTCTAAACTGTTATACAACCTATTTGTACTGCAGAATCTTCTGGAACTGTCAGAGAATGATACAATGCGAAGGGAAACAATAACAATGCTTTTTCAATGTTGCGATCTGAAATGATCTTGGAAGGTAAGTTGATTACTCTGTGTTTTTACGATTTGATACTAATTGTTTTATGTTTGTAGGTACAGTCAGGTCTCCTATTAGACACATGGTTGGGGGGCGTAATAGGAATCTACGTTATAGGAGACCCAGGGCTTATGGGATTTCATCACTTTGGGGGTGTCGTTGAATATCTCGTATGCCAAAAGAGATAGTACAGTACTGTCTTCGGCGAAGTTTCAGTACTAAGGACGATCTACCTTTAGGAGTTGAGGATCATCCTTTTAGTTGAGAACTTGGCCGGTAGGGGCGCTTTTTCTGATTTGCACTATATGAACCATGAGGGATAAGAATGCAAAATTTTGTAACATATGATATCTCTGAACCCTGATGTTTTGGAAGGTTGGTGTCTTCGGAAGAGTTGTTCAGTAGCTCAAGGACTGACATGTGGTGGTCATTCTGATACGGAATTACGCCACCAGGCGGCGCTAGTGGGCATGGAATTTTTGTTTTGCGCATAGCTCAGTTGCCTGACCACTTAATAACATGGCGTCTTCGGCAAAGTTGCTCAGTATCACAAGGGCTAACATTATTTGAGCTGAAAGTTTCGAAATTTTGCCACTAGGCGGCACTAGTGAGCCAAGAATTTTTGTTTTGCGCATAGCTCAGTAGCCCGACCACTTAGAAAGATGGCGTCTTCGGCAAAGTTGCTCAGTATCACAAGGGCTAACATTATTTGAGCCGAAAGTTTCGAAATTTTGCCACTAGGCGGCGCTAGTGAGCAAAGAATTTTTATTTTGCGCATAGCTCAGTAGCCCGACCACTTAGAAAGATATATAATAATTGTAATAAAAATTCCTTGCTCACTAGCGCCACCTAGTGGCAAAATTTCGAAACTTTCGGCTCCAATAATGTTAGCCCTTTTGATACTGAGCAACTTTGCCGAAGACGCCATCTTTCTAAGTGGTCAGACCACTGATCTATCCGCAAAACAAAAATTCCATGCTCACTAGCGCCGCCTAGTGGCAAAATTTCGAAACTTTCGGCCCAAATAATGTTAGCCCTTGTGAAACTGAGCAACTTTGCCGAAGACGCCATCTTTCTAAGTGGTCAGACTACTAAGCTATCCACGAAACAAAAATTCTTTGCTCACTAGCGGCGCCTAGTGGCGAAATTTCGAAACTTTTGGCTCAAATAATGTTAGCCCTTGTGATACTGAGCAACTTTGCTGAAGACGCCATCGTCCTAAGTGGTCAGGCTACTGAGCTATGCGCAAAACAAAAATTCTTGGCGCACTAGTGCCGCCTAGTGGCAAAATTTCGAATCTTTCAGCTTAAATAATGTTAGCCCTTGTGATACTGAGCAACTTTTCCGAAGACGCCATCTTTCTATGTGGTCAGGCAACTGAGCTATGCGCAAAACAAAAATTCTTTGCTCACTAGCGCCGCCTAGTGGCAAAATTTCAAAACTTTCGGCTCAAATAATGTTAGCCCTTGTGATACAGAGCAACTTTGCCGAAGACGCCATCGTTCTAAGTGGTCAGGCTACTGAGCTATGCGCAAAACAAAAATTCTTGGCGCACTAGTGCCGCCTAGTGGAAAAATTTCGAAACTTTCGGCTCAAATAATGTTAGCCCTTGTGAAACTGAGCAACTTTGCCGAAGACGCCATCTTTCTAAGTGGTCAGACCACTGAGCTATGCGCAAAACAAAAATTATTTGCTCACTAGCGCTGCCTAGTGGCAAAATTTTGAAACTTGCGGCTCAAATAATGTTAGCCCTTGTGATACTGATCAACTTTGTCGAAGACGCCATCTTTCTAAGTGGTCAGACTACTAAGCTATCCACGAAACAAAAATTCTTTGCTCACTAGCGGCGCCTAGTGGCGAAATTTCGAAACTTTTGGCTCAAATAATGTTAGCCCTTGTGATACTGAGCAACTTTGCTGAAGACGCCATCGTCCTAAGTGGTCAGGCTACTGAGCTATGCGCAAAACAAAAATTCTTGGCGCACTAGTGCCGCCTAGTGGAAAAATTTCGAAACTTTCGGCTCAAATAATGTTAGCCCTTGTGATACTGAGCAACTTTGCCGAAGACGCCATGTTATTAAGTGGTCAGGCAACTGAGCTATGCGCAAAACAAAAATTCCATGCCAACTAGCGCCGCCTGGTGGCGTAATTCCGTATCAGAATGACCACCACATGTCAGCCCTTGAGCTACTGAACAACTCTTCCGAAGACACCAACCTTCCAAAACATCAGGATTCAGAGATATCATATGTTACAAAATTTTGCATTCTTATCCCTCATGGTTCATATAGTGCAAATTAGAAAAAGCGCCCCTACCGGCCTAGTTCTCAACTAAAAGGATGATCCTCAACTCCTAAAGGTAGATCGTACTTAGTACTGAAACTTTGCCGAAGACAGTACTGTACTATCTCTTTTGGCATACGAGATATTCAACGTCACCCCCAAAGTGATGAAATCCCATAAGCCCTGGGTCTCCTATAACGTCCTGGTGTGTCTTATAGGAGTGAGCGTAATAGGAGTGCACGTTATAGGAATGCGTTTAATAGGAGACCCGACTGTATGCTTTCTGAATGACTGGATGATCATATGTTACAGGTGAGTATGAAGTGTTGCCAGAATTGTGGTTTTGGAGTGTTTGTGGCCGGCAGCATGAGGTATGCTGCATCCACTGGTGTGGTGCTGTATGATGCACCCCGGTGGCTTGCTGCTGGCCTGAACAAGGCATTTTTGGGCATAAAAAAGCATGTGCAAAATTTCATCAAATTCAAAAAATAAAAATGAAATTTGGGAAAAAAAGTCGTCATTTTCTGTGAAACCGCTCACACCATAGAACTACCATAAACTTCAAACGAACTCTGAAATTTACTCAAAAAATGCAATAATCAATCAATTTAGTGCTTCTCAACACTTGGTCCGCTCTCTCTGCACAGAAATTATTGCAATTTCTGGCCACCCATCCAAATATGGTAAATAGTCAAAACTCAAAATCAAATGCATCCAATTAAGTAACATTTATAAATTTCTATTGATAGCTAAGTAGAAGAATCATTCGATGTCGAAAAATCTGACAAATCTCTTGAACTGTTTTTCATTTCTACGTATTCCTCAGCGCGCTGATCATTTTCGCTGTTATGGTAATAAGCACTTCGTCCTCTCTGACTGCACACTTTTACCGATTTTTATTGATCATCCAAAGTAAATTTGTTACATATCTCTCACAGTTTCCACCATTCATCAAATCTCGTCAAAGTGAAACGGAGGTAAGGTAATTTCGCATCTAATGAAAGAATGATACTATTTTCCAAAATTTTGTACTTGGTCCCCTCTGACCCAATTGTGTTAGAAAATATGCCATTTTTCAGCACAACAATGTTTGAAAAAAAAAACAAGTTTCTATACAGCTCCATATTGTCTCCTGGTTTTTAGCCCGAGAATAATTCCCCGCGCGACGGCGATGACATTATGTTCACATCTTGCCCAGCGCGCTTGTCAGACACGGATGACAAACGAAAAACATCATCCCCGAGATCCGCTGGGCCAGCAAGCGTCGTGACATGGATAAAAGCCGTCGTCGCATATGTATGCATTTCTCACCATGACTGGCCTCTACCCATTTATTGCTGGCGTCCACCCGCTGTTCTGCCGAAAAGAGAGCTCATCACCTCTTCCTTCTGCTATCTCTGCTGAGCTGCCAACCAACCGGCGATGGAGAATCGTGACACGGGTTCACAATAAAACACGCGTCAGCAGCATGTCGGAAAGGATGTGACGAGAGTGTAATTTTCACTCGATGACACCCGACATGCATAAAACGGTCGCGAGATAGCAGAGCACTGTTTCGGCGCTGCTTCTGTGCTACCTGATTTTCTCGATTGCACCAAAGGGTGACCCATTATTATGGGGAAAAATCAAACTGTAACAATCCTAATTTACATTTCCAAATTTGTTTAACTGGACTTTCAGAAGCTACTGTGAAAGTTTGCATGGAATTATATTTTCGACCACAGGGTGCGCTGTATTCGATCAAATTGTAATCAATAGAGAAGAGAATACAACAAACCAAATGTATTCTTGTCATAAAGCAAAAAAGTTATGCCTAAGGAAAATGAAAATTTGTTTCCCCTGAAGTGAAACGAGAAGCTCCGTAGAAGAAGGCCGCCCTTAGAGTTGACGTATTTCGGTCAATCTTTTAAAGCTTCTGGGATAAATATATAAAGGATTTTTTTTATATTTCAATCATTACGACCCCACCCTACTGCACAAAGAGGTGTATTCATTTTTTGACACACAGGATGACATCTGGTGAAAATTATGATAGATGAATACCTGTTTGTCAGCTGGATTTTCAACACATTAATTTGCCAGCAATAGCTTCTCTTGGGGATGATGTCGAAAATAATTGGAATCGGATAGAGTTCGCCATAATTCACCTGTATCGAAAATTGAATATCATTTGAGTGTGACTGGATGTCATCGGATGATGAGAGATGAGAAGTCAACAGATTTCGAATAAACGAACATGACATAAATTGATGAAATTTATTTCCAACCTCAGTGCAGATCAGTATCGTGTACCGTTTCAATGCCTTATTTCATATTGGGCCCAAGGCAAAAGTGTCACTCAACTTGAAACTAGCCTTCCGTCAGCGATCGGAGCCTTAGAGCAGCAAACAACAAGTCGTCGGAAAGGTAACGAGCCTGCTACTCGATCTGGGAGGCCCCACCCTGCATTCTCAAAAAGGGGGTACACCCTTTTTGTGCCGTTTGTTTCTGCTGATTTCTGCCCAGTAATTTAATTAAGAACCAGAATCAACTGTCCCGTTGTATTGCCTTCTTGCTGCTGTCTGTCGACTGAATCGAAACAAAAAAAACCGCTAGACAGAAACTGAAATTGTTTATCGAGCAATCGTGCAAAATTTCCTAAGTGTTTCTATTTCGAATTCCCCCGCCGCCGCCCCATTTTTGCGTCCGGTTCGACCCTTGGGGCTCAGAACTGTTGCAGAGCTTGGCATTGCTGCCACAACAAACACCCGACCCAACACTAACTGACAAACAGCCAGCCTTCTTCTTCTTGGCGTTACGTTCTCACTGGGAGAGAGCCTGCTTCTCAGCTTAGTGTTAAATGAGCTCTTGCACAGTTATAAACTGAGAGCTTTCTTTGCCAACGTTGACATTTTTGCATTCGTGTATCGTGTGACAGGTACGATGATACTCAATGCCCAGAGAAATCTAGGAAATTTCCAATGTTGGACCGACCGGGAATCGAACCTTTGCTTTGTAGCCGTGGAAGTTACCAATAGACTAAGCGAGGCCCCACGATCAACGTTAATCGGCAGCGAGACAAGCATGTTCTCGTATGCACCAAATCACCTAACTGTTCTTTTCAAAGGGCGCTGTGCAGGGATGGTGGCAGACGAGAAGGGAGGGACCTGTTACGATAGGGGGTGGCTGAGAACATTCACTTGGAATTGGGATCGGGATTTGTAGTTATTGAATGTTTGAAATCAGACATTAGTTGGATGTGTTGATGTAGGGAAACGGAGTAAATATGTGTCCATTGGGCGGAATATTTCAACGCAAAATATATAAATACGTGGAACAATATTTTGGGGAAACTTTTGTTGCATGCATCTTGAAAAAAGATTGAGTACCAAAGATGCATATTGTTTGTTTTTATAGTTTGAGTTGACTACACTTACTTTTGTTGAACAGGAGGCAGGAAAGTTCATCGTCTTGTCGAAGTCCTTTACGAGTTTTAAACGAGCCTATTATTTGCATACAGCGTTCTTTAACTAGAGGGACATCTACTATCAAACCCATGAGGAAGTAATTCAAGCACGGTGCCCCGATTGACCGTTATTATGCAAAAAAAAAATCTCCATCAAAACTGAGTACAGGGGTCAATTCCTTAGGTTATTCTGCACTAAGTTAAGCTAGTTTAGTAATCCGTTAAATGAGATATTTGCAGCCAAGAACACGTGATTTTTTTATACGGGAAACATAATTATCACACGTCACAAGTATTCTATGGCTCTTCAACAACTTTAACAACATCCCCATCAAGCACTGTGTCAGCACCAACAGCACAACTGAATCTGCTGCATCCACTCATATGCACTACACGCAGGGCAGTAGAACAGGGTTTCACTATTTTAAAGAGAGACAACTGAGCGGTTCCACAGAAAATGACGGCTTTTTTCCCAAATTTCATTTTTATTTTTTTTTATTTGGATGAAATTTTGCACATGCTTTCTTTAAGTCCAAAAATGCCTTTTTGCATCATCGGTTTGTCATTTTGACTCTAGCCTTACTTTTGAGAAGGGCCTAAGAAAAAATTCCTTTATATTTTTTTAAAAAAATATAACTTAGAAACGGTTTGTCCGATCAGTTTGATGTCTTCCGCAAAGTTTTAGGTTATTTTTGGGACTATCTGGAAAAAACATTCACTATAAAAAAATTGTTGTAAATTATTATATTTCGAAAATAAAGCTTAAAAATCATTTTTCCCAAAAATCGTATTTTTGATTTTTTTTTTTTATGTTAAAGTAGACGAAAAATGAAATATTTTGCACAGCGGGTCAAGATGGAGAAATCATGGACAAAAAAGTTATGATATTATAAAAAAGGTGAAGTTTTGAAAATGGTCATAATACACTTTTTAAATGTTTTTCAACTCGATTTTATGAAAGTACGCAAAATTTCCAACAAAAAAGGTGTACCGGAAAATCAGGCTAATTTTCACCGTTTTAAAGATACAGCGATTTTTAATACAAAAATATGGTATAATTTTCAATTTTCGGTCATTTTCGAATGTTTTTCGAGGCTCATAAGCCTAGAAATATGTTCATTGTCTGAAAGAGCAGATAATTCTTGACTAAAATGTTTGAAAAAATATTGATTTAGTAATGTTTCATGGTATGAGGCGAAATAAAAAAATGTGCCATGTAAAAATGATTTATTAATTTTTTTTAACGAAACACAAATTCAACATTGTGATATTTTGATATGTAATTATCAAGAAAATATGGAACAAAATGTTAAAAGTTAAAAAATAACAAAATAACGAATATAAAGCAATCAATACGTGAGATGCATTTATATCGATATAAGATAATGAAATATTTCCATTCGAAAACAAAAGCATTATGAGCAGAGGAGTAACGTGCCCAGTTGTCTCACACAAATATACCTGATGTTTTCTTAAAGTACAGCACGTTGGTATATTTTTGTGGTCGAACAGAAACGTACCTAATAGTTGATTCAAGTTCCCATGTTGGTATGAAAAAGAGCTGATGCAACAAACACACAAGCAAGTGATAATCCACTTGATTAGTAAAAGTATAGTAAAAGATAGCTTAAAACAATGAAGTATAAAATGAAAACCATCAACAAGGGTTGTGTAAATGTGTTTTCAAAAAAGTGTTCAAAAAGTTACCGAAATCTCATGGAAAGTAATATTGCCAAATTAGTTGAACTAGGATTTGCAGATGAAAATCAGCTTAATTAACAATGATGATTAAGATGTTTGCATGGAAGAGGAAACAATAGAAGCATCAGCAACTTCAATACAGTCAACGGATTCCAATATGAATAGTCAGGAGTTATTGAAAGCAACGTCAGCAACTACACTTTTTTATATTAAACTTTCTTCTTCTTCTTTCTGGCGTTACGTCCCCACTGGGACAGAGCCTGCTTCTCAGCTTAGTGTTCTTATGAGCACTTCCACAGTTATTAACTGAGAGCTTACTATGCCAATGACCATTTTTGCATGCGTATATCGTGTGGCAGGTACGAAGATACTCTATGCCCTGGGAAGTCGAGAAAATTTCCAACCCGAAAAGATCCTCGACCGGTGGGATTCGAACCCACGACCCTCAGCTTGGTCTTGCTGAATAGCTGCGCGTTTACCGCTACGGCTATCTAGGCCCCTAATATTAAACTTTGGGAGGGATTATTAGAGTATGTCAGCAAATACCTTTAAACTTCAATGTTGCTTATCTTGACAGATAGGCCTATTTCGTCTGCGACTTACAGACTTCTTCAGTGTCGAGTGCTCGACTTGAAGAGAACATCGCATGGATCTATTATTTATACTAGAAAAAGTGTGTGGGTATGTTAGAACTAGATTCTACCTGTAATCGTATAAAGGAGGTCTTTTTTTCCTTTTAATTGTGTACCTAATCAAATGAAAGGATTGTCAAAATTACAAATTCCTACTTGTTTGGCAGGTGGTCAATCAATGTGTTTATGTATTGTGTGTGTGAAGGTTAGGTATAACTCTAAACAGCCAAGAGTACCCATTTCCTTGATCTTTGTTTAGTAATTTATTGTGGTTTTGTTTGAAAATTTCTATGCTTTCCGCTACGTCAAGCTTCCAAGGATTTGAAATATGTCGTAAGAGTTTGATATTTTTTGTGTTAAGGAAATGTTGTTCATTGTAAATATGTTCTGCAACTTTTGATTTGAAATGGTGTACATGTCCTTTTTCTGTGTCTTTGTGTGCTTTAGTAACTTCTGCTACGTGTTCTTTAAAACGTGTATTGAGAGTCCGTTTTGTTTGTCCTATGTAAATTTTATTGCAGTGGTCGCATGTAATTTGGTAAACGCCTGATTTATATAAACTGTCAATTGGGTCTTTTGTTGAACCTAGGAGAGTTTGGAGTTGGTTGTTTCTACTGGTAAAAACTAACTCGAAACCGAACTTTCGTAGGATTGGGCGTAGCTTTTTTGTTTCATCGTTGTAATTGACGGCTATATGTTTGAGTGTTGGTTGTTCTTGTGTCAGAGTAGTTAGTGAACGTTTGTATTGTTCTCGTGTTCTTTTGTCGATGAGTTGTTGTATTGTTTGTCTTGTGTAACCGTTTAATTGTCCTGTTTCAAAAATGTAGTTAAGTTCCTTTCTTCTACCAGTTTCACTGAGGGGGATTGTTAGCATTCGATGTATCATGTGATTGAAGGAAGACATTTTGTGTTGGTGTGAGTGATTTGATGTGCTTGGAATAATACGTTGAGTGTTAGTTGGTTTTCTATAGATTTCAAATGTAAGTGATGAGTGTTCCTTTACAATAAGTAAGTCCAAGAAAGGCAATTTGTTATCCTGTTCCACTTCGTAAGTAAATTCAATGTTTTTGTGAGCCTTATTAATTCCAAAAAGTGAATATCGATATTTTCAATGAGTCAATATCAAGTATACTCGTAGCGCCGATCGATAAGACAAAAATTAGTTCTACTAAATATGTCACGAAAAAAATATCACGAGATAGTCAACAGCATTAGACAAAACATCTTTGCGCTAAATAAGGAAGCTAAATTGGATGAAAATAGAACCGGCGAATTCTATGAAATTGAGCAACTCAAAGAAAAGTTTACAAGTGAAAGGACGACAAGGGCAGAGCAATTTCAACTTTTAACTGTATTGCCTAAATCATGGACAGCCTAGACAATTAAGAACACATTTGATACAACTTTATACACGGCAGCGGAAGCAAAACAATTACTGAACAAAAGCGGCGTGCATTCCACTATTGGTCCGAGGGCAACCACTTGACTGGATCAAAAATCAAGCACGCGGTTATGCAATTTTACGAGGATGATGAAACCAGTCGATCAATGCCTGGCTAGCGTGATTGTGTAACAATTAGGAAGGACGGAAAACGCCAAGCTGTTCAGAAAAGGCTCATGACTACCACATTGCGAGAGGCCCACAACCGATTCCAGGAATTGAACACTGTAATACAAATCGGATTTTCATCCTTTGCTAAACTTCGGCCTAAAAACTGTAAACTCTTAACTAGCTCGGGAACTCACAACGTTTGTGTATGTACCATTCAATAAAATGTGAATCTCATAACCCACAGCTAAAAAAATTGGGTTTATCTAATGAATTAAAAGTGTTTACAAATAGTTTAACATGTGAAAATGCAACAGTAAATTGTTTTTTACGCCGATGTGAAAATTGCATTGACACAATTCCCTTAGAAAAAAAGTTATTAGAAGAAATGGATGAAAAATTTGCTGATTGTTGTTTCCTATTTCATTCAAAAGTTAGAAAAATTGATACCACGTGATTTAATTAAAAAAGAGCAGTCTACATTTTTGAAAAATAAAAAAAAATAACTTGCAGGAAAGAGAATTTGTAGCTTCATGTGATTTTTCAGAAAACTACACTTTTGTACTTCAGGATGAAGTTCAAAGTCATCACTGGAATGCGCAGCAAGCAACTATTCATCCATTTGTGATTTATTTTAAGGAAAATGGCATGCTCAATCATTTAAGCTTTGTAGTAATTTCCGAAGATTTGCGGCATGATTCTATATCCGTTAACTTATTTATCTCAAAAAGATTAATTTTATACGCCAAGAAAAGCACTTTAATTTGAACAAAATTTATTTCATGTCCGATGGAGCTGCATCACAATATAAAAATAGAAATAATTTTTCTATAGATGTTGAATGGCATTTTTTCGCAACATCGCATGGCAAAGGACCCTGCGATGCATTAGGGGGAACAATAAAACGCATGGCTACAAGGGCTAGTCTAGCTAAAGAACGTGAACATCCCATCAAAAATGCCAAGGAATTATTTGATTGGGCTCAAAAATGAAAGGAGGAGCAACTAACACAAATTTTCTTTTCTTATGCAACTACAACAGAGTATGAACATATCAAGGAGCAGCTTAATGAACAATATTCGAAAGCAATAACTATTCTTTTTTTCCAGTTCCCGTAGATAAAATAGAAATAAGGCGATTTTCAAACTGTAATGATAGTAAAAAAATTGTAAACATTATGAAAAAGTAAGAAATCTGTATCCAAATTGGACGCTCCATCTTTGTATAAGAACATGGTATAAAATGCTTTCAGAAAAAAATCTTTATTTTATCAACTCGAAAAACGTCCGAAAACAACCAAAAGTTGTGAATTTTCAGTAAACATTTTCTCATACACCTTTTTTGTTGCAAATTTTGCGTACTTTCATAAAATCGGGTCGAAAAGCATTCAAAAAGAAATTATTTAGACCACATTGAAAAATCAACCTTTTTTAAAAAAAAAATCATAACTTTTTTGCCATGATTTCTCCATCTTGATCCACTGTGCAAAAGACTTCATTTTTTATCTACTTTAACATATAAAAAAAAAAAAAATAAAAAAAAATCAAAAAAACGATTTAAAAAAAAATGGATTTTTAAGCTTTATTTTCGAAATAAAAAATAAATTACAACATTTTTTTTCAGTGTATATTTTTTTCAGATAGCTCCAACAATAACCTAAAACTTTGCGGAAGACACCAAACCGATCAGACAAATAGTTTCTGAGTTTTATTTTTTTGAAAATTGTTAAGGCTTTTTTCTTAGGCCCTTCTCAAAAGTAACGCTTGAGTAAAAATGGCGAACCGATGATGCAAATAGGCATTTTTGGGTATAAAGAAAGCATATGCCAAATTTCAGCCAAATAAAAAACTACAAAAATAAACCGACATTCGAATTCAAATGGAACCTCTCAACTAGGATAAGCTTGTAACTCTACCCAAACGTATATGGATACGTTTGGGTAGAGTTACAAGCTTATCCTAGTTGTCTCTCTTTAAAATAGCGAAACCCTGTTCTACTGCCCCGATCGATTGCAATAAAGTCATCAATGAGTATATGCGACAAAACACAATATTGGACAGTAGATTTGGAAACTCATCTCTTTTTGATTTATTTTATTTACAAAAAAGTAGACACGGCGTCTACAATTCTTACACTCGATTATATTTATTAGCTTAATCAGCTTTCTCTGTTCAAGTTAAGATATTGCGCATTTCTTTCAACACCGGACTATCGCAGAAGTTTCTACATGTGCGGAAACGCTAATAAAAGGGCACGATTGCATTAAATCGATTCGGTGTCTTCAGCGGGTTTATTCTTCGCAATCCAAACAATAAGTGCTCTGAAAACACCAACATGATTCGACGCAATCCCGCACTTTTATTCGCATTTTTGCACTTATGAAACCACACTTCGCAGTTCAGTACAGCGGGGATTCGCTGGTTGGAACACCGACTCGTTAGTTGGAATGACTGACAGCTGAAGAAAATGCTCCAGACTAACGCATCTGGAAAGTAAATCGTCACGAAACGTACATATTCATACACATTTGTTCTATATATAGAGACTTCAATGTAACGGTACTCAAACGTCAAAGTCAGTTTGACAACTTCTCTTGACGTTCGAGTGCTTTTTATTTGCAATTTTTTTCCAATTAGTGAACATCCAACCATCGAATCATTCCATGTAGTGGACCCCCAATGAGCGAATTCCCATTGTACTGAAAGATATACACAATACTACCATCTACTTTTTAAGTCTATGATTTAATCTGCGACATCTAGATTTTCGTAACTAGAACGAACGCGAGCTAAAAATCAATCAACAGATTGACGATGAATTCCTATAAAACAAAGTAAATGGTTGCAGGTATAAAGAATGGAAGTCCTAGTAATGCCGATAGTTAAGATGTACATTAGAGTGGTTCAAAAAATCGTTTTTGCTCCACACCGCTCATTCGATTCTGGATCAAATGCTGAGTGTCCTCCCAAAATTTGAGCTCATTTGGATGAAAACTAAGACTGCACAAGCCCTTCAAAGTTTATATGGGAATTACTATGAGAAAAGCAACCAATTCATTCAATCGGTCATAGTGTTTGCCCATGTGCTCTTGGAGGATAGAGCTTCGTTGATACTGTGACATACGTTCATCAGCTACAACTTTGCCGAAGACCGTTTTCAAATCGGACGCCTCAGTTATAAGTTATTGATTTATATCTAGTCACAAATTCTTCAGCAGTGCTCATTTAACTTCTGAACAGGCAACATTGCTGCACTTGGCGCGAAAGATAGCACGCACGAATCATGGCTACTATGTTTTACTGCATATATCCAGTGATGCCTGCAAATCAGCCGAATTATTATAGCCAAAGTTTTACAAGTCACACAAAAATCAATAACTAATTACTGAGGCGTCCGATTTGAAAACGGTCTTCGGCAAAGTTGTAGCTGATGAATGTATCTTACATTATCAACGAAGCTCTAATCCCAAAGAGCACATGGGCAAACACTATGACCGATTGAACGATTTTCTTGCTTTTCCCATAGTAATTCCCATATAAACTTTGAAGGGCTTGTGCAGTCTCAATTTTCATCCGAATGAGCTCAAATTTTGGGAGGACAGTCAAAATTTGATCTTGAATCTAATGAGCGGTGTGGAGCAAAAACGATTTTTTGAACCACTCTAATGTACATATTGAGGATTTCTTTGAAGCTGTTAAAAACTTTGTTAATCTTCGAACACAATCATGTTTTCAGTGCAGATAAAATTCTGTTGCTGCTGAGAATGTAGAACAGGATAATTATTACGTAAAATTCTGAGGACAATCCTCGGTGGAAAATGAGACTAAACATCAAGAGAACTACCAGATGTACACAGAAGCAAATTTTATTAAGCATAATAAATACGGCCGACTTTTGTGGGCTAGTCACTTGGTGGGAAAGTCAAAAAGTAAACTGTAAATAAATGATATTCAGCATTCAATAATTCACGTTTATCGTACATAACATCAAAATCAAATTGAAATTTATGTCTAAGATTTCATTCTATTAAACAAGGACTGCTGTCAATTCATCGCGAAAAAAATGACTTTTTTCGGTATTTATACAACAAAAAAAAGTTTATTTTATTTTCTTTAAAGTTTATTTGAAGCCTTTGGTGCAATGCAGAAGGAAAATAATACTAATGAAGGTATGGTGTAGTTTTGCGTTGATCTTGAGCTGGACAAGAGCTTGATCTACGTAGAATGATCACTGCTAGTCAACGTCTACAGTATGGCTTAACCGCCCGAAGTGATTGTGACGGTTTTCCAAGAAAAAAAAACAAGGGAAGTGTTACTAGGTGACGGATATTGGATCCGGGATACGTGGAGAGGATAATGAACAGTTCTGCAAGTTGGTCTCACGTCTCACAAAAAAGCATGCTGAAAGCGGAAATCGGCCGAAACCGGATAAGAAGATTTGGTGAGTTTGTTCCGATTATTCACACTCTTAAAAATAATAAAAATCACTTGGACGCTAAATGGCTGGACATGGCGTACCATTGGTATCTTGCGTACCTACATGAATAAAATAGACCCCATTGTGTGGTCCTTAGCCTCTTGCCCAGCAACTCCTATTCCTATCTCCTCGCGGTACTGGCCGGGGAACGAGTAACCTTAGGGAAGATCGGGTAACCAATCCTCGGTGGGAGCTTTGGTCGTATGCTGACAGGGAAGGGGGGGGGGGTTTGCTTCTGATTTTGCTTCTACAAACCTGAAGCGTATGTACTCCATGTTAGGAGCGGCTCACAACAGCGTCTGTTCCCCATGTCAGGGACGGCTGATCATCGTCCGAGTGCCAGAGAAAGACTCTAAGCTAAACTGCGCACTATGGCCCTCCGAACATTAAAGAGGAATGGTCCTACTTAAATCAGGGGGTTGGTGTCAGGCCTTGCAAGCCAGCCGTAAAAATACACCAGCACAGGAACGTCAACGAGAGAATACGGACCGGAACAATCGGCAAAGACCACAGCGACGAAAATGGACTAGTGATTGGAAACTCGGTACGTGGAACTGCAAATCTCTCAACTTCATCGGAAGCACTCGCATACTCTCCGATGTACTGAATATCCGCAGTTTCGGTATCGTAGCGCTGTAGGAGGTTTGCTGGACAGCACCAATGGTGCGAACGTTTAGAGGTAATCATACCATCTACCAGAGCTGCGGCAACACACGTGAGCTGGGAACATCTTTCATAGTGATGGGTGATATGCAAAGGCGCGTGATTGGGTGGAGGCCGATCAATGAACGAATGTGCAAAATGAGGTTCAAAGTCGGTTCTTCAACTTTAGCATCATCAACGTGCATAGCCCTCATTCCGGAAGCACTGATGATGACAAGGACGCATTTTACGCGCAGCTCGAACGCGAGTACGACCGCTGCCCAAGCCACGACGTCAAGATCATCATAGGAGATTTGAACGCTCAGTTTGGGCAGGAGGAGGAGTTCATACTGACGATTGGAAAATTCAGCGCCCACCGGCTGACGAACGAGAACGGCCTACGACTGATAGATTTTGCCGCCTCCAAGAACATGACCATTCGTAGTACCTATTTCCAACACAGCCTCCCGTATCGATAAACTTGGAGATCACCACAGCAGACGGAATCACAAATCGACCTCGTTTTGATCGATGGACGGCACTTCTCCGATATAATCGACGTCAGAACCTATCGTGGCGCTAACATTGACTCTGATCATTATATAGTCATCAATCCGTCATAAACAATGTTCGGTATCGATGCCCGCCTCAGTATAACCTAGCGCGATTGGCTCTACCGAACGTCGCCGCCGTATAAGCGCAGCATCTCGAGATAGCGGTGCCGGAAGAGGGCGAGCTTAACGAAGTATTTCTTGAGGACTGCTGGAGCAACATAAAAGCAGCCATCAACAACGCAGCCGAAACCATCGTCGGGTACGTGGAAAGAAGGACATGTAACGATTGGTTCGACGAAGAATGCAGGCAGGTTTTGGAGGAGAAGGATGCAGCGCAGGCTGCAATGCTGCAGCAAGGAATACGACAAAACGTGGAGAGATATCAAAGAAAACGAAAGCAGCAAACCCGCCTATTCTGGTACAAAAATCGCCGCCTGTATCAAGCGGAATGTGAAGATATTCAACAGCTGCATCGTTTACAAGAAACGCGAAACTTCTACGAGAAGCTTAACGCATCCCGAAAAGGCTTCGTGCCGCGAGCCAAAATGTGTAGGGATAAGGACGGAAGCATCTTGACGGACGGACATGGAGTGATTGAAAGGTGGAAGCTGCACTGCGATGAACACCTGAATGGCACTGAGAACACAGGCGCAGAGTGTCACGACATTGGAGGAAGTGACTACGTCAGCACGGCAGATGAAGGAAACCAACCTGCCCCCACATTGAGGGAAGTTAAGGATGCCATCAACCAGCTCATGGATAACAAGGCCGCTGGTTAGGATGGTATTGAAGCTGAACTCATCAAAATGGGCCCGGAGAGGTTGGCCGCCTGTCTGCACCGGCTGATTGTCAGAATCTGGGAAACGGAACAGCTGCCGGAAGAGTGGAAGCAAGGGGTCATATGCCCCATCTGGGCGACAAACTGGAATGTGAAAACTATCGTGCGATCACTATCCTTAATACCGCCTACAAAGCGCTATCCCAGATTATCTTCCGTCTTCTATTACCAGGAAGCTATCAAACTGGTTTCATCAACGGCCTCTCGACGAAGGACCAAATCTTCACTGTACGGCTAATCCTCCAGAAATGCCGTGAATACCAAGTCCCAACGCACCACCTGTTCATCGATTTAAAAGCGGCTTATAAAAGTATCGACCACGAAGAGCTATGGAAAATCATGGACGAGTACAGTTTTCCCAGGAAGCTCACAAGACTAATAAGAGCAACGATGGACGGTATGCTGAGCAGTGTGAAGACTTCGGACGAACATTCCAGTTCGTTCGAATCCCGCCGGGGACTTCGACAGTGTGATGGACTTTCGTGCCTGCTGTTCAACTTCGCGCTAGAAGGTGTCATGTGGAGAGCCGGGTTCAATAACCGAGGTACGATTTTCACAAGATCCAGCCAATTTGTTTGCTTCGCGGATTATATGGATATTGTCGGCAGAACATTTGAAACGGTAGCAGACCTGTACACCCGCCTGGAACGTGAAGCGACAAAATTAGGTCTGGTGGTAAATGCGTCAAAAACAAAGTACATGCTGATAGGCGATCGAGCTCAACAGAGCCCCCAGTGAACCATGTATCGCATAAGAATGTGCATCTAAAATCACATATTCGTACGTCCGAGATCAGAATCGCGCAACATGCCAGATTAAACGTTATCATTGTCAACACGAATTGCATACAAATCCCCAATACGATTTATATACGACAATCTGTGTTGACAGCAAAACATGTCGTAAATAGTGCAACATAGAATCGCGTTGAGTTGTATAAACTGACAGATCGTATATCAATCCAGAAAACATGCACCCAAACTTGGTATCTGCTAACGATGCTCAAAGAACAACATAGCAAGTGTCGCTGAACATGAAACATGAATTAATATTGGCAAATAATCAGCCATCTGTCATTTAACCGTTCGTGGTATAGTGGAAAGGTGTCCGATTCCTAATCCAGAGGTCCCGCATTCGAGGCTGGGTGGGAGTGTTTTTTCTATTTTCATCCATCGTATATCTTATCGCAGAAAGTCTGAAAAAAATCGTGCTAAGTACGCATTAGACTGGCCCTTAAACAAAAAAGTTGAAAAACTCAACGGGACACCCCTTAGATAAGTGCTTTAGGGTAAGAAAAAAGCTCTCTCAAAATTTCAACTCATTTGGTTGCTCCCCCAGCTGGCGCATTCAATTTGAAATTTGTATGGAATATTTGTTTCAAATATATTGGAAATTGACCCTATGTCACTGTTTCGTTCCGTAGACTAGTAAATCGCGTTCAATTGAGCCCAGAATGTCAAATTCACTAGTTGATACCTTAATGAACATAGTTGCAGAAGGTTGTATCTGGTTTTAAGCTCATTTTAATTAACCTTTCAGTAATTGAAAGTTAGGCTTAAATCAGCACTGCCGTACAGTCACATATATGCATTAGACTGATGCAAATTTTGAAGTTTTTGCTCCCCTATGCTTAAACGGTGTCAATTATGATGAAAATCATTCTCCCAAAATTTGCAGTGATTTGGAAGAAATTTGGTTGTGCACACGCCATTTGAAGTTTATATGGAAATTACTATGGAAAAGCCAAACCTTTTGCGTTCAGTCCTCTATCTGCTCGCCATAATAATATATGAAAAAGCGAACACACTGTTCCCATGTAAAATCTTCCCAGCTACAACTTTGCCGAAGACCACATTTTGATTGGACGTAAGGATAATTTGTTATTCTTGATTCCAAAGTCTAAACCATGCTGAGATGATCATTCAATTACTTTCAGAGCAACACTGCTTTTTTGCTGTAGAACATAGTAGCCTGAATTACTTTGATCTATACTTCCCGCCAGGAGCACCACTGTTGCCTGCCGAATAGTTGGTGAAGCTTACTGAAGGCAAAACCACTTTATGATGATGAATAACAATTTTCCTTGACGTCCAATCAAAATGTGGTCTTCGGCAAAGTTGTAGCTGGTAGAATTTCACATGAGAAGAGTGTGTTCACTATTCCATAAAATATTATGACGAAGAGATAGAGGGCTGAACACAAAAGGTTGCCGTTTTGCATAGTAATCTCCACATAAACTTTAAATGGCGTGTGCACAGTCAAATTTCTTCCAAATCATTTCAAATTTTGAGAGGATGCTTATTACCATAATTTAAATCGTTTAAGCATAGGGGAGCAAAAATTTCTAAATTTGCATCACTCTAATATGCATGCACCTTGTACCGCAGCTCGCCCAGCGTCATAGGTGGCTATGATGCGCTTAGTGGCTACCATGCAGCTATGTTGAAGAAATACCATGCATTATTGCAAATCTACTTCAGATAGTTAAAGCACCAACTTTCTCAATTTTAATCATCATACAACCTTCTACAATATTGCTTGCTATGGTATCAAGCAGTGCTTTTGACATTCTGAATTCAATTGAACGCGATCAACAATTTCCCTGACCCAAACAGGATATGATGTGCTGTTTCCCATATGTGTGAGCTGAAAATCCCATACTAACTTCAATTCAATTGCGCCAGCTTATGGAACGACCAAATGAGCTGAAATTTTCAGGAAGTCTTCCTCAAACCCTTAGACATAATCCTAGGGGGTGCCCCGTGGAATTAAACAACTTTATTTTTCTCCCATACTGAGCTGGGCCAGTCTAGTACGCATATAGCTTACACTTTGGTAGGTATATAGCATTTTCGTGCATCCTATACGATTGAATTGATTAATATAGAATGATGTATAACAAAAGTTATACCAACCAAAATGTTGACTGGGCCCGCCTAGGAAGCAGTGTTACGATAGACGGGGATACTTTTGAGGTGGTTGATGAGTTCGTCTACCTCGGATCCTTATTAACGACTGATAACAACGTTAGTCGTAAAATACGGAGACGCATCATCAGTGGAAGTCGCGCCTACTATGGGCTCCAGAACAAGCTGCGGTCGAGAAAGATTCACCCCCGCACCAAATGTACCATGTACAAAACGCTAATAAGACCGGTGGTCCTCTATGAACATGAACCATAAATAGATGAAAAAAAAAACGAATTTAGTACTATACCATTAAATTCCTCTACTTAGAGTTTGTATCCTTTGACGCGTCATAATTGTATGTCCCTTTGAAAAGACATCGTATGTCATCCCCTTGTCTATCGTCTTCTGAGCTTTTCCATACTGGAAGAGGACCTGCAAGCACTTGGAGTGTTCGAACGAAGGGTGCTTAGGACGATCTTTGGCGGAGTGCAGGAGAACGGTGTGTGGCGGCGGAGAATGAACCACGAGCTCGCTAGGCTCTACGGCGAACCCAGTATCCAGAAGGTTGCGAAAG
The DNA here is from genome assembly GCF_002204515.2 of Aedes aegypti. Taxonomy (NCBI): domain Eukaryota; kingdom Metazoa; phylum Arthropoda; class Insecta; order Diptera; family Culicidae; genus Aedes; species Aedes aegypti. The sequence goes on from NC_035109.1 coordinate 379,294,541, forward strand.
CCGGAAGGGTGCGCTGGACAGGACATGTTGCAAGACTACCGGACAACAATCCTGCAAAGATGGTGTTCGCGTCGAATCCGGTTGGCACAAGAAGGCGGGGAGCACAGCGAGCGAGGTGGCTTGATCAGGTGCAACAAGATCTGGAGTACGTGGGCCAAAATCGAAGTTGGAGAGACACAGCCGTGGACCGAGTATATTAGCGTAACATCGTTAACGAGGTTTTATCAAATTAATTGATGTTACACCAACTAAATAAAAAAATAATAAGTATAGTTAAAAAAAAGAATGTTTCAACTTTTATTTTTTTTGAAGGAAAGAATTAGTTATTTCAAAATTCTGGTTCGTTTTCGTAATACCTGCTCAGAATTGATATCAGCAGTATCGAATCGACTCCGGACTGTCTACCGCGTCAAAAGTTGTTTACGTACATCTTCAGATTGGACCTATGGCAGAAGAAGAGATCCCCCTCTTTCCCGTCCTGCAAGGCAATCCATTAGACTGCGCTGATTTATGTCAAACTTTATTGCTCATAGTTGGAAGCTACCGTGCTTTTCTTCTCGGAGCTAGCCAACGGTGAGCCAATGAACCAGAGCCAGCAAAGGCCCAAATATCAGACAGTTGGCCACATTCGCGCATTTATTTTGTTTTTGTGTTCCGCCTCGTTTGTGATTTGTAATTTATAACTCTACGTGAGCGCATATTTCTCATATAGCTAAGCCACCACCGGAAAACTGCCCATTCAGAGAGCTGCTAAATAGGCGACAAACGGAACCATTTCGCGCGGGGAACACTAATTGCCTTCCCCCGGTGTCTAATTGGCGCGTTTGACCGTTCTGTTTCCCCTGGGGTAGAAGAGAGATCATGGGCCGAAACTGTTTGTCGGAGTGCGGTGTGTCGAAAGGCCTGGTGGGACAATTTTTCGCAATAAATCATATTTTTTTGCCCACAGAACGGTCAATCGTGATCGTGGTTCACCTGTTGCACAGGTTGTGAACCCACGTCACTGTCGTAGATCACAGCCACGGCTTTAACCTTTGCGTACCCAGCGTACGTTTTTGCGATTTTTGATTAAATTAGCTTTCTGTACGTGTTTGCAACGAAATCCGTTAGGTGGCCCGGTTCCATATTGTGGCCCTTCCATATTTGGACTAATCTGGATCGAATGCGAATGTGAAAATCTCGGTTGAAAAGTGAGCTTCCAATAGCTGATTGAAAATTTGGAAAACCTCATAAAAAATACGTTGGGTACGCAAAGGTTAATGGATTAATGGTTTTGCTTGCGGTGGCGGCAGGCGTCCACGCCAAGGCCACTGTCACGCGCGCGGCGCTCGAAATTGACAGGAGTGTCCTACTCTGCGACGCTTCTCGGTGGCGTCGGCGAACGTCAATTTATCGCCGGCCGGAGATCTTCACGAACTCAACCGGTGGCAACCGTGCGTTGTGTCTTCGTGGCCGGCGTGGCGCGGTGAACTTACCCTTTTGAACGACCAGACCAATAAAAAGAGCCATCGGAGTCTGGTGATCTGTCGGTGACATGCGCAACAAGTCATGATCCGTCGCATCAACAGCAGCGCTTGGAAACAATGAGGAGAGTTCGGTCGAAGGAGAGATGCGGTTGTTACATCAGCAAGCGGAGCGGATTCAATGTAATGTGGAGGAAGCAAAAAAGGGTAATAAAAAAGGTCAAACTTTTAATTAACGGTTCGGTTCTATCGAGTGGTTGGTTTGCGGCGGTGGCCGACGAGATTGTTGATTGAATCTTGAGCATGAAAACTGCTCGAATAATGAGACACAGAGGGCGTGAAATGAATAGTTTTTGTTCGCAAATAGGCAAGATGAAAAGATCACTGTTAATTAAAACCTATGGTTTGACTCAAGGAAAGGTTACCGTCGACAAATGTGGAACCATCAGCAAACAAAAACAATTGCATTATGCGGTGCAAGGAAATTTTGTAACTTCGTTGAGTGCGACACACAGGGTGAACGTAACAATAGTGATCCTCTAGTAACTAATAGTAGTTTACGGAACAAGTTGCAGAATGATGATTTTACAGCACGAGTCGTAAATTTATCCTACGAGGCTTGCCGAGTAGCATAATTACGACGAGTGCTGTAAAAATTGAGTTCTGCAACGAGTTACGTACAACATTTTTTGCAATATCGTAGAAGACCACTGGAGGGTATCAGAAATTATATCGGAATGCATAAGCCATTATTTTACAATTTCTGAAAAATAATTGTGTTATGATTCATTAAACAACTCTCAACAGTTGCGTAATGAGAAAGCGTTGCGTAATGAATCATTACACTGGTTTCAGTTGCGTAATGACTATTCCTGCACAGTGCACAGCATACTTCAGTGCAGGAAAGTAGGCCGTTTCATGACAGATTGGCGTATTGAAAAACAGCCTATTACGATAAGTAATTGCAAAAAAAATTGTTCTGTTTGAATGTCGGGAAGTCGTATCAAACTATTGTTTGGAAAATCAGCAAAAAAAATGCACCTTTACAACTTGAAGTGTTATAATATTTTAAAAAACGGCAATGGTTTGTTTAGACCTGATTTTATTATACACGGGTAAAAATGCGGCACTCGAAATAAGGAGAATGAGTCATGATTTCGGGAGGAAAGTGTGTTTTCATGTTATGAAAATACACCATGACCAAAAGTCATGAAATCATGAAGCATTTTACCGTAACGCAGGCTGTACGTTACGTTTTCAATTTATAGCGAAGAAAAATGTCAGCTGGAATCCTCAAATCATGAAGCATGTATGCTGGAACCATGAATAAAATTCATGGAAACATAAGCACTATTCATGGATTTAGTCATCTGTCATTTATGATTCCTATTTTTGATACGAAAAGTGGCAATTCAGGTCATGAAATCATGAAGCAGGATCTAATATCATGAACACAGTTCATGAAAACATAAGCACTATTCATGTATTTAGATAGCTGTCATTTATGATTCCGATTTTGGTGCTGAAAAGTGGAAAGTTGAGTCATGAAATCATGAAGCAGGATCCCTGAATCATGAACTCAGTTCATGAAAACGGAACGTTATACGTCAATTTAGATCCCAGTTTATATTTGCTATTGGTAAACAAATGAAATGAAAATTAAAATCGTTGCTACTTTTGTGCCGGTAGTTTCGTAATAAACCGCGCACATTCCACAATTGTCAACCTAACGAGTGCCAAATCTTTAGCAGGAACGCGAATATTCAGTGGTTAGGTTTGTACGCTAAATATTGTTTCGAATTGATTTGACAAATGGTCCCAGGGCTCACAAAATGCTGGTGGACTGCATGAGTAATGGAACACTCCTTAACAACACTGTGGATGTGGAAAGTGAACTGGAACATCCGGCTGCCGAAGGCCTTTTGTGAGCTGCTCTGCCATAGGACATAGGGAAGGCATCACATCCGAACAGTTAAAATCGCCGACGAGTTTTTGAATCGAAATCTTCGCTCAAAGTCAAACATTGTCCGGTTCTGCAAAATCAGGATGAAGGCTTGTATGTATATTTTGGAACATCTAACAGCTCCGGCAGATTGATTTTTCGTGACACAATGTGGGAACTTACGGAAATCTTGCCAAGAATGTCATTGATACGATGGCAAGGTTCCGAAGAGCAGTATCTTCAATTTAAACTTTTTCAAAAACAAAACTTTTTTTTTAATTTCACTAGAAAAAATCACCGATCGCCATGAGACGCGTTGACTAAGACGAAGAAAGTGACAGTTAGATTTTTGTAACGCCCTGAGCATACAAATTCTTGCATAATAGTCACGGTTTCATGACTTTTAGTCATGATATCATGAACCATAAAATTTTATGAATTTATGACTTTTTGTTTATGAATCCAGCAACCGATTTTTTTCCGTGTATAGTGACCAAATGCTTGGGACCAAAAATTGTTCTGCAGTGTAAAGTGAATTGAAAAAATAAAAAATGAGAAAATGTACCATATTTTTTTTTGCATTTCCCGCCCAGTCCCCGTTTTCTAGGAAAAGCTTTTCACGATCATTATTATTAAATTTAAAATAATATATTACTTTCAGAAGGTTTCCAAATTCCGGTCGGTACATAAGCTATCAAAAAAACAATAAACTAATCAAATATTACAATCCAGTTGAACAAATTTATGGGCAGATAATCTTAACCAAATATAATTAACTCCATATCTAACCAATTAAACTCGTTCCAGCCAGTTTTTAACATATCCGAATATTAATTGCATTAAACCACAATCAGATAAACCAACTTCATGTACTAGCTCAGGTAAAGCGCAGGTGCATTTTATGATCTGGAAATCTAAAACCCACCGGGTCTCTTTCTCAGCACCTCTCGTAAGTGCTGGACGTTTGCCAAATGACCCAATTTGCGCGAAATTCCTGCACGAGCATCGAACCACTCAACCATCGATTCGCCAACGGCTTTCCAGCCATCGAGCCACCACCACCGCGCACTGGAACGAAATATGATTTACCAACTTCAATTAGACGGCTGGAAATTTGGCAATCGCCAATCGCGCCCAAGAACGAAGCTATCGATGGCCCGTGTTCGGTTATTAGCAAAATCCAGCTACTGAAACACCCTTTGGCACAGGGAAAGTGTGGAGTGTGGGTCGGTGAACGTTAGTTTTACCTAGCGTCAAGTGCACTTCGCTCCGTAGTCAGTCAGTAGCCCAATAATGCATTTCCATGTCCAGAAGCGAAACGGTCGGTGCACTGACCAAAACGATTAAATTGTAGCTACAACCCCCGAATGCAAACAGCAATGTAGCAAAGCAGGCCATGCATGCATCTGCACCTGAGACCTGAGACCTGAGCAGGCTGCCGGGTTGCTGCGATTGTAAAAATGACCGAAAACTCGTTCCGTTATTTATGAATATGACAGGGTGTGGAAAAAACGGACCACATCACACAATGGTCTGAATCAGCAGTTTGATAGGAAAAAACTTTTTTGTCTGTTCTCGTTGATATAGGATGTATGAAATTTTCAGGGAAGTTGTTCGTAATTGAATTTGGCATCTTTATATTTGAGGTAATTTGTGATAAGGCTTCTTATCAAACTTTATGAAAATGTTATCGTTAACAAATTTGATAAAGACAAACGCACCTTAACTGTAAAGCCCTAGATTTGAAATCGTGAGTCATCCCTTTGTCTATCGTCTTCGAGCTTTACCCACTTAGCGTTCCTTGAAACTAACATCGAGAGACTGCTTCATTTGACCAACTAGTCCTTTCTGTAGTGAGGACAACTGATTTTGTAAACACCAGCCTTGTTTAGGGGTTAACCTGATTCTTGGTAGAGGCTAACGAAGTCTTGAGTTTGTTGTCTATGCTGGAAAACCCCAAATCGATTCCGAAATTCCCTAGTTTTGGGCAGAGCCGATTGGTGATGTGTATGGCGTATGTAGGCTTACCAGATGATATTTTACAAAAGGAGGATATTTGGTTCCAGAGCTGTTTAAAAAGGAGGACAAATAAAAAACGTGTATTTTAGTTTTTATAACAATTTTATTTTTCCGCGTTTCAAATGCCGCTTTTGTATGAGCCAACTCCTAACAATATGTACTTAGAAATTAGTCATATTTATCGGATTTCCCGATAGTGCTCAGTAAGGAATCGTTCTTCTGAATGTAATTGTGGAAATCATTGCATGTCATTTCTTCAAAGTTATACTGAGTTTACATAATACACTTTACAGAATTAATACAAAGCCTTCCGCGTTCCTTCGACCATTGTGAATTAATCAATGAGAAAACTCTTTCTGGATTTGCATTATGTGCTGAAATACTGAAAAAATATTGTGCAATTCGAAGCAGTTCCGAAAAACATTCAGTATTAGGACATGATTTGAAAAAAAAAAACACTCCATTGCTTATGAAGCATACGATCGAAAAAAGCTTTGTCCTGACTTTTAACAAACTGTGACAGATTACAAAACTGGTCATACAACTTAACATCATCTATTTTAACGTTTTTACTTTCCAAATAAAAAAAAAAAGATTCATCCAATTGAAGACCTCCAGTTCTTCAATTGGAGCAATCCATTTTTCAATGTATTGAGAACATGATACATATACTTGTTGAAATTCTTCAAGGGCTGTGTCTGTTCGAGCCTTATCATCTATTTTCGAAATCAACTGCTTAACTTTTAGGGGTAAAAACTTATCTCTGATACGGTTTTGAAGTAACTGAAGCAAATGTTTGAGTATGTCTGCTACTTCCAATACAGAATTTTCTTCACGTTCGACGGCAGTCATACTTGAATGGAACGTAGACATCAATGCATGAGTAAACCATAGATATACTTCGGAATACTGATCCTCAAAAAATATTTGGAGTGCTCGCGGTGATTGCTCTTATGACTGAAAATATTCTTTCAAAGCTGGGAACATGTCATGAAGTCTTTCAATTGCAGGAAACAGACTTAACCACCTAGTTTTGCTGTAACTTAGTAATGATTGGTAATTGATGTCCACATAATCGCAGAAGTCTTTCAATGCCTCAGTTCGGACAGTATAAATAGAAAAATAGTTGAATATTTTCATGGCAATTGACTCAATATCCAAACTCATCTGATCTATACCATGATGTACGCTATTATGAACAATATGTTCAGGGCAGCCTATGCCAACTAATCCTGAATTGTTTAAATGCTGCTTTTAGCGAGTAAAAATGTTACGACCTGATTTCCTGTTAATTCCTCCAAAATTAACGTTCGCATTGTCACCAATAAAAGCAACAATTTTTGATTTAAGATCATGTTTCTCCAAAGTAGTAACCAACAACTGAGCAACACTCTCGGATGTCTCATCTGGCAATGTTGACAAATCTAGTAGTTTTGTTTCAATTCCATAGCCTGCCCAATTGAAGAACTGCACAACAACCGGAAACATTTTCTCTGCTTTGTGGTTACTGGCATCCGTAGCTACCGATACAAAAGGAACTTCCTTGAGCGTTTCGTCAATTTTTAACAGGCTATGTGGAGCGAGAACATTGTTGACTATTGATTCGGTTTTTTTTTTTAGTTGCGCATTTTAAATTTTTGGTGATTTCACTGTTGCTGAAAATTTGGCGCATCAATCCTACTGAGCAGTCAGTGGATTTGTAGGATTGATGATGTTTCACTGTGTGAAATTCCAACGTTCCAGCTGCGGCATTTATCTTTTTCGTCAACATCGATTCATGAGGCTCGAAGAATTTTGTTACCTTGGAAGACGATGCGGAACTCCTTATATTGAGCTTGTGTTTGTCGGTGTTGACATGCCTTTCAAGAACTGTAAGTCCTTTATTGCTGACGTCCACGGTGCATTCACACCCTGCGCATCTTGCTGAGTAATCATCCGATCCATTGACGAAGCAGGGATACTTCGACCTTCCAATTTCCGAAAATCTGCATTTTCGTTTCGTCGACTGCATGTTTCTGTGGCTATAGAATTTATAAAAATCTTCAAGTAAAAATCATTTATGGTAATACAAATTGTCTTACCTTCGTGTAGCAAAACAAAAAAACCGATGGTAACAAATACAAAACACTTGAATATCGGCAAACCGCAGTTATTTCTCTACAAATTTCCGATGACGAAGAGATCGCGTACGCGTACACCCGAAAATGTTTCAGTAGGTAGGACATATTGTTTTGATTTTTTTTGACAGCTCGATGAAGGGAATAGAAGCGATGCGCTCAAGTCTAGAGGTACGGTTGAAGGAAATCAGTCGTTTCTTTCATTCTTTTGCGTTCTAAGGCAATGACAAACTTGGCGTCATGTCTGCAATCACATAAAAACATAGAGAGAATGAAAGAGATGCCTAATTTATTTCCACTGAACCTCTGGACTGGAGCACATTGAAGTAGATAAAAAAAATCGAGAGCACGGGAACGAATGAAAATATGAAACGCTCTGTACCCCCAGTGCAAATTTGATGGACTTATAAGCTTCTAAGGGAACAGTGCTGTCGAAATAATTGTGAACAAAGTTAATATTTATAGGTATGATAAAAAAGGAGGACATTTTGTACTGAAAGGAGGACGGGAGGACATTGTATGAAAAAGGAGAACATGTCCTCCCAAGGGATGCCATCTGGTAAGGGGCGATCCATTAATTACGTAAGACAATTTTCGGAGTTTTTCAACCCCCCCTCCCCCCATGGTAAGATTTTTTGTATGAAAATTAGAAATAAGTTGTATGGCGCGTAAGAAATCTCAAACCCCCCCCTCCCCCCATAAACCCTTACATAATTAATGGACAGCCCCTAAGCCTAGGCGTATGGGACTGAAATAAGTTTTCCTTCTAACTTTCTTGTTGAATGCTAAAAAAACGCAAAATTCATCTGTAACTTGCTTAGTTTTAGAATTTCATTAGGTTTTTTATGCCATTTGCAATAAATTCAGTCTATGTTCTAAAGTGTAGAATTATTGAAAATTATGCTCTTGGAAAAAGTAGTTTTTAATGAAAAATTGATTTTAAGGGTTTGATACCGTAGGACGCATAGTAAAAATAAATCAAACCCTTTTACATTACATTAGCGTAATACTATTTAATCGTTCATATGTGTAGTTCCTTAAATGTGTTTTCAAGGATTCAACGATGATTGCCACTATTATTGTTTGGCATCGCAAATGCCATTGGAAGCATAACTGTCTCATGTTACAGAATTGAAATCGTTTATGTATGTCAAAAAAAATTGTTTTGCATTCACTGTGAGGATTCTAAAATAAAAAAACGAATACATAAAAATTTTCAAAATCCTTGTTTGTAATCTTTGTTTTGAAATAATATTGCAATCCAATTGCTTTTCTGCTGTGGTGGTATGCTACTGTCCCCATTTTTTCAATGGTACGATTCTATTTTTTTTTTTTCATTTTTTAGAATTAATACGCTATTTTCATTTAAAATTTCATATTAAAAGTAAATTGTAATTATTGATCAATAATTACAAAATCTTAACTTTGTTGAAAAGTGATAGATATGCTTCGATATCATTTAAGGACATATAGGAATGAATCCCTGTCATGTCCCTGTCTGGAAGTCCACATTATTTTTCAAAATATTTCATTTACCTGTACTAAATCCACTCCCAAATTTCTAACGAGACATCAGAACACAATTACTTTACAATTTCCGTAATTTTAACACTAGTAGCTGGTGGAAATTCCATGAACCGTGCTATTTTTCAACACGGACGTTTACCTTTGCTACAATTATTTACACTTATCTGCGCGTCAATTTATATTAGAGTGTTACTGCCTCTCTGTAGTAGTTATGTCGTCACTTGAGTGAGAACGACACGTTGATAGCCTTCCCACATCTTTGCTCTTCCACAATACAGTTGTTGTGGAAGCGATGTAGGTACGATAGGCAAATAGTTTCAACACTAAATAAATCGCACTCGCTCTTCCCGTGTGCGCAGTGAACATGAGATGGATGGATATGGGTTATGAAAGGGGTCCACGTGGTCTGTAGGGATTTGAATTCTAAAATTGTAACCAACTCAGTTATTGGGTCACCAAGTGGCTCGGTAGCTTAGTTGGTAAAGCGCTCGTCTAGCATACAAGAGTCCTGGGTTCGAATCCCAGCCGAGCACGTGAATTTTTTTTCATAATTTCACCTATAATTTGTCCATCTTTACCACACGTAATGAGTTAATTAATTCAACGCCAAACAATTTTTCGACTGGGCTGTGTCGCAAAAGGTGAAAGACCAATTTAAAAAAGATTGGGAATTTATCTATGCAACTGAAAATGACTATTCAGAGGCTGAAAAATTTCTTCAGGAAAGATTTTTCAACCTTGTTCCAATTCCTGGAACAAAAAATATCATTCATTTATACCAAAAGACGAACGAAGCATTTTTGCTAGTGAATTCTCAGATGCACATGAAAACCAAGAAAATACAGCATGCTTTGTTCTTAATAATACAAAGAAACGAAAATCTTCTGGTGTTAGCAACCAAAGACAATCTTCCCGGTTGAAAAAATAGATAGTATTAAGATGAAAATGTAAGTTATATACTGAATAATTGAATAAAAAAATAATAATAATCTTATTTGTTCCATAGAAAAGAAAGAATCCCTTTTCAGTGTAATGAAAAATTGAGGCAGAAACAGTTTTTTTCAGTTTTTCTTAGCGGTGTAATTTCATGAAAAATATCATCCATTCCGACTTATACTTCATTAAAACCAATACCATATCTTTTTTTCAGATGTTTTAGAAAATTTGCAATTGCTTTGATAAAAAATCTTTGTTTTTCCGATGCTTCGATTGAAATATGGGTTTTCAAAGAAAAGGCTTATATGGTCATTTTCCACAAAATTGGCCATAACTGAAAAACGAAAAAAAAAGTACATTTCAAAAATTTCAGCTTTTTAAGCTTATGAAATTACCTTCTCAAAAATATATGTTTGAAAGTTTTCCACTAATTGGAACATAATTTTTTCGGCTTTTCTTCACGAATGTTCCCAACGGTGGAAAATTTTGTGAAAAACTGTTTGTAGTTAATATTTTTTTTTTATTCCTGAGCAAATTTGCTTTCATTTTCATAAAAAAAACTTTGTTTCTACGAGTTATGATTTTTCAAAGAAAAGGCTCAAAATGGCACATTTGCACATTTTTTACAAAATTGGCCATAACTCAAAACCGAAAAAAATACCATTTCAAAAATTTCAGCGATTAAGGGCCTTATTTTATAAGTCGAGTCGATTAAAAACGACTCGACTGGAGTCACTGTCGACCAAAAATTTCGCTCGACTTGGCTCTGTCACTCGAGTTTATCGACAGTTGTCACTCTATGTGACTGGATTACTATAGGAGTCGACGGGTGACATCCGAAATATGCATGCTTACCCAAACCCCCATATACGGCTTATATAGGGCTATTTAACGGCTTATTAGCATTATATCAGCCGTAAATCAACATTTTGGCCCAATATATGGCTTATTGGTTACCTGAGTGCGATGCTTCGTTCTTGAGTTATGATTTTTCAAAGTAAGTAGTGTCAGAGGAAAACAAAAAAAATCCAACTGAGTTTTCCGGAAAAATAAGCGATCCTGAATTTTTCCCAATTTTTGTTATTCATATATTGATGAGCCCTGCCTGTGGAAAAAAGTTTCATGAAAATCTGAGACCCTTCGGACCCCACTTTGTACGGAAATAAAAAAAATTCCCCACGTCTGGCACAAATCTCGTACAACCAAGTCGCTCAATTAATAAGATACAGATCTCATTATGAACAACTTTTCTGAGAACTTTGAAGTTTAAAATAAACGAGAACTGGGAAATAATCTCTGCTCATATTTAATATTTTCATATTTGTTCTTTCAAAATTATCAATTTCAAGCATTGTGCACCGCGCACTTGACTGGACTCTGTACGGTATATTCCCACCGATCTGCAACCGATTAACCGACCCGGGAGCGAATCATTCACTTTAGAGGCGACGACGTCCACGAGGGAAGGCCCAATTTTTTACTTCGCACCGGGAATGGCCTCATCCAATCACGGTGTGGCCAAACTCTGCATTCGCCTCTCAGATTCGGTTGGACCACGACCACCACCACCGGTAATTATAACAAAGTTGTTGAACCATTGCCAAGAGACGATATTCCAATGGGGAGATTGGACCATTTTTCATCCACGGGCTCGAGCTCTAATCGAAACATTCATTGCCCAGTCAGTGCTAGAACGATCATTTTTCAATTACAGAGCTATTTCAGCTCGACCCATTTGAACGGAACGGAACACCCGACTCCATTGGTTGCTGCCCAAGGACCCGAAAGCGCGTAGAATGGCGTAGGCGACTGACTGCTCTATAGGTATAAGGTGCTGCTTTAATTGAACCATTGCCGAGGGTCGCTTTTTTTTTTGGTCGCCGTTATTGGCATCGGAAGCGAGTTTCAAAATATGGCTTTAGGTATGCAGAGCGGAATAGTTTTATGGTTACAAATGGTTTTATCCAGGCGCCTTTTTTATTTACTTCCTCGATTTATTGAAGTTCGGGGTATGAGAAAAATCATGACTTAGAAAAAAAAAATGCTTGCCTTACCCCCACGGTTCTAGTGAAGATTGACCTCAAATCTTGCTACAAGCAGACTTAAGTTAAGATATAACATACCGTAAAATGGGGTGAAGTTGATAACTTATGACAGAATCTGTTCTGTAATATCTTGTGGGATTCATGTATTAAAATCCAAATATTTGTGAAAATCGTACTGGTTGGATGTTTATCGCAATATGTTATCGAAATTTAGAGAAAAAGGTTTTAATAACAAAAACAAATTTAAGAAAACAAAAAAAGATGTTTTTCATAGCTGGATGAAGTTAATTTATTACTGTAATAGCTTTCGAAAAATAAAGAAATATGCTACTCATAAATTAGAGGTCACTGGTTCTGAATGAAGTCGCTAAAATCTTATTATATGTTGTTCAATCGATCAATTTCAAAATTCGATATCGAACGCTTGCCGACTACTGATGAAGTAGCTTCACAGTACCGCCAGCAGCAATACGAGCATTTGAGAAGAATCATCGTGTCTGGAGATGTCAACAGCCTATGGGACCCTATACATAAAGCTGTAACTACAACGGCGCGGGATGTGATTGACACTGGTCAACGACGAAGGCGAAACGACTGGCTCGATGAAGAGTGCCATAGAGTGACAGACGTGAAGAATGTCACCAGAAGCCTTATGCTTGTGGCCGGTACCCGACAGAACAGAGAGTGGTACAGGACAGCAACAGCTAAAGAAAAGCGAATTCACCGCATGAAGAAAAGGCAGCACGAGGAAAGTGTGATAGCTGAAGCTCAAAATAGCACGAACGGTATGCGGAGATTTTGTGCAACAGTCAAGCATGCGGCACAATGCTCGCCATGTGCAATGATCGAGAGGGGACTTTGCTGACCGATAAAACGATGGTGGCTGCCACGTGGAAGGAGCTCTTCCCAGTGGCGTAGCTAGAGTCTTTGGGGCCCGGTGCGGAGCCAGATTTGGGGGCCCCTCGCCGAAGGAGGTTTGCAAAATTGTTTTATTACCGAACTCACACGTACTTTCAATTTTTTTCGAAAACGTTCAATACATAAATTAATTAACTCATTACGCGTGGTAAAGATGGATGAATTACACAGCGCAACAAAAATGACATTTTCGCGTGTCTCAAGGATCAAATTATGTGTCTCTAGTAGATTTGGGGTTACTGAATCTAATGCCGTTCTCAAAAATTTCCCGGCACGTCACAATTTTTAGCTACACATCGCCATTGGCTTTATTGATGTTTACCTAAAATTTGAAGTATATTTTATCTAAATTTTTTGTGATCTCATCCACCGAACATGCAAAAGAGGACCTAAACTTTTGTTTTAGATATATGTAGGTTGAAATTTAACGATTAAATTTAGATTAAATAGAATTTTTTAACATGCTTGCAGTCTCCATACAAAATTATTCGTTTCTATTATATGGCAAAATACAATACTTTTCTAAATCCTAAAAAAAATAACTTTCCCGCATCAAAAGTATTATAAACTTTGATGATAAGTATTGTTATACACATAAAGTTTGAATTCCGTGGCAAATTAAGCAAATAAATTACCTTGCAAGCTGGCAACCTTGCATGCAAGTTGGCTGAAATAGTCAATTTTTGCATTTTCAACAACCAATATCTCAAAAACTAGACGTGCTATGATATTTATGTAAACGGCAATTGATTCAGCAACCCTTAATTAAGTAAATAGAGGTATTTTGATGCTGGAGACAAAAAAGTGTTCCGCAGTGTTATGAGTGACATAACGAAAAACTCATGAGCTCAGGTGAGATTCAGACCCACGACTCTTGTATGTCAGACGAGTGCTTTACCAACTAAGCTACCGAGACACTTGGCGATTCAATAACTCAGAAGGTTACAAGTTTCAAATCCAAACCCAATATTTGTAAAAATTGTGATCGTAAATGGTCAACATAATCTCTGCCTGTGAAAAATCAACCATACCAGGGCGTAACTAGAGTTTCGTCCAGGAAATAGTTTTTATTTCTACGTCTTGTGGAATTAAAACATATAAATGTGAAACGATTGCCTCAGAAGTTTCTATATGTTTCTGTTTAACAGGATCTTTAGAGACAATCTTGGATAACTTTCTGTATATTGTACGGTATTAAGTAGTATGCTTACGGTTATCCCTAGCTGAACTTCTTGAAAACTCGTGAAAAATTCTTGGACCATATTTACTATATATCTAATGAAATCGCTGGACAAACTTCAGAAATTCTAGTAGTGTGCAAATCATTGATAAATTCTTCATTGAGGTTTTTTATGCAGATTTAACAGGCTATGCTATATTATTTTATGAGGAATTCCCAGCGAAACTTATAGAGAAAATTTTCCAATTCTATCAAAAATAAAACATGCACAGATTTATCTGCAGGAAAAATCTGGAACTTCTTGAATTCTGTCGAAATATCTTAAATTCTTAAATTTTTCGAAACTTATTGTAAACGAAGTTTTAGAAGAAATTTTGCAAGCATATTTGAAAGAATGCTTAAAAAACAGGTACAACCACTAAGGTGTTTCTAAGAAAATTTCTGCTTTAACCGCTTGAACAACTCCTTGCAGTAATGAACGAATTCAAAAATAGCTCACTGGAGAAAAATGAAGGACAAATCCCAAAAGATTTCCATTTATCTGAGGAATTCTCACAAATTTATAAGATAAATACCAGAAAAAAATCTCAGTAAAAATATGAGGGGTATATTCGAAATAAGTAAAATAATTCGTAGAAGAATCCTTGGAGTTAATGGTTAAGAAATACTTGCGAAAACCAAGGGCTTGGCCAAAGGTACGCCAAGAAATCCATTCAGTGGTTTTCAGGGGAAAATGCTCAAAGGTCGCCTTAGTGAAATTATTGGTTGGAACCTTGATAAATTCCTAGAATGATTCCTGTAGGCAGTCTTGAACAATTCTTTCAAAATAAATAAACCTATTCGAAATCTCTGTGCAATTTGTTTAAATCCCGTAATGAATTGACGTCCATATAGGAACGCTAGATAGATTATTACTAGCTTTATCAAAATGATTTTATACCCGAATCAATACTTCAGAAATTAATAGAAAAAATTCTGATAGCATTGCTCAAAACATTCTGTAGAGTTTCTTAAAGAAAGCACTGGAAAAAGTTCCCTAGATTTATGGTTAATCTTAATTCTGTAGAAATTTAGCTAGGATATCTGCAAACATTTCTGAAAATAATCTAAGCGAACTATTGAACGAATTTACTCGTATTTTTAACGAAATCTCTCGAAACGTTAAACAAAAAATAAATATTGGTAAAATTCATGGCAAAATTTCGTATAAATTACCAGGAGGAATTTGAAAAAAAAATATCCTTATGAAGTATTTAAGGTCAACCGACAAAAAAAATTGATGATTTTTTATTGGTGTTCTAGAATGATTCATAAAATAATACTTGAAGAAATTTCGATTACAGGTAAATTTTATGGAGCTGTAATTGGGGATTGTTCAGTATAAGTGATTATTCTAAGAATAATCAAAATATTTCCTAAAACAATTTCAACAAATCATTGGTATACTTTATAGCAGACACAACCCTGGAGAAATATCTTTCGTAATTTTTGAAGGATTGATTTTGAGATGAGGCTGACACATTTTTTTTTCTTTCGCCATCGCTTCCTTCAAAAAATCGAAAATTTTGAAGACGAGACCAAAAGAGATTCATTGCTCTGTTCATCGTACCCTGAATATTTTTCCCAGCCTTGGGCCTCCCAAGTGGTCTCGGACATAAAAGAAAATTAGTATTTGCATCAGTCTAAATAGTTTAAAAAATATCAAAATCTTTGGCTTACACATTTTACAAAATTCATTATTTTGAAAATATTTTGAAATCCAAAAAACTGTACACTTGTAGGCCTTTACTCATTCATCATATTGAGAAGGTATCTGTATCATTCCGGAAATGAAAAACAATGATAATGGTACAGATCGTAGAAAATGGGTACATGCTCAAAGCTCACCAATGCTCTAGATTTTTGGAGGACTACAAACTTAGGTAGATTTGATTGGAATTAAGAATTCATGAAATAAATATTTATAAATTCAAAGACGTAATTAGACTCAACATTTTTAAATAAGGTATTTGAGCCTACTTAAGTATCTACTAAGTATCCAAATCGGCCCTCATCGAAGGCTCTTCTTCTTTTTCTTTTTCTGCTCAACCGACACCTTTTGACTTCAGTTGTAGTTTTACGTCAGCTTAGTTCTGGTAATAAGCCCAAACACGGACGCTCAGGGAGGCCTCCACACACACCTGAGACCCTACATATCGAACCCATCAAACCATGAGCCGGGACCAACGGCTTTACTTCCCTTGCGAAGGAAGACGTGATCAGGGAATTTATGCCTCAGAAATTCCAGACGGCGTCGACGGGAATTGATACCCGACCGACTAGGGTGAGAGGCAATCACGCTTACCACTACACCACCGACGTCGCTTATCGAAGTCTCAGTTTTCTCGTGAGTGGAATCGAATGAACAATATCAAGGAAAATAACTTACAAAAAAAATATTTGTATAGGCCCCTGAACTGTGCGGGGCCAAAGCCATCCCAAGTAACAATTTAGATTCTTACTGGCTTTATTTATTTTTATGAGTTTTATCGTAGATTTGCATATTCTTCTAGATTTTACAGTGATTTTCACCAAGTAGAAATGATCTTGAACCGTTTTTGGTTTTAAATACTTTTCAAGAACACTTCGGATGCATTACATAAAACTTCATTTTCAATAAGAACAAGTGACCTTGGCAGCAGTTCTATGAAACTCTCGTACTTATCTGTAAGAACGCGCTCGAGCGAGAGTAAGAACTCTTGGCCGAGAACATAATAAATTTCTGCCCCATCAATCAACGCACTCATATGTACATTATTAATTGTAGTATTATGAATCCTATCGTTTACGGGGGCGCCTTGCGTGGATTTTCGATCTGTTCTTCAGGGAAGTCGTTGTTGAACTCACGACGCACAACTTACTAATAACGCAAACAACCAGTTCCAGTGGTCTTCCTCCCCTTGGCCATGATATAGGAGCGGGACTGGACCACTGCACACCTCCTTACAAGGTGGAGTTCTGGATGTGTCCGATTGCTTTCTCTGCTCAACATGTGGGTCTTATTAAGAAGTTTTACACAGCTGGTAATACTTACCTTTAGTCGTTTTGTTGCTTTAAATTTCATGCCGTAACAAAATCTAGCATGAACGCTTTTCTCCAAAAACGAAAAGTGTAAATAAATAAACAAACGTCAAAATGTGCTTCTATTGAATAAAACGAACGAACCTTATCACGTTCTTCAAGACTAAGACTAAGAACTCTCAAGTGATATTTGTTACGCTTGCCCGAGTTCAGCAAAATTTATTATGGTTCTATGATGGTGTTGAGTAAAACTACCACCATGATTGTAATTTTCGAAGCTTTGGCAAGGGAGCCATGATGGTAGAATCCATGTATGCTGGATTGTTCAACATTTTCGGGCACCAAATTGATAAAATTGTTTTTCTGAAAATGCAATATAATCGAGGCGCATTGTTAGTTTCGGGTGTTTCATGCATGATATTCACGATATAATAAGCGTGACAACCGAAAACACAGGTAGGTACCGAAAAAAAAACGGAAAGTTATCATCACAGATGTTTTAATTTGCATTTTGTTTTGTTATTGATTGATAATTTTATGAAGAAGTATTTATAAATTCGTTAGCCAAACCAACATGATAAACATATTGCGAGTTTAACTTGTCTTGAGAACTACTTGTGGAAGGATTATTGAACTGTTGAGGATTGTCATAAGTGCATGATTACAAGTTTTAGGAGATACTTAAGAGTTGCTCTCCAACACCGTCTTTAGTATGGGCCACTATAGTCTTATGAGACGTTTATCATTGGGTTAGTGTAGGTTTGTAAAAATACTGGTTTTATTTCTAGTTTTATAGAATTGGTGTAAGAGAATACTTCAAGAATAGCATAGAATTAACTTTGCTACTTGGGATGCTCCCTCGGGCCCCTCGACTCACTCTAAACCTATCTCTAAAGTATTAAAAAAAGTGATAATCAAGGGGCCCCTGTACATCGTTCATCCTAGTCTCCTCCAAAATTTATGCTTGTCATGTTCATTATCTGTTTAGGATCTTACAAATTGTCAGTTCCCAACAAGCTATGTCAAATATTAAATGTTATGAGAATTCCGCCCTGCGATTTTGGGGCCCCCAGAAGCTCGGGGCCCGGTGCGGACCGCACCCACCGCACCCCCCTAGCTACGCTACTGGCTCTTCCAGCAGTTGTTGAATGAGAAAAAATGGAAATGTATCGAGAAACAGGGAGAATATTGATAGATATGGTCAAGCTGTAGAATGTGGACCCACAGTCCATATGAGAAGTAAAAAAGGCGGTCAGCGAGTTGAAGAACTGTAGGGAAGGACGAGATCCCGATTGAGCTTCTAGGAAGTAAGCCACTTTACCAAATGCTCTGAGTAGCAAGAAAAGTCACTGACTGGAGTACGCCAAAAACAGAGGAATTACCATGCTTAGTTTGGCGTACACAATACTGTCACGCGAAATGTCTAACATACTGAGATCGCTCGAAGAGTCCTTTATCAGCGATTTTCAGGCTGGTTTTCGTGAGGACCGCTCGAGAACGGACCAAATGTTTACCTTGCAAATTATCGTACCTTAATTCCAAGACTATAACTTGCAAACTCACCATCTGTTCATTAATTTTAAGGCAGCGTACGATTCAGTGAAAAGAAATAAATTATCACAGATAATGTCTGCACATAGTTTTCCGGCGAAACTAATTAGACTGCAACGCTGTAGAATTCGCTCCATAAGGTACCTGAGCAGGAGAAAATTTCGGCGGAATACCATCGAAATATCACGTTTACTTCAATCCTTGCTTCACCCTTAAATCATGCAAAATTGTAAGAAATATTACAATTGATCCAATAAAGTGCAAACTGATGTTTGGCATTGCGCAACCACAGAAGAGACAGTTTTACCGTCGAAAGTGGCATTACCTGACAAGCCTACCAACGATAATTGGATAGTCCAATCATGTAAGCCTTGTAAATCGCCATCCCGCCATCCTCCCAAGCAGGATCATCAGTATTCATAAGCCACTCGCTGATGGCCAAAGTGAACGAAAGGACTCTGATGATGAGGCTTAGAACTGGGCCACAGACCTAATCAAGAACAGCACGCAGTCCCCCGTTCAGCCCATTGCATGTTAGCACTAAATTGATATGCGTTTGACCACACATTCCACTGTTGTTGGTACTTATCGTTACCGAACTGGGCTGTGCATTGCTAACCATAATGGTGACGGCGGCGGCGACGAGGAACACACGGCCAAGCAGAGTCCATCGGTTACGTCGTGGCGTGCAAATCGACAACAATGTGCTTATGATAATCTTTAGAAGGCTCCATCCATTCTGAGTCACAGTGGTTTTGAGGAACAGTTTTGGAACCACTATATGTTTTTACCATTTACATAGAGATTCCTTCAAAAAATGATCTTAGGGGTCGTCCATAAATGACGTAGCTTTTTAGGGGGGAGGGGGGGCTTTACGAATTGGTGACGATGTGTGACGAGGGGGAGGGAGGGGTCCTAGCTAGTGGACGTAGCATTTTGAATCACGTCGGTAAAATGAGAGGCGCCAAAAAAAAATAATATACAATTATTTTTTATCAAACTCCTTTTTTCATTGTTTGACTTATAAAGTTTGGTTATAAAATGATAATTCAGCTTCAAAACATTCATATGACAAGATTGAAAAAAATCTAAGAAAATTTGGATTTTCTGTAGTACAATCAAACAGATATATTTAATGCTTTAAATAATTATGTGAACATTATATGCATGTCTTAATAAATTATTTTATAAATAAACAAATTAAAAGATGAATATATTAATTAAAAATCAATGCTTTAACAACTTGGATGTTTTAGCTTCATTCATATTTTCTGTAAGAGCTTATTCCTTAAAAAAAAATTGTTCGGTTTGGCAAATATTACACTAAACAAGAAATTTATTCCGTGAATTATGCTCTCAATGTTGCAGAAGATTTTCACCCAATCAACTCATCGATTTGTTTTTAAATAACAATGTTCTTGATGGAATAGTCTGAATACAATTTGGTGGAAAAGCCTGGACAACAGATTCGAGTTTTATCTAAAATGTTCTATCATTCAATATGAAGAAAGAATATTTTTAGTATTCAATTGGTTTGTTATAGGTTATGAAAGATTATTTCAGTATGGAGAACGATAATGAAGTTAAGCTGAATTATTAATAAAGATAAATAATTTGTATAATAATCGCTAAGATTTTCTGAACCTTCCAAATATTACAAGTGTAATCTTTTCTACATCTGGCACCTAATTGCTAAATGGATTTCAATTTGGATAATAATGACGAATATTCATTTCAAATTAAGCTATATTGTTGATTATTTGCATTGAAATCTATTTCCTAAAAACAAATAATCAAAAAACAATTCTCTAATATAATGCATAATGAAATTTTTTTTTCAACATTATAATCTATTGTACCCTAACTCGTTACTGTTAGCTTCATCAATCCAATCAAAGATTTATCCATTTTTCTATATTTTCAGCTGTAAACTTGTTTTCATTGTAACAACAGCAAAATTACAACTTAGACAGGGAAAAGTTTATTTAAAACTGTTTTCCAAATTACTTTTGAGCACTACTGCAAATCAAACTTTTATTCGTTAGATTATCCTTACGTTTCAGTCAGTAATTAATATCAAACTTTTTTATTGAACTTCTGAATTCCATTTTTTTTTGTTTTAACCCAATTGGTAAGGAAAACAAATAAAAATAAATATAGAGGGGGGGGGTGTTGCTTGATATGCTACGTTTTTTTCCAAGGGGGGGTATCAGCATTTGTGACGAAATGCTACGAGGGGGGAGGGGGTGTAAAAAATCAGCGAAAAAAATGCTACGTCATTTATGGACGGCCCCTTACCTTCTGTCAAGAATTGCTGATACTTCAGAGCTCTTCTAAGAGTTCATAATAAATTCGACCAAGAACATCTCATGATGATCGTTCAGAAAATTTCCTAGGGATTTCTCCAGCAATTCATCCAGAGATTATTTTTGCTGTTCATCCAAAAATTAGTAAAATGTACAAGAAGTTTTCAAAAGTTCATAAGAGGTTTTAAACGAGCAATACAAATGTCTTCATGGCTTCATTGATTCTGTCTGATGGTTTTCGAGTCCTTTATTTATAAAATCCTGCAGGATATAACAATTAATCATTTTTTAATATTCATTTTATCAATTTATCTTGATCTAGAAAATCTCCAAAGCATTACTCCTTCACTGCTTTGATCGGTTGCCCTTTGCACATATTTCCTTTTGCTAGATCTGTTTTATTGTTGCAGAACATAGTATGAACTCAATCTCCTAGTTATTTATTCTCAAAATTGTTTCCTTCAAGAAGTGTACGAGTGGGGCCTTCCTTAGCCGAGAGGTTAGAGTCCACGGCTACAAAGCAAAGTCATACTGAAGGTGTCCGGGTTCAATTCCCGGTCGGTCCAGGTCGGTCGTAATGGAAATTTCCTTGACTTCCCTGGGCATAGAGTATAATCGTACCTGTCACATGATATACGAATGCAAAAATTGCAACTTAGGCAAAGAAAGCTCTCATTTAATAACTGTGGAAGTGCTCATAAGAACACTAAGCTGAGAAGCAGGCTCTGTCCCAGTGAGGACGTTAATGCCAAGAAGAAGAAGGTGTTCCACGAATCAGCGAGGAGGGCGAGGCACTTCGGGATCGCTACAAGTCACAAGTCTTGCGGATCAACTCTAGGCTCGCTGGGTAGCCGAATATCTGCCAACGATCAACTGAAGGACCAAGTGGCACTCCGAGTCACGGCCGTTAGCCTATGGTGAGCTGGTGTACATCGCTGACGAAGCCATGCGGAAGAGCTGGATCCGTGGCAGCGTGACCGAGGTTTACCCGGAAGCGGATGATCGAATCCGGCAAGCCATGATCAAGACATCGACGGGTGAGTTCCGAAGTTTAGTGACAAAGCTAGCAGTGCTGGAGGTGCAACAGTTAATCCGATGCGGCCTAAGGAACCTCATCAGAGTTACGGGGAGAGATAAGTTCACACCGCCGCTCACAACCCTGCGGCAGCATGACGACTCCGTATCTGTCTGCGTACCGTGGTGAATCAAAATCTGGACGGTACCAATATCCGGATACTTTGAGTATATCAATAAATTGAAGTAAAAATTTGGTGATAATACGTTAAATTTTCATTTAATCCCTTTATTAGTAACAATGCTCATCAGTTAACATTTATTTTTAACCTAGTCATCATCATAAAATTATTGAAAAAAATAAAGCATAGCATAGCATAGCATAGACTTGTACATGTCAATGGTTGCTACTCCGTGATTGATCGGAACTGGTAAGAATTGCACTACGATCCAAATGAATAAGGGATGGGAGTTTCCGCTTACTCTCGAAGTGCAATTTTAGCAGATCTAATATTATTGATCAATAACGGCGCCGGCCAAATCCTTACAATCAGTTGGATGGGGAAGGAATGTTAGGGTGTAATGATTGTTGCTTCTAGAGACCGAGAATACCTCTGCATCTCCACAATCACCACGGGAAGGGTGTTTATTAGTGAGGGAGGAAAAGATCTGGGAGTCACCTCTTGTCAGTGATGCGATCCATGGACAAGGGGGAAATATACGACTTATATTTAAAGCTAGTTTTGTATTTTTGTATCGAGAAGTTTTTGGTAGAAGCTTTGAAAAATACGTCAACATCTATAATGTCGAACAATTCAAAAGACGTTTTTATTAATGACGAAAACTACAAAATTGCATGTATATATTTTAACTTAAATGAAACAGGAATAATGCCAACACTTGTAGTGACGAACCATACATAGTTTGTTCGAAAATTACATATGAGTATTACTGTGCATTTTGTCTCGATATGGTAGAAGTTTTAAAAAATACGTCAACATTCACAATGTCGAACAATTCAAAAGATAATTTTTAATAATGTCAAAAAGAGAAAAATATATGTATATTGAAATTGTATAGGAAAAAAGCATAATGCCGACACTTATAGCGACGAACCATACAAAGTTTGTTTTAATATTACATATAAGTCACGCTTTCAAAAAAAAAATGCGTTATTTTAAGCATGAAACGAACTCACCAATTGGTAATCCATCCTCGACTGAACACAAAACTGACACTGACAGCAAAACTTCTTGGCGTCCCGAAAACAAACCGTCTTGCTTGTGCCTTCCCAAATACCTACCCAGCAAGACGCTAAAAAAAAAAATAAAAGAATCTCCGGCAACGAAAACACGCGCGAAACCGTGAGCAAAATCTATCGGACGACGCAAAACCGAGCTGTCCTGCTTGGGCTTCACGAAGCACTCCATCAAATAATTAAAAAAATATAAACAAATAACTCGTTCGTGTCGGACGTCATTTCATCGCGGTCCAACTTAAGGGGTCTATTTTGTAAATCGAGTGGATTCATGTTACTCATCTGTACTCATTGTCAATCAAAGTAAGCATGCTTATTTCAGATGTCACCCGTTGACTCCCATACTAATCAAGTCACATAGAGTGACAAATGTCGATAATCTCGAGTGACAGAGCCGTGTCGAGCAACGTTTTTGGTCGACAGTGACTCCAGTCGAGTAGTTTTTGGTCGACTCGACTTATAAAATAGGGCCCTTAATTCAGGTTAAACGATCGGTAAACGCGCGTACATAGTTTGATTGAATAACATGTTTGTGAACTATATTTTTATGGAAAATTTTAAACCATAAGTATTAAAGAAGAGATTTTTCAAATATTGATTACTCCCATGTTGTTAAATTTGTTTGAAATACTATTTATCGGTGTGTAAAGAGACTGTCCGGGAATACGAGCCAATGTTTAAAGTCCCGGATATAATGTAAAAGACTCACGTTTAAATAGTGTAAGTGAGTTTCAGGAAAGAAGAAATACCAGAAAACTTGGAAAATAACTAAGTCACGCTTTCGTGATAGCATTAAGGAATTTCTAAAACA